>NC_083360.1:97606266-97962516 GCF_030254825.1 Meriones unguiculatus
TGCCTTCTGAGTGCTGGGATTATAGCCATGGGTCACCAGGCTGGCCTTTAGAGTAATATTGGGAGTCACAGCTAGAGATTTTGGTTCTATTACCTGGTAAATAGGCAGTAAATGTGTTGAACTGTAATGTGAAACATCCTCTATAAGAAAGTTTTGATGTTTGCCATACAATTTTTGTAACTGAGAAATCAAAAGCAGCATGTCTTCAGCTGTACCCTGCCTGTTCATTGCCTACCTTTGCACTCCTCTGCTGGTGTCCTATTTTAGCAGGTCCAACTGATAGGACTATGGTACAAATGATCTCAGTAGTTGTGTTTTGAGAGAGAAATGTCTCCTCCCATGGACTCGGGTATTTGAACCTTGGTTGGTGGTGCTGTTTGGGAAGCTCCTGGAGGAGGCATGTTGCTGGAGGTTGGCTAGGAGACTGTATAGCCTTGCCCTGCTTCTATTCATGCTCTCTGCCTTGTGTTTACAGATGAGGCGCTATCTTTCAGCCTTCTGCCCCTGCTCCTATGTCTGCTCCTATGTCTCCCTGTCATGGTAGACTGTTTTTCCCCTGGAACTGTAAGCTGAAACAAACTTTTCTTCTAGATGTTGCTTTTGGTACTGGTGTTTTATCAAAGCAACAGAAAAGTAATGGAATTTTGTGGTGCATGTAGTCAGACATACAAGAACCGGGGTGCTGGGGCCTATTACAGAGCACAGCTGTCAGTGCTGAGCACACCCTGTTCTCTCTGCTGGGCTTCCTGCCTCTCACCTCGTCCCTCTTTCCTTTCCAGTTAGCTCTGCCTCTTCTTTGCTTTCTTTTCTTTCCTCTTTCTTTTTTCTTTCTCTCTTTCTTTCTCTCTTCCTCTTTCCTTCTTTCTTTCTCTTTCTCTCTTTCTTTCTCTCTATCTCTTTCTTTTTCCCTCTCTCTTTCTTTCCTTTCTTTTCTTTCTTCCCAAAAGTTAAAGGAATTAGCTGTTCACACCCCTGGTCTCACATCATTCTGCACTGTTATGGAAGGCTGTTATCCTGTTGTAAGTGGAAAGTTGACTTAGATCTCCCAGTTCCCAGAGAAAAGAGGAGAGAGCAGCCTCTTTGGCCAAGGGAGCATAGCAACTTCTGGAAGGAGGGCGTCAGTCATTTCCCCCTTTACCGCAGCTACTTAGGTTCTCGGCTCAGCTTCCTAGTGTTCACTCTGAGCTCTGCGTCGTAATTACGCACTTGCCCAGCCCTGGCGGCTCCTTGTTGCCTGTGCCTAGCAGAGTCAGGAGGTTCGGCACTGTGCTTTGACTATACCACCTTCCTAACTTGCTTGTGTGTTCTTAAACTGAACTAGTTGCTAAGTTCTAACAACATATATTTCTCATTGGCAACAGCTAAATCTAGAAAAAAGATGATAGTGATAATTAGTCTCTGAAGGATCTGAACAAAGCATTGTAGCTAATCCTCGGGGGCGACATTTTTCTATCATTATTGGTGGAAAGTATCAGTTTGACTTATTTTCACCATCATCATCACCATGGTCCTTGCTATTGGTAGAGATGCCAGTATCTACCTCTTTGTACAGTCACATGACAACTAACCAAAGAAACGTGGCTTAGCACTGAGGACTCTTTGGACAGCAGCTTCTCTATGGTCAGTACTTCTCAGTGCTTCGGTCTGTCATGTTGCCTATGAAATGGAAAATGGCATATGAATTTCAATAGAAGTTATAGATGTGCAGGCCATGAGGAATGGGCTGGGCTGAAGACAGCCACAGGCTACAGGCCCTGGGCAGCATAGTCCCAGAGGGCAGCACTACAGTGAGGAAGTGTGTGGTGGAGAGATGGGAGAGACAGAGAAACAGAGCAGTTTGTGTACTATGAACAGAGACAGGACTGGAGACACGATAGCAGCGAGGAACAGCCTGATGTGAGAGAGGCTTGAGCTGCCACCTGAGGCTGTGGTGATGTCCTGGGCCATGTCTGGGTCTGTATTCCTGTCACAGCAGGAGTCTGTCGATGTCTGTGGCCCACGTTACCACCAGAGGCCATAACACTAAAGGCCATGTGGGCATCCATGGTCTGGTCTGGGCATCTCTGGTAAGGACTGCCACTTGAGGCCATATTGGTCTGCTACCACACAGTGGCGCCCTGTACACATGGGAGAGAGGGCCAGATCTATCATCAGTTGAGAAACAATCCCACAGGCCAATGTGATGGAGGTGTTTTCTCCGTTCTAGTACAGTTCCCTCTTCTTAGATGACTCCTGACTGGGTCAAACCAACACATTCAGATACTGTGTTTTCCTGAACGCTAGAGTGGAGAGCCTCGCTCCAATGGCAGTTAAGGTTTGGAAATACCGTCAAGTGTAAGGTAATATACAGTGTCAGAGTAGGAGTGGTATTGGGCTCCCTGGCTGAGCTGGGCCGCGAAGTTCAAGTAGTGTGTTCGTTTAACGTTCACTTAGTGCTTCGAGGGGCGGCTTGTGGTGCCACCGTAGCATGCCAGGCCTGTTGACAGTGAGCTACGTAAGATTTTATCAGAACAATTTTTTTATTTCATTCTTTAGAATAATTTTTATTTCCCCATTACAAAGAGAAATTGAAGTTGAGCTAACCTGTCCACTTTTCCCAAACTCCAGCTCTGTTATGTTAATAGGGGTGTATATTTGAGCTGACTGCCAGATTCAGACTTGCTGTCAACTCTCCAGCTCAGGCCCCTAAGCCCACTGGATATTAAAAAATTAGATTTATTTTATATGTATATATTTAGCCTAAGTGCATTTCTGTGCATCATGTGTGTGAGCTTGGTGCCTGTGGAGGTCAGAAGAGGGTGTCAGATTCCCTGCACCTGCAGTTACAGACAGTTGTGAGTTGACATGTGAGTACAGAGCCATTGGCAAGAACAGCATTTTCTCTCAACCTTTGAGCCATCTCCTCAGGCCCCTGAACCCGAATATTTAAAGTTATATTCTAGCTATTGATAGAGAAGTTTTGGTATTTATGCGTTTGTGCTGTAATTGTCACTCATTCTCATTTTTGTCACCTGTCTTCATTAGGGTTTCATTGCTGTGAAGAGACACCATGACCATGGCAACTCTTCTAAAGGGAAGCATTTAATTGGGGCTGGCTTTCAGTTTCAGAGGTTTAGTCCATTATCACGGCAGGAAGCATGGCGGACATGGTGCTGGAGGAAGGGAAAGTTCTACACCTTGATCCACACTTAGCAGAAGGATCCTGTGCCACACTGTGGTTTAGCCTTCGCAGGAGACACAAAGGCCACCCTCCAGTGACACACTTCCTCCAACAAGGCCACAGCTCCGTGCCCTCCCTGTGGGTCTGTGGGCACCATTCCTATTCAAACCACCATGCTTTTCTTTCTGGAAGTGCATTCAGTAATTAAGTTCAATCACGGTATGTTCTAGAGTTAGGCAGCTTTGTGCGGTTGCTTACCAAGCTCATCTGTTTCTCTTTTCTGTTACCTTTGTAGTCCATTGCATCTGCAGACATGGATTCCAACCAGTTAGAGGCATTTCTGACTGCTCAGACCAAGAAGCAAGGCGGCATCACCAGTGAGCAAGCCGCAGTCATTTCCAAGTTTTGGAAGAGCCATAAGACAAAAATCCGAGAGAGCCTCATGAACCAGAGCTGCTGGGACAACCGGCTCCGGGGCCTGAGCTGGAGAGTGGACAGCAAGTCTCAGTCAAGGCAGACAGCTCAAATACATACCCCTGTTGCCATGATAGAGCTGGAGTTCGGGAAAGGCGGACAGGTGAGGTCAACCTCAGTTTCCCTTTGGAAACTGTGTTTTCGTTATTTATTAATGCATACATTTATTTTACTTCTATTTAACAATTTTGTAGAGCTAATCCTAAAATCATTTTTAGAAGCAGAATTGTGAAAAATTTGATAGTCTCTGTTATAGACAAGAGTTTAAAAAGCAGCCACAGGGTCCTTGCAGTTGTCTCTAAAGGGCAGTTGGACAGTTGTGATTGCATTGCTGCAGTCTTGCAGGCAGTGATAGCGACACTAAATAGAAAGCAGGACCTGAGCTCTCGCAGTCAGGAAGGAACAAAGCTTTCTGTTCCTGCCGTGGTGCCGTCTTTCTGGAATGGGAGGTGACATATACCATTCCTAAAGACCAAGTTGCCATCTCTGACCTTAGGCTCAGAATAATTTTCAGTTTGATCTTATTTATGAGCCAGTGCTGGTTTCCTTTGGAGTTTCTGGTCATTACAACAGGTGGGTTTCGTATCCATGTGGTTTCTCTTAAGCCATTCAGCTTCTGCTCCAGATGCTTGTCAAATAAGACTTCACGTGGCCTGCCTTGCCTTTTTTTGAGTAGGGAAGAGGGGAAAGAAAGCGGTAATTAGAACCTAAAGCAGACCATTGAGTTAAAATAAGTGCTTTCAGTATATCCTCTACTGGAAATGCATTTCTTTTCTTAACGCTGAGCCTGTTCCTGTCAGCCAGCAGGTTTCTTCACACACACGGTTCTTTAGGTTGTTTTTCCAATGTAATTCTATACTGACTTCAATTTTAACTTAAGACTTTCTGTAATTAAACAATTAGAATGCCTTTATTCACTTGGCATAAAACTGCTGATTGTAGCAATGGACTTCAGTGTATTTGATTGTGAGGTCTACTCAGCTAATCATGCCGTGGAGTGCATGTGCACACGTGGAGTGCATGTGCACACATGTGCCTGCACATACAGACATGCCACACCCTGTGCACCTTCCCGAATCAAAGGGGAGGCAGCCTAAAGGAGGCAAAGGGGCCGGCCGCCACACGGGGTAACCTGACTGTGGGGTCTGGGGCTCACCTGTGGGGGAAGGGAAGCAGCTCCTGATGTTGTCTCCTGACTTCCACGCAGGTGCCGGAAATGTGCATGACTTTCCCCAATACAAAAGAAATAAAAGCGCAGTGAGAAGAAAGTAAAGATACAGCGGTCAGGCTTGGCTCTGAGTTTTTCTGGTGTATGCATAGGCTGTTTACCTCTCATCCATCTGGGTCACGAGGGGACTAGTTTTAGGACACATGTTCCGACACAGATACCAAGCCCATGTTCACTTCCTGTACATGACAGTGGAGTGTTTGCATAGAACTTACATTCATGCCCATTGATTTTAAGTAATTCTAGATTGCTTATAATTCCTAAAACGTGAATTCTGTATAAATGATTATACTGAGTTATTAGGGACTAATGACAAATAAAGTCTGTACGTTTTAAATATAGAGATTTTGCCCAAGTATTTTTATTTTGTAGTTGGTTGAATCTTCAGATGTGGAGCCTGTACATAGGGAGAGTCTCTTGTATTTTATGTTGTCTTTAAGTACTTAATATGTGGTCGTGGCTGGGAGACCATACATATCTTTCTTAAGAAAATCATTATAGGACTTCATTTGTTTTGTTTTTGTTTTATGAGACTGGGTTTCTCTGCTTAACAGTCCTGGCTGTCCTGGACTCCCTCTGTAGACCAAGCCTGCCTTAAGCTCACAGAGATCCACCTGCCTCTGCCTCCCGAGCTCTGGGATTACAGCTGTGAGCCACCATGCTCAGCCTGTTTCATATATAGTACTTCTTTAACCTACTATTTTCCTACTTCTTGAACTAAATTATAATGTGCTTTATAATTTTATTATAATAGTTTACAAACCATGTAGTCACAGGAAAAAAAATCTTGATATGGAAAACAAAATAGTTGAATCTGACAATTTTACTGTGTCACGTAAATCACACTAAAAGTACATATGACTGTGTTTACATAAAATTTTAGAGAGTACATAAAATTTTAGTGATATAAAATGGTAGAAGCAAAGCAATGATTTTTAAGATCTTGACGCTGTAAACTTTCCCCTTAGGGCTGCTTGTGTTAGTTATATCCTGTCCATTTTAATATGTTGCATTTTCATTTGATTCTAGGAATTTCTTTCTTTTTTCATACTATAAAATATTTATTTAATAAAAATAATTTTATAATCTATACAGAATTTAATAAAAAGTAGAACAAACTGTTTTCACTTTGCAAAACTTTATACAGTACAACTAACATGTTAGTTTCAGTATTCTATGAATATGCCCATTTAGTGATATATGAATGTCTTTTTTATTTAAATAGGTAAAAAGGATGAGACTGGGCGCTGCACACTTAGATTCCAGGGAAATGTTGCTTTGGTAATGTGAAGAATTTGATTGTACTACAACGCATTCGTCCTTTAGAAATGTGAAGTTTCTCGAGCACAACACTTTCCTTGTTTCTGCGTAACCAGTTCCCTATAGAGCAACAGGAGGCACTTCTGTTCTTGTTGGCAACTATGTAAAAGAAAGCACTGGCCTGAGGATCTTCTACCCAAACAGACCCTGACGATTGGTCCAGTCTTGTGTTTGCTTGTGGTCTTTTCCACAGTGCACTGGGCACACTTGTAAACAAAATCTTTTTGCTTTTCTCAGTAACATTTTCTTTCTCTTTTTTTGTTTTCTGAGAAAGAGTTTCTCTGTGTAACCCTAGCTGTCCTAGAACTCAATTTGTAGTCTCGGCTGGCCTCACACTCAGAGACCCACCTGCCTCTGCTTCATGAGTGCTGGGATTAAAGGTGCAGCCACCACTGCCCCACCATCTTATAGTTCTTTATAATGCTTGATGTTTTCTCATATTTTCTTGATATTTCCTTGCTAATTTACTCTACCAGTACAGTTCATTGTTCCCCGTGTCTCATGAATGTTTTTAATCTTCCTCTTCCGTGTGTAGGATTCCTTCCAGTAGCTTCTGTGGTTCTGGATTAGTGGTGATGAATTCTTTTCGTTTGTGTTTATCATGGAAACTTTTTTGTTTTCCAATTGTGAAGAATAGTTCTGCTGGATATAATAATCCAGGTTGGCAGGGGTTTTTCTTTTCCCTTCCTTCCTTCCTCCCTCCCTCCCTTTCTGCCTTCCTTCTTTCTTTCCCTCTGTTTTGTTTTTCAAGATAAGGTTTCTCTGTGTAGCCTTGGCTCTCCTGGACTTTATTTGTAGACCAGACTGGCCTTGAACTCAGAGATCTGCCTGCTTTTGCCTTTCCAAGTGCTGGGATTATAGGAATCCATAACGCTTGGTGACAGTTGTTTTTCAGAGCCTGAAATGCACAATTCCTCCGTCCTGGCCTTTAGATTTTCTGTGAGGAAATCTGCTGTTGTTCTGAGGGATTTGCCTTTGCATGTGATTTGGTGCTTTTCTCTTACAGTTTTCAATATTCTTTGTTCTTTAAGTGTGATATTTAACTGTGGCATGCATGGTCTAGTTTGGCTTTGTTTCTAAATGCTTCCTGTATCTGGGTGCCCATCTCTTTCCCTATATTTGGGAAACATGCTGTAATTTTATCAAATATATTTTCTGCACCTTTAACTTGAGTAGCTTCTTCCTCTTCCCTGTCTTTCACCGTGTCTCTTATATCTCATACATTCTCTTGTCTCCTGCTTTGTGGTATAGGGATTTGAACCCAGGATGTACATGCTAGGCAAGCACTCAGCCACTCAGCCACATACCAGCCTTCTCCTTTTTGTACTTCCTGTTTGTAAGACAGACTTTCAGAAAGTTTAGGTTTGCCTTAAGCTTCTGGAAGCCTTGAATCTGTGGTTCCTACCTCAGCTTCCCAAATAGCTGGTGTCACAGGCTAATTGGATATGCCACTATGAAAGTCCAACATAAGCCAATTAAAAACAGTCACGTCTTCAATAAGAATGACTTTTGGAGGAGCAAAGAAACAGGAAGTAGGTGTGCACATGTCTTCTCCCTTTCTCCGGGGGTTGGGCCCGTCTCTGCGGTCCCCAGGCCCCATGATCCCTGCTGTGGATTCCAGGGTGGACTGTGCAGGGAGGGATGTTTGCCCGAGGCGTCACGCTGCTGCCTTAGCGGGCTCTTCTAAGAATGGCTTCTTCGGGCTAGAGAGATGGTCAGTGGTTAAGGGCACTGCCCGCTCTTCCAGAGGACCCAGATTTTATTTCCATCGCAACTGTCGGCACCTCCAGTTTTAAGGGGTCCAGCGCCCTCTTCTGGCCTCAGTGAACACCAGGCTTGCACATGGTGCACAGATGGACGTGAAGGCAAAGTCCCCAAAGCCGTAAAATAACAATGAAAGACAGTGGCTCCTTAGCTGTCCATGCCTGTAACCTTGCACTTCAGGGGCTGAAGTGGGGGGCTCACAAGGTTGAAGGCATATTGAAGAAGTTCAGGAAGTTGAGGAAAGCAGCTATAAGTGAAACTGGGTGAAACCTTACTGGACCTTGTGGTTTCATTTGGTTTTGGTTACTTTAAAAACCAGTCATCCAAGGGGGGATACAAAGTAAATAAAGTATAATTGAAAATAAAAAAAAGAATAAAAGAATTGGAAAGAAAAAATTTTTACTATGTGGAAAAAGATAAAATAAATTTAATGATTAATTAAAATAGAAGGATATCATCTGTGTCTTGATAGAGATATTTTAATGAGAATTCCTTTGCACTCCTGAAAAAAAGATATTAGCATGTTCACTAATCTGTCCAGGAATGCAGTCATCTGAATGAATGCCCAAATTTCTCAAGGCTGAAAGTTATTCTGTGTTTCATGAACAGTGAGCAGACAGATCTAAACATGTTTGTCTATTATCTAAAGAGGTTTTCTTAATGGGACAAGATTTAGAATAAACACTCTCACTGTTAAAAAAAAAAATCAGTCATCCAGCTGGGCATGGCAGTCACCCTAGCACGCATGCCTGTTCTCCTAGTACTTGGAGGCAGAGACAGGCAGCTCTCTGAGATTTCGGAGTCAGTCTGGTTTACACAGGGAGTCCCAGAGCAGAGAGACCCTGTTGAAAAGTCTGCCTCTCGCCCATTGTTCGTGGAGGGTTGTATGGCAGAGCAGTGTACTGCTGGTCTGTTCTGAGCCTTCTCCTCGCGAAGAGCTGGGAAGGCTGCTTACACCCTTCTGATCACCTTTCCCCGTAGGTCACTCATAGCCGCTTCTTTAGCCCATAAACGTGCCATCCTTGGAGAGGAGAGGCCTTCTGTCTCCTCTGTCCTCAGTCAGTTGGTGATTTGCACACGGTGCTGTGGGGGAAACTGGCTTCAAAGCTCTAGGAGCTACCGTGCATCTTATTGTTTTTTCGTGATAACTTCAGCTTTCTGATCTAGGCAGAGACTTAGGAAATTAAGGAGTCACTGCAGACAGAGCCAGTTCTCTGAGCTTATGAATATACCCACCATTTAACATGCTTGTCACTTTTTTTTATTTAATAAAGTTTTATTTTTCCAAATGCACAGCTGATGGAACCAGCTCATGCATCTCCACCGGCAGCTGGGGCATCTCCACCTTTTGTTTCTGGTGTAAATTACTTGGGCTCAGGGCTTTGAAACCAGCTTGATAAGTCCTTTACTAAGTAGCTCCTGAAGGGCTGCCCTGGCCAAGGAACCAGGCTTCTTCAGCCTCTCAGAGACCGCAGCTGGAGCAGTGAGCTCATAGCTGGGAACTTCCTTACACAACTGTCGTATGTGGCTTGGGCAAACAGCACCAGGTTGTTGAGCTTGTCCCGAACTTTACCTTTGGACCACTTCTTCTTTTTGGCCTTGCCACGAGACTTAGTTACTGGGTCTTTGTCTTTTTTGGCTGACTTTCCGGCATCCTTCCTCTTCTTATTGTCCTTGGGAGGCATGGCAAAGCTCAGAGAGCTGTGACAACCCTGCAGCCTTACTAAGATGTCGGGGGGAAAAAAAAAAAAAGAAGAAGCCATGCTTGTCACTTTTGGCAGTGATGTTTTTAAAGGTTTCTGGTGATTGCTGTTTCTTTTTCACCACTTCCTACATGTTATTTCTCCCATTTTTTAAAAAACAAATAATATACATATTATGTTATATTTACATGTGTGTGCCCCTTGCAGGCCCCTGGAGCTGGAGTCACAGACAGTCGTGGGCCGCCGTGTGGGAGCGGGAACGGAACCTCGGTCCTCTGGAAGGGCAGCTGGCGCTCTTAATCGATAAGCCGTCCCTCCAGCCATATTTCTCCTGTTTTTAACCCTCAGGCAGTAAAAAGTAGTAAGTTGTCAGAAAAGCCAGCACAAGCCGAGGCAAGGCGCTGTGGTTCTCGCTGCCTCTGCGGAGCAGGCTCACCTGAGGGCGCCAAAGCTCACAGCTGCCGGCTGCCTCAGCTGCTGCTTCAGGCTCAGTAGGAAAGGCTTCTCTGAGGGTGAGCGGGTGCTGAATAGCAGGATGGAGACGACCTCAGGAAGACCTCAGGGACAAAACTTTCAGACAGGTACAGCCGAGCTGAGGCGCTAGCCATGGTAAGAGGTCTGAATTTTACTCAGGCTGTGTAATTGGAAACCATGAGGAGCTTCACATAGGGAGCAGTGTGAGTAACAGGGTCATTTTGATTCCATGGTGGAGAGTGGATTGCACCAAGAATGAAGCCAAGGGGCTGAGATTGGGAGGGCAGGGAAGGCAAGGGGCCCGCTAAGGTGACAGGTGTTTCTTTGCACATTTAAAAGCATTTGTTCCCAAACTGTCATATGATGGAATCTGTTTTAGGTACTTTCCTGTTGCTGTGAAAGCACACTATGACCAAGGCAACTTATAGAAAGAGGTTGTGAGGGTTTAGAGCTCTAGAGGGTTAGAGGCCCTAAACATCCTGCTTGTGGAGTGAGGAGTAGGTCGGCAGGCATGGCTCCGCAGCAGTCGCTGATTGCTCACACCCTTATATAAGCAGGAGGCAGAAAACTAACCAAGCATGGCAGGCAGGGGCTTTTGAATTCACAGAGCCCACCCCAAAAGACACCCCTCCTCCAACACGGCCGCTCCTTCCCAACAGTTCCATCACCTAGGGAACTGAGCGTTCAGATAGTCAGCCTTTGGGAGCCGTGCTCCTTTAAACCACCACTGGATCTCAAGGTCAAAGAGAAAATCCTACAGGACTTTATCATTCTGTTAATGAGATGTAGGTGTTGAGAAACAGAGGAATCCAATATTAACATTCTGTTTTTAAAAGAAAATGAATTGCATGGATTTCTGACATTTTTCAGTTTTGTTCGGGATAACTCTTTTTAAAATTGTTATTATAGTGTCTTCCAAAATTTGTTCAGTAGGCCCAAGCATAACCAGTTAAAATTGTTTGATACTGTGGGAGGCTCGGGGGATGAGCAAAGAGACCACTTACAAAGGTTTCCACAGGGCCTGGGCAGATGCTCGGCAGTCAAGAGGACACAGTTCAGTTTGCAGTGGCTCACAACTGTTAGTAACTCTGGTTCCAAAGGATCCGACGTCCTCTCCTGCCTCTGCAGGCACCATGCATGCACCAGGTGCACAGACATACATGCAGGCAAAACATGCATGCATGCAAAAAAAGTGAGATCTTCTAAAAAGACACATAATCTAAAACCACCAATATCATTTTATCCCATTCAAAATGATGTTCAAGCACCACAATTCAAGCTTTTTAAATGTATGTGTGCTTGCATAGGAAAAAAAAAAAAAAAAAGAAAGGGGAATACATGAAAGAGGAGAGCAGTTGGTGGAATGCTCAGCGAGCAAGCGTGAAGCCCTGGGTGTGGGTCTCAGTACCACGTAAACAACATGGTTATGAAAGCCTGTAATCCCAGCGCTGGAGAGGTGGGGAGGGTCAGAAGTTCAGGGTCGCCCTTGACATGGAGAATTTAGGTCAACCTGGGAGTGGATGTGGGGGGCCAGGAAAGTAGAAGGAGGAGGCAGCACGAGAGATGCTTATTGCATTTATCTCTGGGTGAGAGATCTCTCGTTCTTATTCTCTGGATTTTTCAAAAAAGTTTCTGCAATAAAAATATCTTGTCTGCTTTCTTAATTACTAAAATAGTAATTAAAACCTAAAAACAGTAGTGCACATGAGCACAGGTGCCACAGAGACTAGAGGGTATCAGCTCCCTGGAGCTGGAGCCACAGGCTCTTGTGGGCCACCTGACATGTTCTTGACCTCTGAGCCCCCCTGAGCCCCATATGTGTTCGTTTATTGTGTGTGCACAGTGCGGGTGGCAGGGGCACGTGTGTCACAGCTTTCACGTGGAGGTTAGGGGACAAATTTCAGGAGTCAGTTCTCTTTTTCTACCACGTGGGTCTTGGGAATCAAACTCATGTCATCAGACTTGGGAGCAAGCCCCTTTTGTGCTGAGCCATCTTACTGGTCAGGATAAACTTTGTACTGTATTTGAACCTGTGTCTGTTGGAAGCACTATTTTACTTTTCTTGTATTCTGCTCAAAGCGAAGCTGGACCTAAGATCTTTTCAACCAAACAAAATGCCCACAAGATTGAGAGTGTTAATTTGAAATCTAATGACTTTTTATGACTTGATTATAACCTACAGGTCATACTGCTCAGTGCAGTGTGTGACGATTTTGTTGCGTTTCGCTGCAGCACTGGGGTTAAGTCAAGAATCTCGCAAACGCTATGCAAGTTCTCGAGCGGTGAGTGACAGTCCCCGCCCCGCATCACACAGTCATGTCCCACAGAAGTTTAAGAGGTATTTATTTGTATTCATTCAGTCAGGAAGAACTCGTGGGTTTTTATGAAGTCTTCTGAAGAGCTTGCTTCCTGGGACCTGTGTCAATGCAGACCTGAGACATTTCCCGTCTTGTCTCCTTCAGAGGGCTCCGTGGTGACGGGCTCGAGTGAGCACCGATGTTACTGTCAGTGCAGACAGGCTGCATGCCACAGTAAGCTCCCCCAGCTGCCTAAGGCACCCCACCAACGTGCTGCTTCTGTGAAGCCCCAACCTGGAGTGACTAGCACAGCCCAGCACTGTGTAGCCATGGTGTCTACACGTCACACTGCGCGCACTGTGGAAAAGCTCGGAGCGTGCCGGGGACGGGTGCCCGTGAGTAGGGCTGACCCGAGTGTGTGAACCTTACTAAGTGTTCAAGGTAACAGCGTCCGCCTGCTGCTCAGCCACCAGTGAGCTTGTTGAAGTGGATAATCCCTGCTTCCGTGAGGCCCGCGGCCTCACCTACGCCCCCCTCCTTCCCCCAGCTGCTCTTGGAACTTCTTTAAAATATTAGAAGTACGTTTATCTTTTCATTTGGGGTTAGGGAGTGTACCATGGCTGACTGTGAAGGTCAGAGAACAGCTTGCTGACAGTCAGTTCTCTCTTTCCTCCCCGGGGCCTCCGGATGAAATTCAGGTCACCAGTCTTGTTGGCACTCGCTTTTACTGGCTGCCATCTTGCTGCCTCCTTCCAACTCTTTGTATTGACTCAGCCTCTTCAAGACAGGGTGTAGGTACACAGATGCTGCCTAAATCTTATTTTTAATCCCATTTCTAGCTGCTGTGTTTAATCCCTGGCCATTTCTAACTGCTGTGTTTGGCCACTGCATCTTATGAACTCAAAGGGTGTGTGCATGTGTGAGCCAAAGCCTAACCTTGAATAGTGTCCCTTGGTTCCTAGACAGCTTGTTTTTTCTAAACAAGGCTCTCATTGGCCTGCACCTCACTAAGTAGGATAGGCTGGCTGTCCGGCTGTCCACCGAGCCTGCCTCTGCCTCTGCGCCTGTGCGCCTCTGCCTCTGCCCCTGCCTGTGCCTGTGCCTGTGCCTGTGCCTGTGCCTGTGCCTCTCTGCCTCTCTGCCTCTCTGCCTCTGCCTCTGCAGTGCTGAGATCACAGTTGGCCCAGTGTGCCTGTCATTTCTGTGTGGTTTCTGGAGATTGAACTCAGTTCTCATGCTTGTGCAGGAAGCGCTTTTGCATCTGGTTTGTCGCTCCCGTCACAAGATGGGAGTTTTACAGGATCAGATACATCCCCACTTTTCTTTGAAAGAAGAATACCTGGTTTAAGGGGTAGTGCCCTCCAGAAATGAATGAGGAAACAAAAATTCTAAGTGATTCTGCCGATAAGGTCTGACATAGTCGTGCTTCCTCCTGTTCTTTCCTCAGTGAATGGACAGAGGCACATACTTGTGGAAAACCATTGAATTAACAGGCAAGCTTTGAGAGGGGAAAGCAGAAGGTAGCTCCTTACAGTGCTTTCTTAAGGAGAACTATCGTACAGGCGTAGGTGCTTGAAGCGCTGGGCTCAGTGTTCTCATTGAAAACTCCTTCAGTTGGTGAGTTTGTTAGCACTTCTTAGCACAAAGCCAAAAGGAATGCGCTTCCCACTTTGAACTCTGATGACAACTGAAGTTAGCAGATATGTCTGAAACAACTGTGAGTTTAGAGATTTAGCCTAAACTAAAGGTGGAAGCGGCAGGCTGGAGACTTTTCATTTCTAGTAAGACTCTCATTCTGATTGTGTCTAGGAATGGAGGACAGTAACAGAATGTTGGAACCAAGCCTCAGCCTTGCTTTGACCCTCAGCTCTCCGTCTCTCCCTGTCCTTCCCTTTCTATTTGGTTACGTTGGGCATCTCTGCACACTGGTTCTCCTTTCCCTTTGGACATTTCCCACCTTCTCTCTTAAGTTCCTTGTGTAATGCTAATGTCTTTTCCATCCCTTTTCTCTATCTCAGTGGTGTAGCTTAACTTCTCCCTAACAACTAACAACTTCATTAGTGTTCTCTGCTGGCTTCTCACTGTTCAGGGCTCAACTCACCGTTTTATAATGGGGCCTCATCTTTAACCAAGAAGCTTGTAGAATATCAGCTATGTGGTAGTGGCCATGCACCAGTCACCGTGTGCGTGATTCACGGTTTTCTCCCTGAGCATGACACCAGGTGCCCTTGCCCTTTGACTCTAAGTGGAGACATGGAAAACAGTCTCCTACCTCAGAAGGTCAGCAGTTATTACACGCCTACTAAACAAGAAACCAAAAAAGCAGTTGAGGTTATTAGCAATGTGAGGCCCAAATCACACGCTCCTATATCACTTACTGAGTACATTTCACCTTTTCAGTTCTTTGGTTGCCTCCAGTCAAGCAGGCCAGGAGTTTGGCACGTGACTTCAGCACTGAGTTGGACTGCCTGCAGGTCCAAACCAGCACTGCACAAACCTCTGCAGCCTGGCCAGAGTCGGGAGAGGAAAAAGTAGCACCTCTCACTTAAAACTTTGCCTTGTTTGCACACTTTATCCCTCACTTTCTCAGTACATGTACTGACAGTGACCTGTGGTGGATGAGGATCTGTTCTCCATCATAATGTTAAAAGAGGCAGTTACGTAGCCATTAGGAGAGAATGTTTCTCAGCATAAAGGCTAGAGACATTTCTCCTGCGTCAGCATTGGTAACCGTGGAGTTTTTTTTTTATTTTCACATTCAACTTCAGTTTGCTGCACAGATTAAACCACAGCACAGATTGCTGTGATTGGTTGGTAGAGAATAAGTTGTGTGATATTTAGTACTGTACTTTAAATTCGCTTTCTGTACATTATTTTATTGTGTCCTACAACAGTGTTGTGGGACAGGTAGGCATTAGAATTCCTTTTTAATAAATGAAGGGGATGAAAAGTTTGCTTGTTCCATGAACCACACCGGTGGTTCTATGCTCCAGCTGGAAGAAAACAAATGTCTCAGTCCTTTCTGAAGGTTGCATTGTCTTAAATGGGGGGGGGGGGTTACAACTTCCAGGTAAACTTTGGTACCGAAGCTCATTTACGGGATGGATTGTGCTTGGCAGTGAGAAGGACGGAGTGGAGGGAGCTGGGACATGGCTGGGCTCACGCGCTGCCCTTGCACGGGGCCATCCCTTCGTCCCAGCACTCAGGTTGTCGGGTGGCTCACAGCGCCCGTGACGCCAGCTCCAGGCGCCCCGTGGGTGCCTGCACACACGTGTGCATGCTCAAGCACAGACACAGGCACACATTTAAAGAAAAACTTGCTTTTGGTTTCGAGACAGGGTTTCTCTGTCTGTTCTGGAGCTCACCCTGTAGGTCCGCCTCTCTGAGCGCTGGGGTTGAAGGAGTGCGCCAACGCACCCGGCCAAATAGTTTAAGAGCTAGTAATGGCTTCTCTAGAGCTGATGCAAGGTCTTTGTGGCAGAGGCTTCCTCTTCCTATATGAGGTAAACTTTGTCACCAATTCTAAGTTTTCCTGATGCTCTTTGAAGATGGAGCCTCTTATTGTATATGGTTTTGAGGGCAGACTGTCAGTTATTTCCACCAGTCTTGTGAATTTAAGTCTATTTGCAAAGTACTTTAAGTTTGAGATTTGCTTTTGTTTGCCACTTGGATTAATAAACTCATTCTTCTGGTGGCTGCTGTTTAAATCCTGGAAAGTCTGTGCTAAGATTTTGTACAATAACACTTTATTTTTCTGAGCTGGGTGTGAAATGGTGATGTGAAGTGCTTTGCTCTTGTGGTGAGGGCAGGAAGTGTGTGCTTTGCATTTGAGTCCATTTGCTTGTGTGTATAAACCTGAATTTGCCTGTGCGTCTGCTTCAGATGTTGGCGCATTAGCATCGTGTGCTAGTCACCATTTGCATTTCAAGAATAAACTTACTTTTGCCAGCTGTGTTCCCAGCCGACTGTTTCAGAGCACCGGCTTTGTAGGGGAGCCTACTCACTGCGCTACGCTGCGGCCCTGAAGACAATGACCTCAGCAACTCTGACGAAGAATGTGTTTAATCGGCACTGGCCGCTGCTTCAGAGGCTTGCTTAGTCCATCGTCCTCAAGGCAGGGAGCATGGTGGCACACAGGCGGACGTGGTGCTAGAAGAGCAGAGGGTTCTACATCCAGAACCATAGCAACAGGGAGAGAGACACTGGCCCTGCTTGGGCTTTGAGACGGCAAAGCCCACCCCTACTGACACACTTCCTCCAACAAGGCCACACCTTTAATCCCTCCCTAAGGGTTCAGATGTATGAGCTAATGGGGGCTGTTCTTACTCAGAACACAAGAGGCGTGGCCTGACTTCCTTGCCTGACCCCTCCCCCGTTTAATGAGCATAGCTCCTAAACTGCCCTTTCTAGAAGATTTTATGAAGACTGGCATCTCTGTTTAATTTTGGAACAAATGGGTTAGATAGAAATTTAAGGTCAGAACTGTAAAGAGATGGTAGTATCACCACCCTACCATGCAGTGCCCAAGAGCCCTTAATGCCTGTCCCATGTGGAATGATGCATGTGTGCTGTAACTTGTATGATTACCGCTGTGTGCCCCCGTGCCCCGCTTTCAGATCTTGTTTGTTTGTTTTGTCTTGGATTTTCAAACAGGGTTTCGCTGTATAACCCTGGCGGTCCTGGAACCGACTTTGTAGAGCAGGCTAGCCTCGAACTCGCAGAGATCCACCTGCCTCTGTCTCCCAAGTGCTGGGATTAAAGGTGTGTACCACCATGCCCAGCTAAGTGTTCAAATCTTCGATGTGTCTTTTCATAAGTTTGGGAAAATGGATATACTGGTTGCGTTTACATTTCCGAGATACAGAACATTTTTCATTACCTTAGAAAGTTCGTACAGTGTGTGTTGTTTGGTGAGAGGCTTACTCAGCAGGTTTTGCTGTCCGTATATATTGTATTTATCAGTGTACTAGTGTCTATTAAGAATATATTCCAAGCCATGCGCAGTGGTGCACACCTGCAATCCCGGCAGGAGGGAGGCAGAGGCAGGTGGAGCTCTGTGAGTTCGAGGCCAGCCTGCTCTACAAAGTGAGTCCAGGACAGCCAGGACTATAAAAAAAAAAAAAATAATAATCATGAACCAACCTCATCCCCAAACCATGGATAATACCACACCATATGTGTAATGTGTTTTTCTGTTCACAAAAACCTATAATAAATCAAGGGACGGTAATTATAAAGCAAACAGTGTAGTGTGTTAAAATTGCCAGTGTCGGCCGGCACGGCGGTGCACACCTGCAGTCCCAGCTCTCGGCAGGCAGGGGCAGGCAGGGGCAGGCAGGGGCAGGCAGGGGCAGGCAGGGGCAGGCAGGGGCAGGCAGGGGTCTGTGAGTTTGAGCCAGCCTGGTCCAGAAAGCGAGTCCAGGACAGCCGAGGTTTCACAGGGAAACCCTGCCTCGGGAAAAAAGAAAAAAGAATTGCTAATGTCACCACTTTCTTACTTTTGGGCCAATGTTAAGCAAAATAAGAGTTACCGAATAAAACTGCTGCAATGCTGAAATGATTGATTTTGATAATCAAGACGGCTAAGTGACTGACTGGCCAACTAACTGGCTAACTAACTCTCTCTCTCTCTCTATATATATATATACATATATACATATACATATATATATACATATATATATATACACACACATATATATATACGTATATACACACACACACACACACGCATACATACATACATATACCGGCCAGAAGTGTAATTTATATACACATATACATAAAGTGAGTTTTATATATATAAAATATTATATATATGTTTTATATATATAATTTACGCTACTGATCAGTATATGTGTGTATGTATATGATTATGTGTATTATCAGTGTGTGTATACACACACGCATGTATATGTGATCAGCTACGTAATTTATGTTCCTGGCAGGAGACGTGGAATAACAGAAGATACTACGCTACTCTGAAGAGCATCTGAATTGCTATTTCTAAAGTTTTCTGTATTTGGGGGTTGCAGGTGACTGAAACTTTAGAGAGCAATAACAGATAAGGGAGGACTCTGTAGTTATCTGAGAAGTTACTGGGTATTCCATTATAGGAGCATACTTCAAGCCAATAGTTTCTTCTCTGGGTGGTTGACCAGACTGTAAATTAGTGCATAGATTGCACGGCCAGGTTTTGTCTACGTGAATCCTGGCATGTTGATGTACACCCATAAACCTAGTACTTGGCAGGTAGAGCTAGAAGATCAAGTGCTTGAGTCCAGGGCCTAGAGAGATGCCTTGTTAAAGTGTTTTTACAAAACTGTGTTTGTTTCTTGGTTTCTCTATTAACCTGGCTATCACACAAATAATTGAGACTCTTATATTTGTTCAGTAATAAGCTTCACAACACAATAACTGAGCAGTTATTAAACTGCTAAGCTAATTTGTTTTTCTCTCAGTATAGATGCACAAAGATACAAAGCTTTTCTGCCCCAGCACCTTCTCCTGATAACTAACTCTTGGACCTCTTCCATGGCCGAATGAACCCCGTGGCTGATTTCCCTACTTCCTCCTCTAACCCCTTCTCCCTGGCTGGTAGGAAGTCCAGGCCTTTTCTCTGCCCTGCTCAGTGATTGGCTGTAAGCTGCTTTATTGGCATACCGGGGGACATGTGGGGAGCGGTGTTTATAACCACATTGAGACAGGAGATTCTCAGAACAAGGACTGTAACCAGATACGGTGGTGCAGAAGTCAGCATTGGAATCACACGATCACTTTATGCCTACAGTGGCTCTTGCAGTTGAAAGCTCTGGCTCCTCTTGCTGAAGGCCTGGGTTGCAGTCCTAGTACCCATGTGGCAACTTACAACCATTTGGTTGTAAATATGGTTCCAGGGAATCTGATGACCTCCTCTGACCTCTGCAGCCACCAGGCAAACACAAAGTGCACACACACATATGCAGGCAAAACATTCACAGATATAAAACAAATATAGTCCTTTGTAAGAACAGTATTAAATATGTCCAGGCTGTCCTTCCCCACTTTTTCCCTAAGCAACAAGACATAACAACTATTTACACATAATGTACATCATCTTAGGTCTTGAAAGAGAGAACCTGGAAAGTGGTTGAGAGTGTGTGCTTCTATTGCCCAGGACCTGCATTTGATACCCAGAACCCATATCAGGCTGCCTACAACTGCCCATAACTTCATCTACAGGGAGCTCTGACTACTCACGTGTCATGGGCATCTACACTCACATATGTATTCTCTGTCTTTGTCTGTCTGTCTCTCTCCTCTCTTACTCTTTTTCTTTCGGTCTTAAACAAAATCTTTAAGGGCTGGAGAGATGGCTCCGAGATTAAGAGCACTGGCTGCTCTTCCAGAGGTCCTGAGTTCAGTTCCCAGCACCCACATGGAGGCTCCCAGCCATCTACAAATGTAGTCCAATGCCCTGAGCTCATTTCCCAGCACCACATGGAGGCTCCCAGCCATCTACAAATGTAGTCCAATGCCCTGAGTTCATTTCCCAGCACCACATGGAGGCTCCCAGCCATCTACAAATGTAGTCCAGTGCCCTCTTCTGGCGTGCATGTGTATGCGCAGACATACACCAACTACATAAATATAAAAATCTAGAGACCATTGAAAACAACCTATACCAGAGGGTGTGCAAACACAGTGCCATTTTATGGGGACTTGAACATCTATGAGTTTGATGTCTGGGAACGCTGATCCAATCTCCCGTAGAACCAATCTCCCCTAGATAGTAAGGAACAACTGATGCATTTTGAGGTCTTGTGGGGCTAGTAGTTAACAAATGTCAATTAGATTAAGTTGGCCAATAGATCCAGTCCATACTGAAAATACAGTGTTATAGCTTTCCTTTGTGGGAGACAAGTTAAATATATACCATGTCACCATTTCTTTTGGTTAAATCTAAACACAGATAATATTGGTGTTTATATCCATTATTAAAAAGTAGAGTTAGATGTCAGCATAATCTAGAGATCCTGAGCCTAAGTCTGGAGAGATCTATTGTCAGTTCTTATACCAACCAAATATTTTTTCATAGTTTCTAGTCAATTTAACTTGGTTTTTATCTAAAATTTCAGAAATATGCCTGTTCATTTGAACCGTAATTTTAGCAGTATCATTATACGGCTGTATACCTTCTAGTATTATGGTGTAGTGTAATGTCAAAGTACATTACTGTTGGTTAATTTTCACTTGCTGGGAATTGTATTATTGAGCCTCTTGTGGCCTTTTGTGTTGATGTTGAAACACCCCTTTGATAAATCGATAGAATTTTATGTGTAACAATAGGACAAACAAACAACCAAGCAGCTGAGTGGGGAAGCAGAAACTACCTCCCGGAAGTGGAGACGGCACAGTATTCCGAGCGCCTGCAGTCTCACCCTTCCCCAGCGCGAGTGCACTGACCAGCCGACACCGCTGCCATCAGTAAAGTTTGTTTTTGCATAGTCAAGCCAGCTCTCTTGGGCCCGAGTTACTTGAGTTTATCAAAGGTAAAGAACAGCAAAAAGTGACAGCTTGTTCCAGAGTGCAGGGAGGGGTGAGGTGACAGAGCCCGTGAATTTGTGAGGTTTGTTAAGGTCTGCAAGGCCGCTGCGGCCAGTGGACAGCTGCTTCCAGTGCTGTTGTGTCGCGTTCACCTACTAGTGGGGTAAGGTATTGGCCACCTACAATCACTTTATAAGGAAGCAGCGGACCGTAAAAGACACATGTTTGGACAGCTGAGTCAAGGTGGAACACATGGCACCTGGACTTCTCTGCCCATAGGCCTCCTCCAGACGAGAACCGCGCTTTTGAGTCTTCCCTACTTGGGAAACACACTTGTAGATCTCTCGATTTTAGTCTCCGGCAGTGTGCGCTTGTGCGGACAAACCTACACCCGCAGAATCTGGGACATTTTATTTGCATCATGCTGTTACTTTCTTCTCTGTTATTGCTGTTAATATTTCATAAGCTTAAATCAGACATTTCTTGTGATTTTGTGTTGGGTGCAGAGTTGAACTTGATGGGTCTCTCCAGTAGGGACATAGCGTTGGGATGCCTGTAGAGACCACTTAGAAGTAAAATAACATGAGTGACTTTAGCCTGGAGTGGTGGCCCACACCTATGGTCCCAGTACCTGAGGGAAAGGCTGGGAGTTCAAGGCCAGCTTGCTCTACAAAGCAAGTTCCGGGACAGTCCAGCCCTATAAAAAAGAGTGACTATCAGTCATGGTATTTGCATCTGCACCATTTAGCCATTTAGCCAAGCCCATGCCTACTAGCGTGATACTAGGAGCTCTAGCCTGCAGCTGGGTTTTAAAGGAGAGGAAGTGGGAGCCCTGGCAGAGACAGCCTATAGTTGGGACTACAGGGGAGGAGGTCGGAGCCCTGGCGGAGACAGCATTGCACTAAACAGGAGACAGAGCTGACCTCTGCCCTGAAGGTTGACCCTCTGTCTCCCAAAGCTGTTCACGCAAAACGGTGTGGCCGCAAAGTAGCCGCGTTTGTGCTCTGCACCGCACCGCGCAGTGCGCCGCGCAGGCCGAGCTCTGTGCTGCTGTGCGCTGCTCCTTCAGAACAGAATCTTAGCGTCAGAAGGTCCCAACAGAGCACATGAACGTACCCTTTTCTTTTTCACTTATATTTGTGTTCTGTTTTCTTCAACAAATGTTACTTGTCCAAATCCCATTTAATTCATGGCTTTGTTTTTGTGGTTTTTTAGTTGTTTTGTTTTTGTTTTTTTGGCATTACTTAGACAATTTGTATGAAGTGAACCGGTGAACAGATGAGAAATTCAGGCATAGTTCCTTAGCCACATAAATATTCTGATTTACACTTAGCTTTTTGTAGAACTAATAAAGTTTTCATATTTTCTTATGCTTTGCAATCATTTGCTCTATTTGAAGCTTGACAAAAAATTGAACTATTCTTTTCAACCAGGTAGTACCAACTCAATTTTCTGTTGACAGATGGTAAAAAGATGCCTGTCCAGAGCACAGTACAAAGTGGATACTTCTTAAGTCATTGAAGTGAAGAAGGTGGCTTTTCTTAGAGCCAAACTACCCAGTTTGGGAACTCAGAACCATTTTCCAGAAAGCAGGGTTGCTGCTCAGAACACTGTGTAGTGAAATATTTGGGTGCGTGCTTGTTTGGATTTTCTCTCCACAGAGCAAATGAGAACCTCTTTGGTATAAACTCCCACTTCGTGTGGGCATTTGTAGCATTTTTCTTTTAAATTACAACAGCCGCTTGAATTTAGTGCTTAATTTTTGTTTTTTAGAATTGTATTTGGATCTTTCAGAATCTCTCTCAAATAGCACATTGTTCTTCAGTCTTTGGCTCATTGATCCCTTTTGTAGAGCTTGGAGGTCTAAGTTGTTGTCTCTCCTTAATTTCATTCATAACTGCTTTTTTTCTGCTTCCTGCACTTTGATTTTGGATTGAGCGCAGGTGCTACCTGTTACTCTAAGGTCCTTGTCCTCTTGCTGAGGAGAGCGCTCTCTCCAGGCTGCAGGCATCTCCATCCCCTATCTAGTATGGGCTCAGGCTTTGTCTTCTGCCTGTGTGATCAAGAACTATTGATTTTCACTCTCTCTCTCTATTCTCAGCCCCTCCCTTTAGATTTGCTTTTTCGTGGCTTCTCCACAAACAAAACAACACAAAACAAAAAAACGTGTGTTTTATTTATCCAGTGTTTCTAAGAAGTACATTTCAGGAAATGTTGATAATTATAATTTTAGAAACTAGTGACTCTAGTTACTTTTCTAAAGATAGCATTATTCAAACTGTTCTGCATGGATGGTACGCATATATGAAGGAAGCCGCTCCCTCTTTCTCTAAATGCTCCTGTTTTTAAGATGGAGTCGCGTTCTGGGGTAGCTTCTGCGGAGCTCCTGATGAGCTCTGCTTCCCAGTTGTGATTACAGCCCTGTAAGCACACCTGCTTCTTGCTTCGTTTATTTTTGAAGTGTCACCACTGCAAAAGTATTTACTGTTTTTACCTGGCAAAAATATGATAGATCTTGATTTAATTAATAGAACACCAAGATTTGAAATGTATGAATTAAAGCTAATTAACCCCCCAGTCACTGTGCCCTGGATCAATGCAGCGGTGACATTCTAAATGCATTAACGTGAAAGGGAGTCTGGGATTCGTTACTTTTTATTGCAGATGTCCTTTCGGAAACAATGTTTAAATGATGGAATGATATTTGGTGTGATCGTTTATTTGTTTTTAAAGAAAGCTCTTCTGGGTAAAGCTTGTGATAGAGAATAACTCAAGGCAACAGTTAACCTCCTGTCCCAGAATAATTCAGGAGAAACAGCCGGTAACTAAGCAGCTCTGACGGTTTGCACTCTGCTGTGCGCTTCAATTACTAGTGCACAGTTTAACAGCTGCAAAAGGAAATAAGAGAGAAAGAGAGGAACAAGACCAGGAAGTAGCCAGCTGCACTGTGCGGGCGCTGTGGCATGCCCAGGTGCGCGCCTTGGCTCTTTCCATTCACCACCCACTATCACACGACAGCAGACCCTACTTAGGCTTAATTTGGAATCACTGACGGGACTTGTCCTCACGTCTTTTGAAAGATAAAATTGTAGAGAAGACAGTAGATTCTTGAAATACATTCATTTGTGATCTCACAGTTATTTCCTAAAATGACGTGTAAGAACCCTTCCCCATGCTCTGCCCAGTTTTCTTTGTTCTAACACTTACTAAGAGCTTTGTTTACATTTAAATATATATGCAGGAGATTGAGGAAGAGGGAAAGAGAAAATATCTTCATGAAAGTGATTATGAAAATGCCTAACCCCCCCCCCCAGGAGAATGCTGAGGGGAAATTTGACTACAGCTGCTTTACTTACATAATGACTGATCAGGGATGCAAATCAAGATGAAATCTCTGCAGATCGGTGAGGGCTGTTACTGCTGCAGCCCTCGGCTTGAGCATCAGTCATCTGCTAGGCGTCAGGTGCTGCTGTTGCCACTGCTCCCTTAGCAGTGTTCTAAACAGCAGTACTTTCTTTTTAAACTGAACTAGAGATTTACTGACTTTAACAGTCTGTAAAGATCAGAATGAATGAGCTAATTTATGTACTCATTCAAGGCCTTGCTCTTTACTGAGCCCCATTTTGACCTTCAGCAGCCTTGGAAAGATGTAAATTCTGAGTTGAAAGGCAGAATGTTTTCCTCACCAAATGAAAGGTTCATGAAGAAGATGAAGAGGAGGAGGAGGAGGAGGAGGAGGAGGAGGAGGAGGTGTGGTGGGGGAGGAGGAAGGGGAGGGGGAGGAAGAAAAGGGGGCTTAGGAGGAAGGAAAAAGACAAAATAGCAACAGAAAACCCTAAAAATTTACACAAGTACATTTAGACAAAAGTGGAGGTAAAAAGAGACTGGAAGGTCTTTCTTCCAGACTGTTTTGGCCTCTTGTGGACCCTCTTTCCTTCGGCCGCAGGGCGGGGCACCTGTCTCCTCACAAAGATGAGGTCCGCCGTTGAGCTTGCTGCCTTCCTCAAGCTTAAAGTGCTGGACTTCGGGTTTTCCAGTTCTGGGCTACACAAGGTCACAGTGTTATAGAACTTGTGCTAGAACATGAGGCTTAGATTCTAGGGTTGGAGAGATCCATGTGAAGGAGAGACATGGAATTAGATTGGCGATGAGGTTTATTAGAGTTGACACAACAAACAGCAAGGTCTTCAGGAAAGCTTAGCCTGCCCAGGGAGAGCAGGATTTGTTCTTTAAGGCCCCTTGAGAGGGAGTAAGGGAGAGGGGAGCGTGTGCCAGTAGGACATGGGCCCAAGGTCATCTGATATCACCCAAGTAGACTTGGAGACATGATGTTTATTTATGTTTCTGACTGGAGTGGGTGTTTAAAGGCCCAAGGGCATTCCGAGGTCAGGAATAAGGTGGCATTTGTGGGGAGAATAGTTTCTGGGTCAGGGCTGAGGTGGCACTTGTGGGGAGAAAGTGAACTCTGTAGCACTTGTCTGCAGCTCTGCAGTTTGTAAGGAACTTGTCTAAGTGGCTGTCAAGGGGACTTGGCTCTAATGAGAGCTGTGAGAAGAGAAAGGCTGCATCTGGGTGTGGCCTATCATTCTTCATTGATGCCTGGAAGAGAGAGGAAGCACTGGCGAGCGTGGTCAAGGCTCTGAGGCCCTTTGGAGAAGCATCTGAAAGATCTGTAATCTAACAGCATTATATTATATACATAATAGCATGAAACACATTCAAGAGCCTATGTATCTTCTGGGAGAAGAGAGAGAGAGAGAGAGAGAGAGAGAGAGAGAGAGAGAGAGAGAGAGAGACTGTTGATCGTTTTCTCAAATCCTAGTTAATGAAGAAATATACCAACCAGTGTGTCATCATCCTGGAGTCATCGTGAGCCAGTTAATTGAAACAGGATCAACACATGTAATAGGACCCAGGCCAATGTAATAGGACATAATGCCAAGCATGGTGGCCCTTACCTATAATCTCACTACTTGAAGCTTAGACAAAGTAATTGTTGTGAATTTCAGGCAAGCCTACACTACGTAGTGAATTCAAGGCCTGGGACCCTGTTTCAAAAAACCAGAAGAGGACCATCAAGATGTCTTAGTAGATAAAGGCACCTGCTCCAGGAGCAAGGACCTGAGTTCTCTGGGCCCCATACATTGAACCTGACATTTGCAAGTTGTCTTCTGACCCTCAAGTATGCACTGTAACATGTTCCACACAGAAATAAGAAAATGTAATTTAAAAATTAAAGGAGAAAGAAAAGAATGGAGGAAGGGAAGGAGGGAGAGGAAGGGAAAAAAGGAAGGATGTGTTAGAGTACAAAATTGAACTCCACAATGCATGGTCACTTGATTTTCCACAAGGATGATTTAATGGAAAATGGTTATTTTTAAGAAATGGATGTGAGACAATTTGATATCCATCTGTGTGATGGCAAGAAAATGAACCTTTAACCACAAAAAACAGCCAGTTCAGATGGGTCATAAACTATGAAGCCTCTCCTAAGTGTTTATCCCAGTTTTTGGCTTGTTCTTTCATTCTCTTAATGGTGTCTTTGGCAGAGCAAAAGAAGAAATAGTCATGGTGTATTTGTGTGTGTGTGTGATCTCAGGCAAAGAAAACCAAGATATAGATATATAATAGATGTGTGTGTGTGTGTGTGTGTGTGTGTGTGTGTGTGTGTGTGTGTGTATGTGTATGTATGTATAAAACCAAACAAACCCATGAGCCAAGAAAGAGGAAACACTGGGTTTGGTCTCCAGTACCATGTAAGCTGAGTGATGGGGCATACTAGTAATCCCAACACTAAGAGATAAAGACAGGAAGATCAAAGGTTCAAAGTCATCCTTGCCCTTAGAGTAAATTCAAAGCCAGCTTGAGCTATGAGATTTTGTCTTAAAAAAAAAAAAAAAAAAGGGAAAGAAATACCTAGGCTGTTAGTGAAACATATCTTCAAGTGCATCTATGAGGATGTTTTCAGAGAGGATGGGGAAGGGGGTGGAAATTTTAGCCATGGACTAAGGTTCCAAATTGAATGAGGGAGAAAGCCAGATGAGCAGCAGCGGTCCTATTTTCTGCTTCCTGACCTATGAGGAGTGAGCAGTCAGCGCTGGCCCTGCTTCCCTTCACGATGGACTTTATGTCCTGTACTGTGGACCTCTGTTCAGGTATTTCAGCTGCCTCTTTTCAGATATTAGGTCACGGGAATGAGGAGAATGACTAATGCAGTCCTGTAGTTGTCACACCTCTTCCACCATCTTGGTCACTCAGACTGCATTTAGGGACTGGGCAGTGGATTTGACTTACTGTCTCTGACTCTGGTTCGAACAAACTCAGCTTTGTGTCAGTGGGTCAGTGCTTTGTGAAAAGTTATGTTCAAAGAAATGCTTCAGACACTTGTGGAGCAGAGAGAGCTATGATGCTCATGAGCATAGCCTGTTAGAAAAGGATGATTTCTGCAAGAATGGGCAGATAGGACACAGATGGAGACTAAACTGAGGAGGGTGGGATTGGCATCTGAGTGGATTGTAGAAATGAGGATGGTGTCTTTGGTCTAAGCATTGCAGAATGGGCTATGGGAGTCAGAAGCCAAAGTAATGAGAGCAAGGAAGAGGATCCAGAGAACATCCAGTTGTTTGTTGGTAGGGTACTTGAAGGGAGTTTGAGGAGCCTTGACAGTCAGATGGAAGTTAAAAAGTTGTTAAACAGAAACTAGAGGAGGTTGTGCATACCTGTAATCCCAGCACTTGGAAGGTGCAGACAGGAAGATTATGAATTTAAGACCAATGTGGGCCTGGGCTACATGGTAAGACCCTGTCTGAAAACAAAACAAAAGTTGGTTAGGGGGTTGGAGAGATGGCTCAGCGGTTAAGAGCACTGTCTGCTCTTTCAAAGGTCCTGAGTTCAATTCCCAGCAACCACATGGTGGCTCACAACCATCTATAATGAGATCTGCTGCCGGAGGCACATATGCAGGCAGAATACTGTATAAATAATAAATAAATCTTAAAAAAAAAAAGTTGGTTAGACCTTATTTGAAAGGCAATGTAAGGATCATTGAGTGAAAAGGTGAAATAAATATGGCCAGTGTGTTCATAGCAACTAATTTGTACACACGTATATTTGAATGAAAAAAAAAAAAAGTGAGTGGCAAGAATCTCTATAAGAAATAAACATTTAGTCCAAGTGGTAAAAGATGCAGACCTAACATCAGGCAGTGGCCATCAAAGCAGAGAGGAAAGAATAAATCATAGTACTTCAGTGTTGGAAGATAAATACACTGTCCCTTCAGTTCTGGGGATTGAACTCAGGACCCTGAGTTGCCGGGCAAGCATTCCACCACTGACCTACATCCTTAATCCTTGGTTAGCCCTTAACCTGAACCGTGTAGTTCAAGTTAAGCTAGGTTTGCTTTACAAATGCAGAGTAGTTTCAAACTCAAGAACTTTCCTCATTTGCCTCCCAGATGCTGGGATTACAGGTATGTGACGGGTCTGACTGGTTGAAATGGTGAAAGGCAGATTGCGTCTTCATTCTTCTTTCTGTCCCATATGCTTGCGTGGCAGTACCTATGCACACAGTGGGTATTTCATAAATGCTTGCATTCGGCTTGGGAAGCAGAGTGGATATCCAACTGGATGGCAGCCACAATGAAAAGAAAAGTGCCAAAGGACCGCTGGAGCTGAGATTGGTGACTCAGGATAGTAGTTTCTTGAGAAGAAAGAATGCATAATGAGCAAGCTCAGCAGGAACGCACTGTGGATGTTTTCATTGTGCCAAGCGTTGTGGTACATCCGCGGGACTATTTTATTCAGACACCTCAGCAACCTTTGTGAAGAAACCGCGCTAATCTACATCTCGACGGAGGATGAAGGAGGCTCAGGGTATATTAGTTATTTCATTGTTCTCATGGGTTTATAGCAGTACTGGGGTTTCAGCCCAGGGCTGCTGGTATCACAGGTCATGCTTTTAGACGTGAATTGGTTCTAGAAAGTGCTTTACATCAGTGTTTAGTGCAGAGATACAAATGAAGAGACCAAGGTTAGCAATCTCAAAGCAGTCTCCAGAGAATCATCACAGCAGGTTTACCAAGGGTGGATTAAAGATCAGATCCAAAAGTGAGGAGCTGAATGAAGGAAGTAGAGATTCCTTGTATCTTTGAAAATAAAAATAGTCTGGGGAAGGCCTCAGGAGGCTCTACCCTTCCCCAGAAGGTATTGGCAGTTGCTGGTTGCTGGGGAACTGAAGAGCCAGTCCTTCAGTGCTGTGGCCAGTTGCCCATGCTCCAGTAATAACTCCACAGCAATGCTCAAGCAGATAACCCAGTTATACCCAGTGCAGTGGCCGCCCACAATTGCATGCATGCATTCGTACTCACACACCACAATTGCATGCATGCATTCGTACTCACACACCACAATTGCATGCATGCATTCGTACTCACACACCACAATTGCATGCATGTATTCGTACTCACACACAATAGCATGTACATATTTACACTGACCCAAAGACATGGTAGTAGGAAAGGGCTTGTTGAAAAGACAGTGTTCAGAGGAAGTAGGAGAGGATCAGAGAGGGAAATGGGGTAAATATGGTTAAAATTCACTACATGCATGGATTAAATTATCAGAATAAATGTAAATTTTTTTATTATTAAGACTTTTTTAGAGCCCAGTGTGTTGGCTCATACCTGTAATTCCAGCACTCAGGGAGACAGAAGCAGGCAGATCTCTGTGAGTTAGGGGCCAGCCTGGTCTAGAAAGCAAGTCCAGGGCAGCCAAGGCTACACTGAAACTTTGTCTTGGGGCAGGGGGAGGACATTTTAGGGATCTAGAGAGATGGTTCAGTGGTTAAGAGCACTGGCAACTCTTCCAGAGGACCTGGGTTCAATTCCCAGTACCCACATGGCAGCTCATAACTGTCTGTAACTCTAGTTCAGGGGATCCAACACCCTCACACAGACATACATACAGACAAAACACCAATGCACATAAGATAAAAATATATCAATTATTTTTAAAAAGACCTTTTTAGCCAAGTTCAGTATCTTGTTTATATACTTAACAGTACATACTTAATTTGGCTTAAGATAAGAAAAGGATATTACTCTAACGTATAATAAGATTATAAATTTTATGAACTATACTTCTTTGAATAAATATTTTAAAATGCAAAAATGTTGAATTTTAAACAAAAAGATGACTTAAGGGTTAATCACACCAATCCCCTCCTTCCTATTCTGGGAAGTGAATGACCAAAGAGAAAAAAGGACCCAGCTGAGCCAGCATGTTTCTGTGTCAAGCAGGGATCTCCTAAAATCTGCCTGCTGGGAAACGTTGGCATAGTTTTTCAAGTCCCAGACAGTTTGCGTCCCTCCGGTACTAACCCATCCTGCTAAGGCTTCATGCTATGAACAGAATTGTGCATGCCTCTGGCCTCTGGAGGGTTGTAAATTCTAGGTCAGAGACTTGTTCTTAACTTCTTTTGTGTTTCTAGTAACTAGCACATTGAATGCACAAGTACTCGGAAACAGCCATTCTTCCTTGAAATTTTATTCTTAGAGACACCATTTGTCTTAGGGTTTCATTGCTGTGAAGAGACACCATGGCCACAGCATCTCTATGAAGGAAAACATTTAAAGGGGCCTGGCTAACAAGTTAGAGGTTTAGTCCATTATTATCATGGCAGTGTATAGACAGACGTGGTGCTGAAGGAGCTGAAAGTTCTACCTTTTGATCCTCAGATAACAAAAATTAATGCTAAACTAGCCTTAGCTTGAGCATCAGAGACCTCAAAGCCTGGCCCCACTGTGACACACCTCCTCCAACAAAGCACACCTACCTCCACAACACCGTATTTCTCAATAGGGCCACTCTCTCTGGGTCAAGCATCGAAACATGCTGAGTCTTTAGGGGCCATTCCTTTTCAAACCACCTCACCATTTAAAAAGAGTTTATCCCCGGAAAGCTTTAAAACATTTTGATCATAGACAATACTTGCTTTAGTTTTGTATATCTGTATCATTTGCAGATGTTTTTAAATTTGTGTTGGGAGAAAAGGTAGAAAGTCAGACTGAGCTTATGCAGCTGGTCCCTGTGGCCTGTCCTTTTCTCTGTCGTCAGCATACTGTCTGGGTGCTAGAAGGGTGACCTTGCAGCCTCGCACAGCTTCCAGGCATTGGACCTGACTGCACTGTGGCAACAAAATAAAGAGAGGACAGACACACAGACAGTCTAGGACTGGGTGGACTGAGCTCTCTGAAGGAGACACTGCAGCATCCCAGAAACTCAGTGTTTCGGCCTATAGAGGTGGAGTTTTACATAGACGCACAAGGAGGCGGGGTGTATGGATGAGGACGTAGGTTTAGCTAACCGTGGGAGAAGCGTCTCTTTAGGAGTCTTCTGGCCGTAAATACGGGTGCAGGGAGCTGTTGGTGGGCGTTTTCTGCAGATACCAATAGTATCTATACTCAGACCCTTCACGAAGGCCTTTCCCCTTTTCTGAGCTGGGGCAGGCTGGAGCTTGCCATTTTTTTCATGGATCTGAAGTTAGGGTCTTAGCATGGCCTTGTCCAAGTCAGCAGCACACATTCAGTCACTCCAGGCCTCCTGCAGGGAGAGCTGACCCACAGGCGCCTTATTGTTACAAATTACCCGATTTCCCCAGAATCCAACTTTTTCAGCGCACTATTTGGCAGTGTGTATCCGTGGGAAAAATAGTGTTTTCTTTATCAGGGTTAGTTTGCCAAGGCCAAGTGTCCCTTAATCAGCCTTTGAGCCTCCTCAGGGTACTGGCTACTGTCCGGTTGCTGTGACTGAATGCCCGACAGAAGGAGCCCAGGGAAGGGAAGCTTCCTCTGGCTCACAGGAAATCAAGAACATCAGTGGAGGCAGCTGCCAGGTGCGTCCACACCCAGGAAGCAGAGCAGTGGGCACTCATCGCCTTAGGCTTGCTACTGCCGTGAGAAGACACTATGACCAAAGGCAGCGTGGGGAGCAAAGGGTTAATCTCCTCTCTCATGTCCTCATCGCAGTCCATCATGAAGTCGGGTCAGGAACTCGAGGCAGGCAAGAACCTAAGCAAAAGTCACGGGGACTGCTGCTGACTGGCGTGTTCCCACGGCTTGCTCAGCCTGTTTTCTTTCTTTTCAAAAATCACATTTACTTACTTACTTATTTATCTCTTCATTTACTTTTCTTTATATCCCAGTTGTAACCCCTTCCCCCCCTCCTTCTGGTTCCACCCTTCCTCCCTCTTCCCCCTGTCTCCCCTCCCCTATTCCTCAGAAAAGGGGAGCCCTTCTCCTACCCACACTATCACATCAAGTTGCATCAAAAGACTGAGCTCATCCTCTTTCCCTATAGCCTGGAGAGGCAGCCTTGCTAGGGGGAAGTGATAAAAAAGCAGGCAATGAAGTCCATGTCAGAGATAGCCCCTGCTCCCCTTTCTGGGAGACCCACATGAAGCCTGGGCTGCCCATCGGCCACATCTTTGTAGGGGCCCTGTGTAGGTCCAGTCTATGCATGGTCCTTAGGTGCTGCTTCAGTCTCCGTAAGCCCCTCTGGGCCCTGATTAGTTGGCGCTGTTGCTCTTCTTGTGGAGTTCCTGTCCCCTCCAGGTCCTTCTATCCTTCCTCCCACTTTTCGGGGAGATTCCCAATGTTAAGCCCAGTGTTTGGCTGTGAGTCTCAGCATCTGTTTAGATCTGCTGCTGGGTGAAGCCTCTCAGAGGACAGCTATGCTAGGTACCCTCTGTAAACATAGCAGAGCAAGTATCCTTAATAGTTTTTTGGGTTGTCTCTCTCCCATGGGGTGGGTCTCAGGTTCAGTCAGGCATTGGTCAGCCTGCTTTCTTAGGATATCCAGAGCCACCAGCCCAACGGCGGCCCCACCCTCAATGGGTGGGGCCCTCCCACATCAATCACTAATTCAGAAAATGTCCTACAAAGCTTGCCCACAGGACAATCTTTTTTCTTTATTTCTTTATTTACTTTACATCCTGATCAAAGCTTCCCCTCCCTCCTCTCCTCCCCTCCCAGTCCCTCCCTCTGACCTTCCTCTTCAAGATCCTTCTCAGAAAAGGGAGGCCTCCCATGGATATCAGCCAGCCTTGGCATATCAAGCTGCAGTAAAACTAGGGGCATTTTCTTCTCTTGAGGCTAGACAAGGCAGCCCAGTAGGAGGAAAGGGCTGCAAAGGCAGGTGATGTAGCCAGACAACCCCTGCTCCGGATTTAGGAGGCCCACACGAAGACCCAGCTGCACACTGTTCCACAGGGCACAGGCGATCTCACAGACACAGTTTTTCAGCTGAGCGTTCCTCTCTCAAATGACTCTAGCTGTGTAGGGTTGATAGGAGACTAGGCAGCACACGTCATCAACTCACTTTTTAAAACTGCCTGCTCCTCCCGCTCCGCCATGGCGGTGCTGGCCACATTCAGGGCGGTGCTTCCGTCTCAGCAAACGTAATGGACACCCTCCCACAGGCACGGCCAGAGGTTTGCTTTCTCGTAATTCCAAATGCAATCCAGTTGTCAAGGTCACCATCATACTCAGTGATCCTGTCAAGGCTGCTGCTTTGTTGGGGCCTTACCTCAGGGTGATCTGGAATAGACTTCAGGGTTTGATTTAGAGATGAGAGTCTACGTCCTTTATACAACCCTTAACTTGATAGTACACATGCTTGTTTGTTATCTAAATATTTTCCCCATCTGTGATAGTTCTATGTATCAAAGGACAAGGGAGCCAAAACAAAGAGGAAGAGGGGCAGCTGCTTCCCTGTGGCCTGAGCCAGGTTTACCATTGTGGGTTGTAGCTGTGGTTCCTATTGCCCAGCTCCACTTTTTTTTTTTTTTTCATCTTCAATGGTTTATTGCTGTTTTTCAAAGTTGAACAAGGATCTGTAAGCCTCAGTCTTACCGTAGCAAAAGGCACAATCACTGAGCACACATTGACTTGAGAGTCCCGGGTGAAATTTCTTGCTTTGCGCAAGAACAATTCACTACTGTGAATATGAGGGCATCAACATTGCATTACCAATAGGGGAGGTCGTTCCAACATTTTATGTTTTCTTTTTCTTCCCTCCCCCTGTGTTTTTTGTCCTTGTGTTTGTGGAGGGAATGGTTTCATTCAGTTTTGGCTGCTCTCACATTCTGAATGTAGCCAAGGATTATGAACTTGAACTTATACTGACTCTTTTCTTCCTGCTTTGAAGTTCCGGGACTGTCGGTATGAGCTACTCACGTGGTGTGTTTGGTGCTGAAACTCTAGTAAGTACTCTGTGTGCTTTTTAACACAATCTCAGTCGTTTGAGTTTACCAATAAAGACTCGGGAGCCAGATGCTGGGATGTAAGCCTGCTAGCTCAGAGAGGCTTAGAGAAAGCACCCCGCTGACCTTCCTCTTCAGCTAACCTCCCAATAAGAAACAAGCCTCCTTTCTAAGCTGTCTCAAAAAACATTCTAACTAAATCTCCCTCCCTTCTACTTCCTGTGTGTCTCTCTGTCCGTCCTCCTATCATCCTCTTACTCTCTATGGTTTTTCCTATGTTCACTCCCTGTCAACTGGTTCTTGCTCTGCCCCTTGACCTAAGGTTACTTCATTTAATCCGTTTACAATACTCAGTTAGGAAGCTCTTGGACTAAATGTGTGTGCTAGGGCTGAGCCACACCACAACTAGAAACAGGTTTTTCCAGTAAGAAACACAGTCTCGGGGTTCACAGTGTGATCAGATATCCTGCAGCTCTACAAACTGAGCCCTGTCCCTAGACCTGCTCCAACATTTTAAACAGTTGCATAAATTTTTACTTGTGTGAGAGATTTTCATGGGAGATGTGAACAAATGTCTACTCACCCCAGATATGGAGCTCTCAGAAGACAAAAGCATGGAACATGAATACCATCAAAGTCCAGCTTGGTAAACTAACAAGTTTTTGGGGGATAACTTACAGAAATATAGGTGAGGAGTTACTTATAAGAGCAGAAAAGAATCAAAGACAGCGGCCTCACTGAAGCCCACCCCTGTATTAGTGTGTGCAAGCTAGTAACCTGAGCCCACTTGCACAGCCTGCAGACAGCCCAGCAATTTGTAGAGTGTTCTTTCCAGGTAGCTCAGTTGGTAGAAGCCTCTACTGGCAGCTTACTGGTCTTTGTTTCTTGTGATCTGGCTAGTCTCTGCTTCTTCCAGGCTACTTGGCAGGTCTCTGCTTCATCTAAGTTTGTCTCTGATTCTTTTGAGCAGCTGGACTTGTCTGAGAGTGACTCTCAGGAGCCTTTACTGTTTATATACTGTTTGGACAGAGGGGTCTAGTAAATCTAGTCAGTTTCAGGGACTTCGTGGAGCTATTACTTCTTAAGGAGCTTTTCTTAAGTTGTTAGATCCTTAGTGTTAAATTCAAAATGGGCCCCCCAAATGGCAATGCTAGTGACAATGTCCTAACAGAAATCTAATTTCAGCATTCCTCAGGAATCTCAAAAGGTGGGTTTCTGTTTGCCAGGAATCACCCTTAAACTACCCCCATGGTCAATCTAAACAGCCTATATCAGCCCAAAGACCTCCACCCTGCTGACTGTTGTATAAAATCTCCTTGCTTTTTCACCATTTCACTTCTCTGCCTTCCTAGACACAGCCTTGACAGTTTGACTCCCGGAAGACCTTTCTTTCTACTCCTAGAGTGTTCCAGTTGAGTGGTTTCACTGTGCCCTTGCTTACATTTAGAACATCCTGCCGTTTCGCCTTTCTGAAAACATGTTGTCTTAAGTTTTCATCTAAGATGAAAGGAATGTCAGAGGAAGCTGCTGCACAATATATTTTGTGACTTTTCTTTCATTTTTGTCATTGCTCTAGAGTTCAATTGAATCATCATACTTCTTACGTGATATAATCTTTCCAAAAGATTATAAGATCTTAAGAAAGCATCTCAAAGACTTCTACTTCCCAAGGCAGGATGGCTTGGTGGCCAGAGCCCTGCCGCTCTTGCAGAAGACTTGAGTTTGGTTCCCAGCATCCACATGCTGGCTTACAGTCGTCTGTGACTATGGCTCCATGGGATCCAGGGACTTCTGACTTCTGCAGGCCCCAAGAATTAACATGGTGTACATATGTACATGCAGGCAAACCACTGATGCACACAAAAATTTAAAAAGTCTTAATAATTCCTTTCCAAGAAATATAAATTGTTACTCACTTCAGATCTCCTTCTGTAGAAATGGCTGGCATTCTGTGTGCTCTGCTCTGATACCTATCAGCATTATATAACTCACATGAAGATAAGCCATGCAGCAGGAAATGGTTCAGATGCTCTTCCTCCTCACAGCTCATAAGCAACATAGCCAAGGGACCATAGAAAAAGAGCGAAAAATTATAGCAAACATCAAGCCCTCTCAATACTCTATTGAAACTTGAGATTCTTTCTCTCATTAAGGAACAGGGATTCTTAAAATTAGTGGCATAACTGACAGACTCCAACTAAAAGTCCTATATTCTCTTGCCATTAAAATAATCTACAGAAGACTTAGGAGAAAATCTCAGGCTTTGACATTGGAGAGTACCCTACAGCCTCAGGAAGCCCAAACTCCGGGAATTGCTAAGTAGTGAGAAACAGCTAGAGCTGGCAGTGATAGAAAAGTAATACAGTTTCTGCTCAGGTCTGTGAGTGGAAGCATTTAGCTATTTTTTTCTATACTTAGGTTTGTTTGTACATGCACATATATCGCGTGCATGAGTGAAGAGCCACTTTCTTGCTCTGTGAGACCAGTAATCTTCTACAGAAATGCTTGACTAAAAGCCGGGGATGCCGCTTCAGAGAAGAAGAGCAATAAGGAAAATGAATTAGGGAAAACATCTGCCTGTTTGTCCTTCTTCCTTCCTTTCTATCATTTTTCAAGATGGTCTCATCATGTAGCCTAGGCTAGTTTTGAATATTTGGTTTTATCTTTCTGTTGCTGTTTTGAGAAAGGCTCTCATTTTGTAGCCCCTGTTGGTCAAGAACTTGCTATGTAGACCAGGCTAGCTTTGAGCTCCCAAAAAGCTGCCTGCCTCTGCCTTCTGAGTGCTGGGATTAAAGGTGCACCACTATGCCCACCCCTAGTTCTGAGCCCTTTCGTCCAGTTAGTCCTCTTTTCTTAGTCTCCCACATAGGCACACTTCTACACCTAGTTTTCATTTTCTTTGTAAAATGTCAGGGGAAAATATTCAAATTAGCAAAAAGAATAAATAAGACATTTTAAGAATGTTTATACTTGCTGTTTGTTATCATGGCTTACTTGCTTTATCTGGAACTTCAGATTTGTAAGCAAGGACGCAGTGAAACCACCAAACTAGACTACTCTGTGGGTAGAAGAAAAGGTTTATTGGGGATTCAAACTGCCAGGTTGTTTCTCAGGGGCAGAGAGGAGCAAGAAAGCAGGAGAAACCATGCCAGTTTTAAGGGAACAGGTAGCATTTGTAGAGGGAACCGTGAACCAGAACAGCCTGGGACCAGATGGGGACTTTGATCTGTTACTGGCTTGTTTGCTGGAGGGAGTTGGCTGCAGGGCATGGATATGGAGAGAAATGGCTTTTCCTGACAAACAGAAGCTCAACTCACAAGATCTGTGAGAATTCTGAGTTTAGGTTTTGTTTACCCACTACCAATCCTGTTTACCCAGTCAGAGTCCAGCCTGAGCAGAGCCCAGACTGTCATTCAGGACACTGTCAGCAGTACTGTAGGCTTAGATGTTTTCAAATGCCTACTTTATTTAAGGCTCTTAAACACCCGTTAACACAGTACTGCCATTTTGGGATACTTGGGACCTAACAGTAATTCAAACTTAGATCTAGGACCAACTAAGATCAGTTTAATCCATAAACAATATCTTTTTCCTCAATGGATGTATTATAGCAAAATAATGTATTTAATTGAAATGTTGTTTGGAGGAATCATACTACAAATGCTTTTAATGTGTTAATTGAATAATAAATCTTTAAGTAGTAATAATATACTTCCAATGGATGTCCAACAAGAATGCTAAGATAAGGGGTTCAGAGGTAGCTGTAAGGGTTACTGTTAATTGTGAGCTTGGCAGAATCAAGACTCACTTGGGAGATGGGCCTTTGAGATTATCTTGATTTAGTTAATTGAGGTAAGAAGGCTCACTCATTATGGGTCACACCATTCCCTAGCTGGAGTCCTGGACTGTATAAGGAAGGAAAAGCTGAGCAGCAAGCGTTATTCCTTCTTCATTGCGGGTGTGATGTGGCCAGCTTTCCCTCTGCCTCCTTGACTTCTGTGACAGTTACCCTTGGTTGCCGACTTGCCCTTCCTGGGGAAAGGAAACCTCAATCAAAGAGTCGCATCTCTCAGTTTGGTTTGTGGGCATGTCTGTGAGGCTGTTTGATGTTAGTATATGCCGAGCCCATGTGGGTATTTCCACCCCTGAGCAGATAGTCTTGGGTTGTGTAAGAAAACTGGCTGAGTGCAAACCAGGGGAGCAAGCCAGTTGGCAGTGTGTCCCTCCATGTTGTGTTTCAAGCTTTTGCTCTCACCTCCGTGGTGATGGATGGTAACCTGGAAGATGAAGATGAGACAAACCCTTTCCTTCTCAACTTACTTTTTGTTTATGATACTTTTCACAACAGAAAGGTATATAGAAGGGCAACTTCTGTGCTGTGATGGACACTGTTCTAACTCTGGGTTCTATTGCTGTGAAGAGACACCATGACCGTGCAACTCTTATAAAGGAAAACCGTTAACTGGGCTGGCTTACAGTTCATAGAGGCTTCGTCCATTATGGTCATGGTGGACACCTGGTGGCATGCCGGCAGACATGGTGCTGGAGAGGTAGCTGAGTTTTACGCCTGGATCCATAGGCAGCAGGAAGAGAGTGAGTTGCTGGGCCTGGCTTGAGCTTCTGAAATCTCAAGCCCCACCCCCCAATGACACTTCCTACAAGGCCACACCTACTCCCAACAAGACCACCCCTCCTAGAGTGCCAGGACCTAGGAGCCTATGGGGCCATTTTCATTTAAACTCACATACTATACTCCCTGACCTCTATAGGATTGTAGCTGTATCATAATGCATAAGTCCCCATAGTCTACCGTAGCATCAGCATTAAAAGTCCAAAGTCCAGAGTTTCTCCTGCGACGTGTGCAATCTTTTTCTTCTCTTTTCTTCTTTTTTTCTTTTTTGGTTTTTTGAGACAGGGTTTCTCTGTATAGCCCTGGTTGTCCTGGAACTCTCTGTAGACCAGGCTGGCCTTAAACTCACAGAGATCTACCTGCCTCTGCCTCCTAAATTGTGGGATTAAAGGCGCGTGCCACCGCTGGCCCTAAACTTTTCTTTAATCCCTTTGAACAAGCTGAAAGCTTAGATGGGTGGGCTCTTGCTCTGAGGCCTCACTGCTCCCTTTACTCCAGGCTTTTCTTTAATCTGTTTACCCTTTCTGGTGCACCTTTTTTCCTCCACTTGTACATTTGGTATTTTTCCTTCTTCAACTTGCTCCTTTTCAGTATAGATCTGCAAAAACCCGGCCACTAACAGCCACAAAACACAGTCAGTGTTAGGTTTGGAAATGTCCTCCGTCAAAGCTTTTAATCCAAAAACTCTTCACTTTGGCCTCAGGAATATTTTTGGACTGGGAAGAAAGCAGCCACATTCTTCACCAAAATACCACAAGGACAGTCTCCATGCCACGTGCTGACATTCTCCTCCTCCGAAACCTCTCGGTCTGGGCTCCACAGTTCAAACCGCCCTCAGCGCCTTGTCTTCCATGTTCCTACTAGTGTGGCCCGCTGAGCTGTGCCTAGAGCTTAGTGCACTTAAAGCTGAAGTCCAAAGACTACAGCCCTGCAAGTGAGCATGTGCTCAGGCCTTCATAGCATTACGGTAGGTACCAAGCTCTGTCTTAGTTAGGGTTTCTGTTGCTGTGAGGAGACACTATGAACATGACCCCTCTTTCTCTCTCTCTCTCTCTCTCTCTCTCTCTCTCTCTCATGCAGATCTTTTATTCCATAGTTAACTTTACTGCAGTTACTGATTGTGAGGTGACTCAAAGCATCAGGGTAAAGTAACCAAGAGTTTCTTCCAGAGTTACTTCCATAGAAGTAAATGAATACCACAGCAGCTCTGTCTTAGGAAACACTTAATGGGGGCTGGTTTACCGTTCAGAGATTTAGTCCCTTGTTGTCACTAGTTATCTTTGGATCGCAAAGTTAATCTTGTTTTCACCACTTTCATACAAGTTCTTACTAGGATGAGAGTTGAGAATTGGATACTAGATTCTCTGCACAAAAGAACAAATTCCAAAAGCTTATATACTTTAAAATTTTTGTGATGTTATTTTGTTTTTAAATTTTTATGTGTTTGGGTGTTTTGCCTACACACATGCCCATGTGCCATGCCCGACGCCTGTGGAATCCAGAATAGGCTGTCAGGTCTCCCGGGACTGCATTTCCTGGTAGTTGCGAGCTGCCGTGAGGGCTCTGGGAGTAGAGCCCGGGTCCTCTGCAGGAGCAGCTGGCGCTCTAAAACACTGGGCCACCCCTCCAGTCCAGTGCTGAGCTTTCCTTTCTCTGTGATGTGAAAGAAGGAGACACTTTGAAGCCCTTTTCCCGCCCAGACCTGTGCAGTGAATGGCTTGGTGTGCTGCAGTATCCCCGCCTCCCTAGGCTGAGGGTAGTTACAGACAAAGGGAAATCAGCGTGCCTGACTGTGTTCCCGTCAAGCCTTAGAAAGAAACAGGTGCAAGCCAGATTTGGCCCAGCGGTTGAAGTTTGTTGCCAGTTTCTTGTTTCCCCCTTTTAATGGCAAAGGACATCCTTGCTGCCTCCTCCTTCTCCATCTCTTCCACCTCCCGTCTTCCTCCTCATCTTTCTCCTCCTCTACCTTCTTCTCCTCTTCCTTCACCTCTTCCCCTTCCATCTCTTCTTCTTCCTTCATCTCTACCTCCTCTTCCTCTACCACGTTCTCCTTTTTAAATTTTTTTTTTTAAAAATTGTGTGTATGGGTGTTTTGGCTGCATATATGTCTCATGGTATGCTCTTGGAGGCCAGAAGAGGGTGTCAGATGACCTGGGACAGTTGTAAGCCACCATGTGAGTGCTGGGTGGAAGAGCAGAGTCCTCTGGAAACCCGAGTCCTCTCAGAGCAGCCAGCGCTCCCAGCCATTGAGCCATCCCTTCAGCCCTGCTGTCAGTTCCTAATCTACACAGGTTCCATCTGTCTCTGTACAGTTGTGTTCTTACAGTTGTCTTAGTGTTCTTACAGTTAGTGTTCTTACATGTGTCTTAGATGTGGATAATGTAACCCACTTTAAGAAGCACCTGCATCAGATTGGTCCATGGGCATGTCTGTGGGACATCGTCTTGATTGCTAGTTGATGAGGACTCACTCCACTGTGGGAGGGGTCCTCCCTGCAGGTGGGTCTTGGGCTGTATAAAAAAGCAGGCTGAGCAAGCCTGAGGGAGCAAGCCAGCAAGCAGCATTCCTCCGCGGTGGTTGCCTCAGGACCTGCCTGCAGGCTCCAGCCCTGGCTTCCCTGTGAACGGAAAGATCCTTTCTTTCTGAAGTTGCTTTTGGGCAGAATTTTATTAAAGCGATGCACAGCAAACCCGTACAGTCATTTAACATGTTCTTTCTGTTCCATGTCCTATAAAGTGAAACAGAACTTTGAACATTTTTTGGTCAGAACATTTTGCAAATGAATGTTTTAAGCAGAAGTTTTGCTCCAGGAGAGGGAAAAACTGTGTCTAGTCTGTGACTGCTGTGTGGGCTGGTAAGGGATGTAGCCTCTGAGAGGAAGGGGCCGAAACAGGAGCGTGACAGGAAGCAGTCCCCGCAGGAGAGTGAGACGTTACCTGGCGCAGTCTGGTTAGCCACTGAAGGATGTTGCTCTATTTTCTTCTGAGTACAGCAAAATGTAAAACTGGCCTCGGGGGCTGAAGGGATGGCTCAGAGGTTACGAGCACTGGCTATTCCTGCAGAGGACCTAGGTTCAATTCCCAGCACCACGTGGTGGCTCACAGCTGCCTGTGACTGAGATCCAGGAGACCTGAGGCCTTCTTCTAACCTCCAAGGGACTGGATCATAGGTGGTGGGCAGACATAGATAGATTCAGGCAAAATATTCAATAAATAGGTAAAGATACAAACTTAAACATAAATAAATAAAACTTTGGCTTCTTGGTTATTTGATTTTTGTTTTTCTTGATAACCACATTTCCATTGTCATAAGTTAGGAAAGTTGAAGGCTTGCAGAGTTGATACCTCTATTTATTTAAAGATAGTCAGGGCTGGAGAGATGGCTAAATAGTTAAGAGCAGTGGCCACTCTTCCTGAGGACCCGGCCAGTTCCAGGCGCCCACGTGGTGTGTTGTAACCATCTATGATTTCGATCCTAGGGAACACAAAGCCCTTCTGGCCCCCGAAGGCCCCAGGCCACAGAGTGGTGCACAAACACACATGTAGGCAGAAAAGTAAAATAAAAATAATTGGAAAAAAATTTTTTTGACCTCTGAAAAAAGGCTCTTATGGCCGGGTGAGGCGTCAGACAGCTTTAATCTCAGCCTTTGAGAGGCAGAGGCAGGCAGTTCCTCCTGAGCTTGAGGCCAGCCTGGGCTACTCAGAGAGATCCTGTCTCAGCCACTGCCCCATCCTCTCCCAAAAGGCTCTTTCGCCAGGCGTGGTGGCTCACACGTGCGCCTGTAGTCCTGGCACTTAGGAGGCTGAAGCAGAAGACTGACTATAAGCTTGAGACTTTGCCTCCAAGTAGAACAGAAGGATTTGTTTGATTTTTGAAAAATAATTTGATGAAATTATGCCGTCTTCATTCAGATCCCTTTTCAGTGGTTTCCCATTGCCCACGTGGGAGCCTTTGTTTTTTACAGTATGTCTCATCGCAGTGTTTTTTTCAGTTCTCTGATTGTTGTAATTGGCCTATGTGTAGGTTAGCTAAACTGATTTATATTTTAATTTTTGTTTGTTTTGGTTTTCTTTTCTAAGCATAAAGTTTAGGAAACTCAAAGTAGGAAAAATGATGTCGGAATAATTGCACTGATCACTGATAATTAAGACCTTTCATCTGTGCCTTTCAAAGAGCTTTGAGAATATTGTTTCATAATTCCCAAATTGCCTGTAAAGTGGTGAGGCAAGTGCCATTACCCCAATTTACAGAAGCAGTTGTGGTCTTTAAGAGATGAGCTTCACACAGTACTAAAAGCAAAGGTGGGACTGGTGTTATGAACAATGTGTCTGCATATTTCTCCATCTTTCTAGGTCAGATGTTTTTGTAGAACCACGAGTTTATTATACTGTAGTCAGACCCTTTTCAAGTCAAAAGAGTAGAAACATGACATTTTCTTGCCTGTTGAGAAGTTTTCAGTTAGCGATAACTGTGCTTCCATGAACTTCACGGCTGTGTATGATACAGCTGCTGCACAGAGCTTGAAAGTTTCTAAATGAAATTCTGTACATTTCATGCCCAAATAAACATCTCTAGTGGGTCCTTAGTCCGTGATGGTACTTCAAAACCGTTTAAGACTTTAGGAAAACACTGGACACCTGTTGGGTCTCACCCGCCAGGTGCCTCACTGTAAATAGCACCTTCTCCATAAACATTCCCCAGTCTAGACAGGGCACCCAAGAGCGAAACCTTGTTGAAGAACTGCTTGGTTATAGCATTAACTTTCGGATAAAGAGATATTTCTGCATGTAAACCAACGGTCTAATATGGGTGTGTTTTCCGAAGTCATGTTCTACAAATAGCAAAGTATATCATCTGAGTCTCAATCTGATTATTAAAGATCGGTAATTGTTGTGTTCAGATTTCCTAGGAAACATTAGCAAATTGTACTCGCTCCGGCTAGGGAACCAACAGACCAAAGTAACAATACCACCACAGTGCAGTTCAGTGAGCTGATGTGTTTATTGGGGTTACCACAGGAGCGAGGGTGACTCAGGGCAGCTGCCTCACTAGAAAGCTCACCGCAGCCCAGACGAGTCAGAAGCGGCCTGCAGGACCCGTCTGTCTGCGAGTCCTGCGGCGAGATCTAGGCTCGGGAGGTAGTCTCGGGAAGAAGTCAGCTGTGCAGACCACAGGACAGTGTGACTGTCACAAAACACTAAAACACACTTGACTGTCCTCGAGACTGACTTGCTAGCTCAGGTGTAAGTCCAAACTGAAATCCTTGCTTGGCTTTCGTCTCCCTTGCTTGTGCCAATTTTAAGGTGTAGGCTCCAGTATATTGTATATTTTATATATAATATAAATTAAATACTTTATGTATATTATATACTATATAGTAACATTTAAATATTAAGCCTAAATTGAATTTATTAAATTTAGACATAACTTATTGAGTGAACATTATTCTAAAAGCACAAGTTCCTAGAAAATCAAGCATCAAGTCTCAGAAGTCTTAGTTTTGATCTAAGAGATTATATTTACTCTTTTCTTGTGCTAGGGATCAAACACAGGCCACACAAATACTCTAGCAGTTTTAATGAGATTGTATGCAAAAGAACATTAGTGCCCTCAGAAGAGACAGTCGGGTATCCCGCTGGTATCATACCAGGGCAGTTTTCTTGGATCAAGGGGTAGATATCATTTTGGCAAATATTCAGTGTAATTCTGTTAGTGTCAATTAGCCATCCGTGTTTGTTAATTTTAAATGGCCATCATCTCTACTAGCTGTCAAGGTAGCTTTGTTTTCTGCTCTTAGCTGTACAGACATGTCGTGGCCTGCCCTGCTGCTATGGTTTGAGTGGGAAACTCGGTCTCCAATGTAACATCATCTGAAGACGTTTTAGGCCATGAAAGGCCTGTTTTCTGGAAGAGATTTGCCCCTATTATAAAAGATCCCTTTGCGTCGGCAGAGATGCTTTCTTGCCTTTCCACTGTCTGCCGTGTGATGGAGCCAGATGGCGCCCCCTCAGCGCCAGACCTGCTCGTCTGCAGACTGTAAGAAGGGAATTGTTGTTTTGTTACAGCAACCCAAAACCTTCTCTATCTGACCTAAAAGAAGCTTCTTTCCCTACATTCCTGCTGCATGAATGGCAAACTGTGAGAGGAACGGAAACTTGAATGAGGGTAGCCTCGTCGCAGGCCAAACAGGTAATTGTGGCACGGTCTGGCGTAATGAGCTGAGAACGAGACGCCAACTTTCATCTTGAATTTTGGGTTGTTTGGGTTTTGGACTGGGTCCCATGGAATCCAGTCTGACCTGAGACTCACCCTGTGGCTGAAACTGGCCTCAGCTCTCCATCTTCCTGCCTCTACCTCCCAAATGCTGAGTTCATAGGCATGGGCGCCCACCCCCGCTGACCCCATCCCTGGTAAGTAGCTTAGTGTTTGAGTGACTTACTGTGGAGGGAAGCTGCGCGATGCTGAAGAGAACTGTAGCTGAGAGGCCCTGGGGGGCTCGGGTCAGGTCGCAACTATGAGCCGATTGTGTGTTACAAACGTGTTCTGAACGGCAGAGAGTGCGGATGCAAAGGCTCTGGGAAGCGCATGCACTCGTGTGTGTGAGAGACATGCCCAAGCATGGCAGCAGCTATTGATGGCTTCCTGGGCTTCTGCAGCTCCAGGCGCTTGCGTGCAGACTTACTGTGCTCATCCCCAGTTCTGGGTTTTTGCTTCAGTTGTTCTCCCTGCTTTGAACCATCCTGAATGTCTCCACCAAGTTGCTGTTGTTCTCTTACATCTCCTGTGATCTGTTATTTACCTAGCCACTTAATGCCTGCCACGTTGCCTTATAATGCACTGTACATTTTTTAGCAGTACAGACAAGGCTCTTTAACGTTGTCCGCTAGGATGCTGTCTCTAAAGAGCAAGATCTATTTAATTTAGTAATTAGGCATTGCTGGCCTTCATGAAAATCTCTACCTCTGTTCCCCACACTGTTTGTCTCTAGGAATTTTTTTGTTATCAGTTAGTCTGATAGCTTTGGAATCCTGTGTTTCAGAAGAGAATGAAAATGACTCGGAGGCTGAAACATGAGCACGGGAGGCATGTCTTGATAAATATGGATGGCAGTTCATTCTGGGATTCTCTTCTGGCTGTAGACTTTTAAGAGCCTGGCCTTCCCCAGTCAGCTTTTTGCCAAGGAGCAGGCTGAGCCTGACAGTGGGCCAGCTCTCCAGTAGCCTTTTCTTTGTTTTTGTAAATTCTAAACTGGCAAATTGATTAGCATGAAATAGCCTTTAGAACTTACTTAACATTTGCTTTGAAAGCCTTAATTGCCATCTGGCCAACAGGGTTGACTTTGTGTGTTTGGTTAAGCTAGCATCCATTGGGGAAAGTTTCGGAGCTCTGTGTTTCATAGTCCAGTGTTCAGCCATGTCAGAAATGCAAAGAGTACAAAATAATCAATGCAGAGCTGAGGTTGTCTTTGACTGTCACACATGCACTGTGACGAGAGTGTGCTTACACTCACACACAGGAACATGAACAGGCACACACACACTCACAGAAACTAAAGAAAAACACAAGCTTCATGCTAGAATTAGTTGTCTTTGACAGTTTTTCCTATCCATGGTCCATTTCTCTAAAGTAATCTAATCTTTGAACAAACTCTTCTGTCTACCCTGTTTCCTCTTTGCAACTTTTAAAAAAAGATTTATTTTTTACTTATACAGTGTTCTGCCTGCATATGTGCCTACAGGCCACAAGAGGGTACCAGATCTCATTATAGATGTTTGTGAGCCACCAAGTAGTTGCTGGGAATTGAACTCAGGAACTTTGGAAGAACACCTAGTGTTCTTGATCTCTGAGTCATTTTTAAAGTTCAGGAGATAGAATTTCTCTGTGTAGCCTTGGCTGTCCTGGACTCGCTTTGTAGACCAGGCTGGCTTCAAACTCACAGCAATCCACCTGCCTTGCCTCCCAGAGCACTGGGATTAAAGTATGGGCCACCACACCCAGCTCCTCCCTACAATTTGCTAGGTAAACAGCTCAGCATTTTTGTATGTACTAGAGGTTTGCCTGTGTGTGTGTGTGTGTATGAGGTGTATGCAGTACTCATGGAGACCAGAAGAGAGCGCTGTTTCCCCCTGGAACTGCACACGGTTGTGAGCTGCTGTGAGAGTGCTGAGAACCAGGCCAGGTTCTCTGCAAGCGTGGAAGAGCAGCAAGTGCTGTAACCACTGACCAGTCCCCCTTTCGCAGTCTCATTAATAGAAGTTTTGTGGGGTTTGTTTTGGTTTTGTTTTGTTTTGTCTTTTGGAGACAGAGTTTCTCTGTGTAGCCACAGAGATCTGTGTCTGTCTCCTGAGTGCTGGGACTAAAGGCGGATGCCACCACTGCCAAGCAATAAAAGATGTTTTTGAAGAAGGCAACTCTAGGACAGTTTAGTTTTATTGGGATTTGGAAGAATGTAACAGGCCAGATAAGCTCGAGTTCTTAGAAACAAGCAGGAAAAGTGAAGAAGAGCAGTTTCCATTTCTGAGTTAGAGCGAGAATAGCAGGCAGGCTCAGCAGTAGAGGTCTGGGAGCTGCTGGATGGGGTGCAGATGTCAGGACACAGCAACAATGCCAGGAGTGTGTAAATGGGCTGAGGCTTCTGGCATGTGTCTACCCAGAGAAGCAGAGGAGAGAGAGGAAGGAGGGAAGTTATGCTTTTGGATAGGCTTAGCAGGAGAGGTCTGCAGATGAGAGGTTTCTGGGACCGTTTAAGCACTTGTCTCTTTAAAGGGGTAACTCTTCCTCCCATTCTTAACACATCTTCACATGGACGTATGTGTGTGCCTTTCTTTCTTCTGGTTTGTAAAACCCAGGAAGGCCTGGGACTTGTCTGTGCAAGATGAGCTCCTTCTGTCTGCATCAGAGGATGTCATCAACCACTGACCAGGCAGTGTAGAGTGTATAGGGGGTTACAGATCATCAGCTACACGGTTGTCAGACATCCCTAAGGGGCCTGTGACACGAGAGGCACCCACTGCCTGACTTGGGAGGGGTGTTACTGGCCAAGGATCATGGTGTTCATATGTCCTAAGTGGTCATGGGAAACAGCTAGCTGCAGATAACCCTTTCTCCCCGCCTAGCACCCTTTCTCACGCTCCCTTTTCTATGAATAATCGGACGAAGTGAGCCGCGGTCCTCCTTTAAATGCATGTGCTCATCACCTGCCCCAACTCTTCACTGCTCTCTCTGAGCCTCCTCACTTCTACACTCCTGGGCCTTCCTGTCCCACAGGCACGTGAATTAAAGAAGAAAACAGAAGGGTAGAGTTCTAAGAAGAGAAGTTATGTAGGTGGTCGCAGTGTCTCGGTAGTTAAGAAGGGGGTCTTCAACTGACTTTTCCCTCCTGTTAGAAATAATCAAGAGTAACTCATAAAACAAGGGAATTTAAGTATGGAATAGGAGGCCAAGAAATGAAATCATTTTATTTTTAAGATTTAAAACAAACAAACAAACAAACAAAAGATATTAAAGCGGGATGGTGACTTGGTGGGGAGGGAGCCACATAGGGCTTGGGAGGATAAGAGAGGGTGACCAGAACATGTTACACATGTGTATGAAACTGTCATAGGACTTGTTTTTGAAACAAGATGAAACCCTGTCTCGAAAAACAAACAACAAAAAGGATGAAACATTACGTGTGTATGTGTTCATGCATGTAGAGGTTGACATCACACGTGACTTTTGTTTGTTTTTGTTTTGAGACAGGGTTCCTCTGTGTAGCCCTGGCTGCCCTGGAGCTTACTCTGTAGACCAGGCTGGCCTTGAACTCACAAAGTTTTGCTTGCCGTTGCCTCCCAACTGCTAGGATCAAAGGCTTGCGCCACGCCAGGCTCACACCTGGCTTTTACGTGGCTGCTGGGGCTCCAAGGTCTTCCTGTTTGAACATTGAGCACTTTTACTGAGCAATCTCCTCAACTCCAATAAAATACTTGTCAAAAAGTGGGGTTTGGGGCCTGGGAGGGTAGAGAGTAATCACTGAAAAGGGCTCTTTGGAGGATTTGTTTCCTCCAAAAGGTAAGGTTTGGGAGATGGGGTATGTATGTGGCGACTTATCTGCTCAAAAAAATGTAGTTACTCCTGTACCTGTGCTCATTTGAGTCTTCCGGTCAATGTTTGATCATGGGACTATAATTACCATTGTTTGGTGTTTTAAATATTTTCCTGTCCTTTTATTGTATGGTTAAAACTTTCTAAAAATCTTTGAAATGTGATCGAAGAAGAACGTCAGGCTCCAAAAAGTTGAAGTGACCCATTGCAGTTCCCATGAGTATTAAGTGAGAGAACTGGATGCAGAGCCCCGATCTCTGGTTTCTCTCTTCTGTAATTTTATACTAGGTCTTCACTGTTTCCCAACAAATGATGTCATCCCGCTTTTGTGTGTTATCAAAGGGTAGCAGTGTTGGCGGTGACTGTGGAAGATAGACAATAACTTAAATTATTGAGTTACAGCTTCTAGCTTCTAGCTGTAACTCAGTCAGTCTCCTTCACTCCCTCAGTAAACCGCTTGGGAGGTGGCTAACCTTATTCTCATGAAGTAAAAAGTGTTCTCCTTGCCTGCTGTCGCACAGTTTTGAACAGGATGCTTTCAGATCACTTTTAAGTCGTTTTAATTTGTTGCCTTTTCCCCCATTAAAGCGGGAAAGGACACGGACGGCCTTGTGTAGAGCTGGCTCTCCGGTGTCTAGAACTGACGGTAGTTTATCACACCTCCTTTACCAGCGTGGGGTTTGGTGATCCTGACACTCAAAATGGCCGCCCCAGGTTGCCACTGGCTTGCCTGCGGTCTGCAGGGATAATTATCCCCTGCTGTTTGGACTTGAGCGGTTGGTGGGACACAGGTCCCTGTGTTGTTTGGCACCTTGTGTAGACTTCTCTGTCAGTGCTCGGACTTCTGCAGCAGGGACGGCCCCTCTGAGGGAGAGGCTTAGCACAGTAAAATGCCTCCTCGATTTGCCCTTCTGCAAAGTTGCTTTTCTTTCTGATCTGTTCTAGCATCTCCTTGGCCCCCTAGTCCCTGTGTCCTTTGTCAAGTGAAATCAGAGGACACACAAAGTGTGCCGTGTAGAAGACAGAAGAAAACCTGAGATACTCTTGAGGGTGAGAGTGAGCAATGACCAAAGAGACTGTTGGCCTGATTTCCTTTTATTTTAAAGGCACGATACTACTTCTTAAAGTTTCTGGGGCAACTTCCTAAGGACTGGGTTTTTGTCCAGGTGACTGACAGGCCCACTGGATTAATTTACAGGAAGGAGCAGTAATGTGTCTTGGTGATCTTGTAATTTGGGGGCAGTTTAGGATAGCATGTCTCCACTGACAGTCAGAAGTGTTACTGTGGTCATTATTTTAACAACCACAAAGAAATCGTGTAACAGAAAAGATTAAAAAGAAGGAAAAACAGGCTAGGGAGATGGTGTGGGACCTGGGTTCAGTTGCCTGCACACACGACAGCATACAGCCCTCTGTAACGCCAAGTCCGGTGGCTCTGACGCCCTTTTCTGACCTCCACGGCACCAAGCCACACAGGCTGCACGTGCACTCAAAACATTTAAACTATGTTTAAAGAATTAAAGAGCATGAAAAGAAGGAAATCTGTAACCACCATGTTTGGGCCTGGATGAATGGAATGTCATTCGCTGGTAGGCTGCTTGCCTAGCATGTACAAGTGGAGGGCACACTCCTCAGCAGCACATGGAAACAGGCAGAGTGCACACGCCTGTGGTCCTGCCACTCTGGAGGGCTAGGTGGGGGCAGAAAGTTGCCGCCTGAGAGTCAGAGTTGCCGGGCTGGCCAGATTCGAATGGTTGACTGGGTGGGTGGTCACACGGCATTCCAGCAGGGCGCATCACCAGTGAGGACTGGGTCACCTGAAGCTCCTGGGACAGCCAGCCGTTCACTGCCTGTCTGTCCTCTGATGCACACACTGGTGGCTGGATGACAGGGCTGTGGGGGCATTGCATTGCAGCACTATGGGGTCCCAGTTAGGGAGCTGCACCCTTTCCTCGAGCTGGTATGTGCAATAAGTTCTCAGCTCTAGTTTCCTGATGGGATTTCATATGCCCATGTCCTCCTATAGTGACAATTTGCATCAATAAATTGACAGCGTGACAGCCCGTCTACGTTAGGAATTTGTCAGTGCCTCTTGGGTGGCCCTAGACACGTTTGTCAGGGTGATTTTGCGTTCAGAATAGACTCAGACGCTGCTTATAAAGTGGAGTTTCCCAGCAAGGCACAATCTAAAAAAAAAAAATCAGTTTTCTAGAATCTTCAGGAACTTAGGGCAGGGCTCAGCCTGTCTCAGTGTGGCCTAAAAGCCATTATTCTCAGAACCAAAGGTAGAAGTAGGAAAAATTCTGTCCAAAACGGCCAAGGAAAGGTACATAAAACAAATGTTAGATTTATTATGCAGATGTGAATATAAATCTGTGGAGATTCGGTTGCCCTTCTAGCCTTACACAGGTAAACTCTTCTTACAAAAGCACCATCCTTCAGGCTGGCAGGTAAAGGCACCTGCCACTGAGCCTGACAGCCTGCATTTGAGTCCCAGGGTCCACACAGGAGAGAACTGACTTCCACAGATTGCCCTCTGACTTCTGAACGTGCCATGGGGTAGTTACACACACATATAAACTAGTTATTTTGAAACCCAGAATATGGGGGTTTTAGGTTTCTGAGGGTAGAGTCTCAGCCTAATTCCTATGTGAGAGAGGCATCTTTTAGAGTGGCATGCGGGGTCTTCTCATTGGCCTGGGGTGGGCTCATCTGCGCCTCTAGCAGTTGTCCCTTCAGCTGGGAGCTTCGCAGAGGCGCTGGGTCTGTCTGTGCTGCACGCGAGAGTGATCGGGAGCACTGCGTTATTAGCTTGGAATTATAGTCTGAGACTACGGACTTCTGCTGCGTCTCCTACACAGTAAGAATTCTTTGATAAGGGAGGGAAATAAGTTATAAATAAAACCTCCGTGTCTTAGGGTCTTACTGCTGTGAAGAGACCAGGACTGTGGCAGCTCTTATAAAGGAACGCATTTGACTGGGGCTGGCTTACAGTTGAAGAAGGTTAGCTCCTTGTCGTGCCAGGAAGCATGGACGTCTTCCGGCAGACGTGGTGCTGGGGAAGGAGCTGAGGGCAGCGGGAAGAGACTTCCTTCAGCAAGGCCACACCTCCTAACAATGCTACGCCCTGTGGACTTGTTGGGGCCATTTTTGTTCAATCTACCACATTTTGCTACTTTTGAGAACAGAAAGCGTGAAAATACAGGTTCTCAAGGGTAAGAAGATCTTACTGTTTAGTCCTGAGACCTTCTCAGTTTCCTTCTGGTTGAACTTGGCCTTTTCAAGGTCTTGATTTTTTTTTAAAGGTTTATTTATTATTTATACAGTGTTCTGCCTGCATGCATGCCTATATGCCAGAAGATAGCAGCAAATCTCATTATAGTTGGTTATGAGCCACTATGTGGATGCTGGGAATTGAACTCAGGACCTTTGGAAGAACAACCAGTGCTCTTACCTCCAAGCCATCTCTCCAGCCCCTGTTCTTAATATTTTAATCCAGTGGTGGTCTTGTCAAATAAAGACCTCTATTTAGAAGGGAAAAGAGAGCACACAGTGTGTCTGATCCTTGCAAGGAGAAAGACTCTTAGAAGCTTGACAAGCTCCTGGGAATTAAATCAGTAAAAACAAGGGGAATTTACTGTTTGGCGCTTGCTGCTGCTGCATGCAGTTGGTGCCTTCCCCAACGTGAGAACGGTTTCTGTTTGTTTTTATCTGCTACAGTTTTAGGCTCCAGGAATCTTTCACATGACTCTTTTCACTAGTAAGAGCAAAGTGCCGCTTTTAAAGGCTGGTGCAGTGTGTAGCCAGGCCAGGACATCGTGGCAGGGTAACCCTGAGACAGTCGCGTACAAGATACAGTACTGGCGCTTGGGTGTCCGCCCGCCCCGGAAAGCTGGGCGGCGGCCCTTGCCACAGGCACCTGAGATCAGCGTTGCTCTGCACCTAGACACTTTAAGCAAATCAATTCCCTCACGACTCCTCAGCTAATAATGCTGAAGCTACATCTCAAGCCAAATGATACAGTCCTCAAAAGAACGGACCCTCCCAACACTGCTCTGTGCTCCATGGATGGCTGAGGTGCAGAGTGAGGGAGAGGGCTTTGCTTCCTGACTTCTCTTAAAGGGAACCTGGGTATAAAATAGAATTTGGAACTGGGAAGATGGCTCAGTAGATGAAGCAAGTGGGTCAACTGGATCTCTAGAACCCACAGGAAAGCAGACAGGCCTGTTAGCCTAGCGTTTAAAAGCCAGAGACAAGGGATTGGCCCCTGTGGGGTATGTGGGGAGGCTGTGTGGTTGTGGGGGGGCTATGTGGTTGTGTGTGTGTGTGTGTGTGTGGCTATGTGGCTGTGTGTGTGTGTCTGTCTGTGTGTGTCTGTCTGTGTGTGTCTGTCTGTGTGTGTGGCTATGTGGCTATGTGTGTTTGTATGTGGCTGTGTATGTGTGTGGCTGTGTGGCTGGACTGGTGAACTCCAAACTCATCTAAGATGCTGCCTGGGTACATCAAGTGTAGAGCGATTGAGGAAGACATCTGACACCAACCTCAGACGTCCACACATGTATGCTCAGGCACATGCGAACATGAATACAGTCACGCACACCACAGACACACGAGCATACATAGATTCTGATATGTGTGTCGACATGAAGATGTAGCAGGTATCAGGGAAAATGAAGTTGTTGTAGGGACTGAGGGAATTTCTCTGCCCTCAGGAGGCTTGACAGCCGGACCTGCTAAGTCAGTGAGGCCGGAACAGCAGATGAAAAGGCATGTACACTCCTTCACATGCAGGCAGTGGGAGTCATACAGAATATGAAACTCAGAGACGGACCAGATAGTTGAGGTATAAAACCCTTCTTAACAAAGGCCAGGAAAGACAGCGGTGAAGGCAGTTTTAGAAGAAATTATGTGTGGGGGATGGTAATGAGCGTCCTGGACCAGATTTCACCAGATCTTCCGGTGTGGTGGCAGCTTTAGTTTTCTTCCTGGGAGTTAATCTTTTGGAAGATGGGTCTTTTAGGTAGTTGGAACTTCCAAGAAGTGTTTCTTCCTATGCGCTAGGAAATTTGAAAGACAGGACTTCCAGAGGCAGGTGTCAGCATGTCAGAATGTTTAAGCCCTAACGTGATTTTTAAAAAGTTATTTATTTATTCACTTTACATCCTGACTGCGGCCTCTCCCCCTCAGCACAGCTGGCTGAGAAGGGTTGTTCTCCCCACATTAAACAGATCTGCAAAAGCAGTATGTATTCCTGGCAATTTCCACTGAGCCGTTAAAGTCCAAGAAACAGGGTGGGACTACCTTTGTGAACGCCATCTTCATGACTGCGTGCTTAGATTTAACCTCTGGTGGATGTTAAATTAAATACCACGATTGTGTCCCTCAGAATCAGTCACAGCCCTTGCCCTATGAGTGACGGCACCATAGAAATCCTTACAAAGGTCTCTTTTAGAGCCGTTACTTGTTTTTTGTGCTTGAGCGCTTCGTCTCGTGTGTGCACCTCACATGCGCCTGGTGTCTTCGGAGTTCCAAAGAGGGCACTGGATCCCGGAAGCGAGTGCTGGGCGGTTGGGAGCCACCATGTGGGGCTGGGAACAGAACCTGGGTCCTCTGCAAGAGCAGCCAGTGCTCTCTTTATTTTTATTTTATGTGTGTTAGTGTTTTATGTCTGTCTGTCTGTTAGCTCCTCTGCAACTGGAGTTAGAGACAATTGTGAACCACCATGAGGGTGCTGGGAACTGAAACTGGGTCCTTTGAAGAGCAGCCACTGCTCTTAACCTCAGCCATCTCTGCAGTTCCCAGAAAGTACTCTTAACCACTGAGCTACCCCTTCTACCCTAGCCCTAGAAATTTCCTTTTAATGTGCATAGTTAGTATTTTACTCTTCACTGATGAAGATAAAACAAAGGCTTTGAATTTGATTTTTTTTCTCTTTTCGGATTACAGATATAAACCCAAAATAGCTTTGTTTGAGGCCCTTCCTCACAGCTTGAAATGAGAGATACAAAAAGGTTTTTTTTCTTTTTATTTATTTTTTAATGCCCCAGGGAGTATCTGACTTTCATTTGAAGATGCCGGGGCGGGGGGGGGGGCACTGACGGCATATTGAGTAAATAACATAAAAATAAATAAATTTGGTCCCATGCCTCAAGGACGGTATTGCCGCACGGAAGAATTCTGCAGCTTTTCTCCTCATCGTTTTGTTCGCAGCAGTCTCTGGCACAGAGGACTGATTTAACACGAACCAAATAACTCGACTAGTATTTTCTGAGGAGTGGAGCGGATAAGGTTTTCACATCAAAGCAATGGACTGAAATTGCTCCACAAAGCCGCTCAGGAGAAGAAATTGGATGGCACCTAAACTGTCAAGTCCTGTGTTTTCTGTGTATTGCTGAAAATTAGCATTCTTTCTCGACTTGATTTTAAGAAAAAATGCTTGAAGTAGATGGTAAAATAAGATGATTGGCAGTGATGGGCAGACAAGAGCAGGAGTTGGGACCCCCGTCCCATGAGCAGGTCGTTGACAGCTCTAGCTGCGGCCCTGTTTGTCTCTGCTGGGTCAGGACTCCTCTGCTGCCTTGGCCACTGCTGCAGCCTGCTGTTGCACCTCTGCCAGTCTTCCACTGGACAACAGAGGTGTGCTTCTCCCCTGGCAGCCCTAGACAGCCCTTAGGCACGCACAGGCACCTGACAAGGCTGACCTCGGGCTGCCACCAAGCAGCTTGGCCAGGCTGAACCAGGGCGGCCGAGTGTGTCAGTGTGAAGCACTTAGCTTTTCCCTCTGGAAAATCAAATAGTGTGTGACTAACCAATATAATTTTTATGTTGTTGGTATGAGATGTCATGGTAAAATAGGACAGGTGTAGGGCGTAGGTTTACTTCTCAAGAATGTTGAGTCACTTTAGGAGCACTGTTGTAAAGTTCTCAGAGACATTAGCAGTTAAGTCTATTTAAAATCTTGAATTTACCAGTTCAGAAACGCAACTCATTTGGCCTTAAGACAGCTGTAAAACGGCAGCATCTTCGTTTAGATTGGTGTGGTTTCAAAGCCTGTGCTCACTAATAAATAGGCATGAGTACATACAGAGTCACACACCGTCAGGGAGTGTGTGGCACTTGTCTCCTTAACAAGATTATTATGCTTTTTAGACATTTAGAGGAGGGACAGCCTGCTTAGCAGGTAGGATCAGGACATTTCTTAAAGATATAAGAGTTGGAATGGGGCTGGAGTTCAGAGCTAGGCTTTGAACCTCACATGCATGAGATAGGTGGTAGATAGAGAGATAGATAGATAGATGGGTGATAGATAATAGATGATCAATAATAAATGATTGATAGATAATAGACAGGATATATTGATAGATAATAGATTATAATTAGATAATAGACAAGGTAGATTGATAGATAATAGATGATAGATGGATGGATGGATAGATAGATAGATGGATAGATGGATGGATGGATGGATGGATGGATAGATGGATAGATGGATAGATGGATAGATGGATAGATGGATAGATGGAATACAACTGTTTATTTATAATAGGGTATTGCTGCCTACTCTGTGTCTCACATGTTTGTCAGTCAAGCCTTGATTCTGTGATCAAGACATTGCCACAGGCTCTCTCTGTTCCTTTATCCTACCCAATCCTCTTTACCCTTGGCTTAGTTAGAGGATAGATGAGTGTCAAAGATGAAGGCTATTAAAAGTTTAAGTTTGGAATTTAGTATATTTATCTTCTCATAATCCAAAAGTTCCTGATCTGATTTTTAAAGGATTAATTTGATTTTCTTATATAAAAGACAATCTTCAAGACAAAATTGGCAATTCCTTGTGACTACTGATGAAAAGAACCCCAAGTTCAAGCAGGTGTTTTGGTTCTACTGACATAAAATTAGGATGATATGAGAAGGAATCTCATTCTAGAAGTTCAAAACATTGGTTCAAAGAACAGCAACGGTAGTATGGCTTCTAGCTCTTTTGATGATGATAACCGGTATCTATAGAGCAAATCCTCCCTACCCCTCCAATCCCTCGTACCTACAGAAGGACTCAGAGTAACAAGCCGTAGGAACTGAGCGTATTTATCTGCAGCCTGGGTCCCATATTAACTCTGCGATGCCTTCTCCACATCAAATGACTACTCATGCTCAGAGTTCCCTAGATAGAGCCGGGGCCCGTTCACCTACGGCCGCCTCTCCTTTCTCCCTCCTTCTGTGCTGGGAACCAAACCCAGGGCAGTGCCAGCTCCCTAAAAGTGATTGGTGGAGAGTAGGGATGACATTGTTGATGAACTGAGTATCAGAGGAGCAGCACTGAGCTGTCCTTTGAGTGTTTATAAAGTTGGTTTATAAAGTTGGTTTATAAAGTGTTTATAAACATTGGTCTCTGAATCAGAGACCAATGTTCAGGTGAGGATACATTATTAGTTAGCAGTGATGGAATTTACATTATATATAAATGTATAAATATAAGCAGAGATTGTGAAATGACCAGGGGTTCGGGTTCTCCAGCCAGACAGACCTGGGTTTATTTGGTTGGTTGGTTTTGAGACAAAGTCTTTCTCAGTAGCCTCTTTGATCGTGAACTCAGTATGTAGTCCAGGTTAGCCTAATACATGGTGGCTCTCTTGTTTTGCCCTCTTTGTTGCTGGGATCATAGGCATGAACAGCTATGCCTGCCCAGATGTATATTTTTAAATGTTTTTTTTTTACTTACTATTTCTCTGGCTTTATACACATTACTTGTTATTTTTGGTAAAATGAAATAAAATTACCCTCATCTATATGAAATATAGATTATTTTTGTTTATTCTTGCTACTGTTTTTTATTATTTTAAACATAAATTTATCCTCCTATTGTTTTTTTTTGGGGGGGTAGTGGGAACACAGGATCTTGTGTAGCCAAGGCTAGCCTTGAACTTACTTTGTAATAGAGGATGGCCTTGTACTTCTGATCCTCCTGCCTTCACTTCCTCAATGCTGGGATTACGGATATGTGTGACCATTCCGTTTCTGTGGCACTAGCAGTGAAAACTGAGGCCTTGAGCACCCAGGCAAGCGCCCACCAACTGAATTACATCCTGGCCCTGATTTTTCTTTCATTGTAGCTTTTCCTTTTTCCCTGTGTCCCACCCCCACAAACTTTTCTCTTCTCTCTATTTCTTCCCAAAAAAGTCTACTACACAAATGGTGGTGCCCCCGAAAGAATCTTAAATCTTCCCTAGTTAGGAGCTGGCTACCTTTGTCTTTCACACAGATCTGAACTTTGAAACTCTAGTTTGTAGAATTGTGGACAATTTTAAGTAAACAAGGTCTTAATTTTCTATCAGTGGGATTAGGATATACCAAAGCTCACAAAATCTATTGTATTTTCTGACAAAGTTTGCTAGATTTGGCTCAAACAGTCTGCTTTGGGTCAGATGGGCAAATTCTGCTAATTCTACAATTGTTCAAACTAGCTTACCTCTGGCTTTGTCTCTTTCAGTTACCAGGGACTGTTATAGGCTCAGATGAGATCATGCATGTGAAAGGGTTTCCAGTCTGTAAACCTCCACATTAATGTGAGAGCCAGTCATTGTATTTGACAAAGGCCCAGTACCCACTGATGTCAGAACACACCCTCAAAATAGAGATACAGGTCTGTCTCTGCCCTCCTTACCCACTGCTTCCAAAAGCTTGCAATAGGCTGCCAGAGCTAGAGAGCCCCTGTCTGACCTCATGCGTGAGAGAGAGCCCTCTCTTTCTCAGACTCACATTTTCCCTCAGAGAATGGCGAGGAAGAGAGTCTGGATTTAGGAATGCAGCATACAAGGCATTTAACAAGATCTAAGAGTAGGGACCAGAGAATGCTTTTATGCTGCCTTCCAATCTCCCTGGCAGCTTCCACTCTGGCAACACTCACAGGCTAAATAACATTTCAAAAGAAAGGTCAGTAAGAATGTGGTGGCCGCCGTGGGGGCAGGGCTGGCGAAGGGAGGGGTGCTTTGTTTTGAGTTTGTTTTCTTATTTTGGATTAGCTACTAGAAATTTTTATTTGCAGATGTTCAGGAAACTATGAATAAAGTATAAGATTGTTGACCTTATCGCATCCACAAAGACCCTTGATAAACACACAGCGCTAGAGGTTGTTATTAACCAAATTGTGCAGCCTGGTCTACAGAGCAAGCCCAGGACAGCCAGGGCTACACAGAGCAGAGCAAGCCCAGGACAGCCAGGGCTACACAGAGCAAGCCCAGGGCAGCCAGGGCTACACAGAGCAGAGCAAGCCCAGGGCAGCCAAGGCTACACAGAGCAGAGCAAGCCCAGGGCAGCCAAGGCTACACAGAGCAGAGCAAGCCCAGGGCAGCCAAGGCTACACAGAGCAGAGCAAGCCCAGGACAGCCAGGGCTACACAGAGCGAGTCCAGGGCAGCCAGGGCTACACAGAGCAAGCCCAGGACAGCCAAGGCTACACAGAGCAGAGCAAGCCCAGGACAGCCAAGGCTACACAGAGCAGAGCAAGCCCAGGACAGCCAAGGCTACACAGAGCAGAGCAAGCCCAGGACAGCCAAGGCTACACAGAGCAGAGCGAGCCCAGGGCAGCCAAGGCTACACAGAGCAAGCCCAGGGCAGCCAGGGCTACACAGAGCAAGCCCAGGGCAGCCAGGGCTACACAGAGCGAGTCCAGGACAGCCAGGGCTACACAGAGCAGAGCAAGCCCAGGGCAGCCAGGGCTACACAGAGCAAGCCCAGGACAGCCAGGGCTACACAGAGCAAGCCCAGGACAGCCAGGGCTACACAGAGCAAGCCCAGGGCAGCCAGGGCTACACAGAGCAGAGCGAGCCCAGGACAGCCAGGGCTACACAGAGCAGAGCAAGCCCAGGACAGCCAGGGCTACACAGAGAAACCCTGTCTCAAAAACAAACATACAACCCCAAAATTAAATTGTGCCTCCTTCAATTTTATATTTAAGCCCATTCTGTACCTCAAAAATAACTCTTTTGAAGAAAGATGTTAAAAGGAAGCTACAGGTGGGGCTGGAAGCCAGAGTGCCTGGTGCTCTCGAGAGTCTAGGGACATAGAGACACCATAGCTGACTGTTCCCAGAGACGATGGCCAAATGTTAGTCACCAAGGAGCTAGGTGTGGTGGTGTACGCCTTTAATTCTAGCACTCCAGAGGCAGAGGCAGATGGACTCTGTGAGTCTGAGGCCAGCTGGTCTACAAAGCGAGTTCCTGAACAGCCAGGGCTATTACTCAGAGAAACCGTTTCTCCAGGTTCAAGATAAGAATGGTTTTAGGAGAAACCAAACCTTCCTGCAAGAGAGAAATCTGTGCTGTGTGTGCCATCCAGTCTATGGTGTTTCAGTGTGGACCTGCAGCAGATTGACGCAGGCAAACGGGGAGAACTTGAATGATGGGGAACTCCACAAAATCAAAGCCCTTCCCTCCCCCCCCCATCTAAAACTTTATCTCCCTAATCTGAATTTGAAAGCCATCTTACTCTTTGTCATTTTGAGAGCCTCCCTCCTTACCTGCCTCCCCCAGAGAGGCCAAGAGAGTGCAGCTAGCTGTTTCCTCTGAGTCATAAGTGACTCCCAGCAGTCTCTCCGAGATGCTGGCGTTTGGGAAGTGCTGCTATTGCTGAGCAAACTGCAAACACCTGTACTTGGAGGAAGCCTGCCATCCCAGAGTCAGTTTAGTTACTGCCGCTCCGCCTTTCTCCCTGCGGGGAGTGTGCCAGTCAGTGCTGCTTCCTGGCTTCTGTTAGATGTGTTGTGTAATGCTTCCTGATCTCAATCTGTACATTACCAAGTAGCATTAGAAGGGAGTGCCATTTCACAATGGTTCTACCTCACAACGGTGCTCAAGACAGGCCAGATGGCTTTGACTCAGGGCAGAGGAAGCAATGTCAGTCCTTTTATGTAAATACTACAGTTTGTCAAAGTTGTCTGCAGATAAGTTTGATCTAAAGTGCACCTGCTCAGGAATGACCGTACTCCCCCGCACTCCCACTCTGAGCCTCTGAATAGAGTGGCAACACGGGCAGACGTTAAAGTGCCCTCAGTGCCATGGCTTTAAACTGCTCAGCAGTTTTTCTTTGGGTACTTTGTCCATTGTTCTGTGGAAACTAGTTCTGCTTTACTGAAATTAACAAAATTTCCTGCAGATTAAACCACAGCACCAAGCCAGGCACAATTGCGCACACAGTCTCAGCACCTAGGAAGCCGGGACTAGAAGATCAAGACTTAATGGCCAATGTAGGCCACAAACCGAGATGTCATCTATTAGAAAAAAAGGCTGAACCAATGGCTCAGCAGTTAGGAGCGCTGGCTGTTCTCCAGAGAACCTGGGTTTAGTTCCCAGCACCCACGTGATGGCTCACAACTGTGCTAACTTCAGCTCCAGGGGATCTGATGCCCTATTTTGACCTTCATAGACTCCAGGCACGGTCATAGTGCACATACATACACATAGACAAAACACACACATAACATAAAAATGAATCTAAAAAGAAAGTAAATAGACCTACCATAGAATCCTACAGTGCTACAGTTGGGCTTCAGTCCAAAGGAAATAAAATCAGTATGTCAGAGACGTCTGTACTTCTGTGTTTGTTATAGTATTATTCACAATAACCCAGAAATGGAAACATCCAAGTGACAGATGAGTGGATAAGGGAAATACACATCACCCATGCACTATAAGTCAGCCATAAAGACAGAAAAGAGCAAAAGCCTGTCATCTGCAGCATCACAGCAGCTGGGGTGCGAAATGTGAAGTGAAACATGTCGGGCATGGGGGGGAAAGTGCTGCCTGTCATTCAGAAGCAAACAACACATTCATCTCAGCTGGGTGGTGCTGATGCATACCTTTAATCCCAGCACGTGGGAGGCAGAGGAAGGCAGATCCATGAGTCCAAGGCCAGCCAGGGCTACACAGAGATGACCCGTCCCGCACGTCTGTCACCAGAGATCGTTTCTCCGATCAAGGTCTCAGTTTATTCGAATTTTTCATACAACTATTTAGGCAGAAGTGGAAGAAATGTAATTACCTTTGGCAGGGTTACTAAGTGGCTAGAACCCACAGGATGGCCCACCAAGATGTGCTAATAATGGTTGCTTGGAAAGTTCCTCAGAAGTGTTACTTAGGAAGCCACAAGGAAGAGGAGGATTTAATGTATTTCAGGAAGATGATCTTATCAAAAGCCCCAGGTCAGCCAGTAATGCACCATTGTATCTGAGCAGTAGGCCATCAAGCCAGATGCCAAAATTCAGGGGGCAGCAAGGTGCCAGAAGGCCCCCGACACAGAGAAGCCAAGACATTCATCTCCGGCTGGGGAGCTGGTTCAGTGGGTAAAAATGCATGCCATGCAAGCATAAGGACGCAAGCTCAGACATGTTACTTGAGCATTTGTTCCCCCAGCATTTCTGCAGGGGGTTAGGAAACACAGAAGAAACCCTGGGAAGCTTGCAGGCCAGATAACCTGACATACACAGTCAGGAAAACAACAGAGACCCCGTCTCAATACAAGCTGGAGAGCTGGGGCTGTGAGGTCCTAGGTTCACTCCCTGGTACCTACTTTGAAAAAATCCTAATTCTTAGGCTGTGCAGATGGCTCAGTGAGTGTAGGCACTTGTCTCCAAGCCTGATGACCTGAGTTTGAGCCCCAGGACCCACATGACAGAAAGACAGAAGCAAATAAATAAAAACAAAGACAGAAGCAACTCATCTGATCCCCGACCTCCATATGTTTGGTATAGCATGTTCCCTGCCCCTCCCATACATAAAACATTTAAAACAAGATGGAAGGTGAGGACTGACGTGAGGTTATTCTCTAACCTCGACATGCCTGTCATGGCATGTGCCCAGCTGCACTCACGCATACAGTTGATCTCACTGTCACTTATAGGTCAGTAGTAGAATGTGCGCTTGGCTTGCCTAAGTCCTGAGCACCAAACATTGATTTCACAGAAGGGGAGAGCAGGATGTTGGTGACCCAGAGGCTGAGAAAATAGAGGAAAGACGATGGAGATTAATCGATGTGTTCCAAGTCATAGGTAGGAGTGAGATGTTCCACAATTAAATACCTACAGACAGCATGATGCATATTTCAAAGGTCTAGCAGAAAAGACCACTGTTTTCATCATTTAAAAACGAGACAGTCATGTTTGACTTGATTTAAACATTACACAGTGTGTGCAAGTTTCAAAATATCCCATGGTACTGTATAAATATGAACATTTTTTTATATTTTTATTATCAGTTAAAAATATATTTAAAAGCCAGATGTAATGGTGTACACCTTTATTTCCATCATATCAAGAGGCAGCGGCAGACAGATCTCTGTTAGTTTGAGGCCAGTCTTGTCTACATAACAAGTTCCAGGCCAGCCAGGGCTACACAGTGAAACCCTGTCAGGAAAAAAAAAAAAAGTCATAGTTATGAGATTGGGGCAGGTTTAGTCGGGCTCAGTGGTTAAGAGCACTGTCTGCTCTTCCAAAGGACACGGGTTCAACTCCCAGCACCCATGTGGCAGCTCACAACTGTCTGTAACTCTAGTTTCAGGTGGTCTGACACCCAGTGCACATAAAATCAAATTAAATAAGTCATTTAAAAAAGAAAGAAGGAAAGAAACATAGCTAAGTACACACTAACATGCAAAGAAACCCTCACTCTTTAAATAGAAATATACAAAGGAGCCACATATGTGAATTTCAGAAGAAAAGCCAAGTGTGTACAGCGCTCACGGTCCTCTCGTATGAACTCGGCATTCTGAATGTCGTGTAGTAGCAGGAGCCTGCGATCGCACTTCTAGAGACAGGCAGCCAGCCCTGCCTCTTCCGTGAGCTCCAGGCCATTGATTTTTGTCTCAAAACCCAAGGTGAATGACTGAGAAACAGCAGCAGAGGTTGGTTTCTGGCTTCCACGTGCGTGTGCGCGTGGACACACAGCTAAGTGCACACTAATATGCAAATAAACCTCCACTTATTAAATAAAAAATGTAAAGAAGCCATATATATATTTATATATATATATACATATGAATTTAATAAGAAATACTGTAAATGTTCATGTTAGTCTCATATGAGCTCAGTAATTGGAAGTCCTAAGGAGTCTGTAGTCCAAAGCTGATTTTTGGGTGGTGAATGTCAGCTCAGCTGCAGTCCTGACTAGGCAGAACGTAACAGTCAACTCAGAGCTGTCCACTGTGCAGAACTGGGCAGCAGAAGAAACGAGGAGCAGTTTTTCCAGTGGCGGTTGTTAAAGAATTCAGGAGGTGGGTTCGTCGTTGGGGGCCTGGTCATCTTCTTGAAACCTAAAAGATTACTGTTAGGAGTGGAAGAAAACATTTTAAGTGCCATATTCAGCAGACCTCGGCAATGTTCGAGGACCACAACCTACTGAGTACACATGAGGCACACGAACTTTGTTTCTAGTTACCTGCTTCAGACTCTGACCTGGAAACATGTACAGGAAGCTGGATGAAGCTCATTTCCAGAAGTAGTGAATAACTGCCAATACACCAGAGAAAGTTTATGTCTACATACCAGTCATCTAGGCTTTTTAGAGGGCCAAAGGAGAAACAGGATGATGAGGTCAGGCAGCAGAGCAGCCCCTTATTTCTCGTTTTCCTCTGTCCCATACCAGGTGGCTCTTCTGACATGAGACAGAGATTTTGAATTTTTCTTAAACAAGCATACGTGGATTTAGAGAAGGAGAGAGCCATGCTCCAAGCTCAAAGCCAGCTTGAATTTTTAAGTGAATTGGGACCACATAAAGACCATTTGCCACTGATGTCTGCATAGGGCAGAAGAGACAAGATGGAGGTGGGCGATACCACTTGGCCATATTACTCTTCCATTTGTCACGTTTTCTCTTGATAATTGGTGCTTTTTCTTCAGATGTTTCATTTGTCTAGTGGTCTCTGGATTCCTTAGATGTTTTTGTTCTCCAGGAAAGACAAAAACAAAACCCTGCCCGAACCCTAACTCTGGGGTTTCCTTTTTGGTGGGTTATATCTTTCCTAGGGCAAAATGTTTTCTGTAATAGAAAAAGTATTATCTCTCAATTGAAATAAAAATTCTTTTAAAAAATTGAAATTAAATATACTGTTTTATATATATATATATATATATATATATATATATATATATATATATATATATATATATGTTTAGATTATAAAGGCCATTGACGTTAAATTCTAGCCTGCCTTTTGTAAGCGGCTTTCAAAATTAAATCATTGTAATTCCTCTGTGCCTGCCTTTGTCTCCCGAGTGTTGGGAGCAGAGGTGTGAAACACCACCTGTTCTTGTAATCCTAGAATTTAGGAGGCGACTAACTGCTCTGCTGGGATCTAAGGCTCGGGCTACCATTGCCCTGCTCAGATTTTTATCTCAGCTCCAAACTGTTACTCAAAACATTTAAAATCTCCTAACCAAGGCCTGGAGAGATGGCTCAGAGGTTAAGAACACTGGCTGCTCTTCCAGAGGTCCTGAGTTCAGTTCCCAGCAACCATATGGTGGCTCACAATCATCTAGAATGATATCTGTATACTTTGTAAATAAATAAATCTAAAAAAAAAGAAAGAAAGAAAAGTTTAAAAAAAATACCAAACAACAAAAATATCCTTTTTATTTGAGAAGAAAACTGTAATGACAGTTTGAACTGAATTACCAAGCTCTCTGATGAACTATCCCCTCTTTATTCAGATCTTTCCATCTTTATCAGTTTAGATGTATCTATAGCCTTTTCCCCCCACGGAAACAAAGGCAAAACCTCTTCTCCAGCGTAGCCCATACCCTGGCTTCCATTCTGAGGCCACACAGCTTTAAAATATACAGGCTGATTTAACTCGGCAGGTTTTCTATCATCCAGTGTTTCTTTGCGACTGTTCCCTTTTCATTAGCATTTAAAAATTTTAAAGTTAATAAAGCACTGTGTAAAAAAAAGATAAAAAAAAAGCACTGTGTAATCTACTTAGGGGGTCTTTATCACCTTTTCTGGTTACTAAGCATATCTTTTAAAGTGCGATTAGGTCTTTCTATAACTGCTTGTCCTGTAAGATTGTGTGGTTTGTTTACCTGTAATATGCTTTATGTTGAAATGTGCAAAAAACGGTTTCATTTTACTGGAGACAAATGCTGGAACAGAGTCTTAATTTGTACAGGTGTCCCCATAATAGCCATAACTTCTAACAAATAATTACAGAATCAGCCTTTTCAGAACTTAAAGCATTTGGCAACTGAAATCCTGCATATGTATCTATGGTATGATACACATACTTTAGTTTTCCAAACTCTGCAAAATAAACACATCCATTTGCCAAATTTCATTTCTTTGGGTACCTTTTAGTTTAGTTCCTGCAGGTAATGGAGTGTGGTTATACAAAGAACAAGTAGGACATTGCCTTACAGTTTCCTTAACTTGTTGCCAAGTGATAGAAAAATCTTTCTCCAAACCTTTGCTGTTAACATGGTGTTTCTTATTAAATCCTATGTATTGTATATATATTATATATATCCAAAGATTCAGTACTTAAACCTATAACTAATGATCCCTTATGAAAAGAAAATCCTAATCTCTCACATATTCATACAAACCTAAGTGATTTATTACTGTAGCTGACTTTCACAGAAGTAAAACGTGGATCATCTGTTTTACCACCTAGCTCTTAAATATGTTTATTCATTAATAATTATTAGTTTCTAGACTGTTATTTCCAAGGCCAAACATTAAACAAACATGTTTAAACTCAAACTAACAATCTCAATAAAACTGATAAAAGGCTTTCAAATCTGAGACCTATTTATAATTTGGCTACTAAACTGCTCAATAAATTCATAAATTTACCCTTGTTTACAAAAAGGACAATTTCTTCTTCAGTTTGACGCACAGAGAATTTCATATTAATACTCTTTTATTTAGTATGTTTATTTAATTGTGTTTGTGGGTGTAGGTACATGTCTGCATATAGGTGTGCACACACAGAGGCCAGAAGAGGGTTTGAGTGTCCTCTATCACTGTCCCTTAATCTGAAGCCCACTCTCAGCTAAGTGGGAAGCCAGTAGGCCCTCGCAATCCTTCAGTCTTTCCCTGGCCCTGGTCATATACTTACCCAATGCTTGGATCCAATCCCTGGTCTTCATGATAGCTAAACAAGTGCTCTTAACTCTGAGCCATCTCTCCGGCCTCTGTCTATCATTCATTCATTTGTTTATTTCGAGAAAGGGTCTCCTTTGTGCAGGCTGGCCTCGAGCTTGCTGTGTATCTGGGATGACATTTGACTCGTAATCCTGGGTTTACAGACATGCACCACCATGCTAGCTTTACACATGCTGGGGATAGAACCGCAGGATTGTGCGTGCTAGGCAAGCGTGGTACCAGGCCGAGCTATATTCCCAGCCCCTGTAGTCTTTTCTTGTTTCAACTGACTTTTGTTTTCTTAGACTAAATGAAAACTTGACAGAATTTCTAGGCTCCCTCTTGTCCAAATACATGTTCGAGGCTAGGATTCTAATAATCAGGAAAACTGCTCTTCCGTGATGGAAGAGGTCCTTCTGGCCCTCTGTGATTCTTCTCCAGAGTCTGTGCCAGCAATGTGGAGTTAGTGTGGAGGTCTAGCAATGGCAAAGACAGTCTTCAGAGTGAAGTCCTGAACATTCTTCTGGCAGGCAGCAGAGTGTGCCCTGTGAAGATGCTTGTTGACTCCTTCTCCTGCTGCTTGGGATCAGGGTTGGAAATGGCTCCCACAGTACCTTAAGGACAGCTGTCTGCCCTCATAGAAGCTTCTTTGTGGACTCCTGGGGGTTAAACTGAGAAAATATTAATAAGAAAAAGATCGTTACCCACTGGATTGACACTCTGTTTTAAATATTGTGTTCAGAAAGGCTGCACAAACACACAACAAAACAAAACATTGAAAACCGAAATTGAAAATTCACAGACTTGGGAAATTTATATTCCTCTTTAACGAACAGCAATAAATAATATCGCTAGGCGCAGTAAATTACAGGAAGAAAAACAGTAATAGACATAGCTTAGGTAAGTAAGTTTGTATACTTTATGCCAACTTTTTATCTTCACCACCATAAACTCTGCCGGCCTCATTCCTGAGAAACTTTTTTGCTTTGATCAGATAGAGGAAACGGTAAGACAGTGTTTGCTGACTCTCAGTTACTTTCAATTAAAAACAATCCAAATGTCAGAGTAGACTCCTGGGCTAGGATGTTTTGATCTCTTTTGGTATTTGGAGAGGAAAGTGTACAGATAAGAGTATTAGTCCTGTGATTCTGCCCTTGACAGACAAAGGGACATACCTTGAGCCTTAATTTCCTTTTCTAGAAAGCAAGACAGTAGATTGTATGCCTGCAAGCATTTACACTAGTCTGAAGTTACCTGACAACTGTTCGTCAGGATAGGAAAGACTGCCACTTTTGCATGGCTATAATCTGCCCTTCTCTTTCAAGACAGTTAGGGTTTACTGGGGCACATGAGATGTCTGCCACACACCTAGGATGCTATGCCTCACCTCAGGCCCCACACAGAAAGCCAAGCGAACATTAAACTGTGAGCCAAAATAAACCTTTCCTCCTTGAACTGGGGATAGCCCCAAGCATTTGTGGAACTTACCTAAGATTGGCTCACCAATCCTGAGAGACTGAGGGAATGCCTTGGAGGTGAACTTGTGAGGGAGGTCTTACTGCACGGAGGAGGACCTGAGAAATGTCTGTTACCATTTCAAGATCTACTCTTTTTTCCTTGTAGAAGCTAAGGCTTCCCACTGAACCTATTACAGTTTCTTTTTAGCCAGAGTCACAGTTGGCCCGGGCTACCTCGGGACAAATCGCAACTCTTTCATTATTACATAAGGTGGAGACAGCTCTGACTTTGAAGTGCCAGAGCTGGGGGTTCAATATCTGACTGTGTCATTTAAAATTTTTTTCAGATGGTGGTTAACCTTTCCTCCCTCAGAGTTCTCATCCACAAAGTGGCAATACCTAAGTACCTACCTTAAATTTGTACCAGTGTCAATCAAGCTGCTAGGCAGAAGAGCCTCTCATAATGAGAACAGCATGCATCTGTCTCCATTTACACTTGTGTTTCGTTGAGACACTGGGAGGACTCGCTTTGTATGGTAAAAACAGCACACAGGTTTCAGCACCAGAGTCTGGTTCGCTGCGCCGGGGCTCTGCACCCCTGCAGCTTGCGCACGCCGGAGGAAGAGCTGTAGCTGTAGTCTTAGTCACCGTTCTGTCGCTATGAGGAGACACCGTGACCAAGGCATTATAAAGAAAACATGTAATTATAAACGAAAGCATGCAATTTGGGGGCGTAATTACCGTTTTAGAGGGTTAGGCCATGATCAACACGGCAGGCAGCAGGCAGGCACAGTGCTGGAGCAGTATCTGAGAGCTTGATGTCCTTACCTGCAGGCAGCAGCAGAGAGAGACACACAGAGACTGGGCCTGGCACGGGCTTTTGAAACCTCAAACCCATCCCAGTGACACACCTCCTCCCACAAGGCAACTTCTTTCCAAACAGTTCATCATCTGGAGAGTAAGCCACAAACACACGAGGCAGCGGGGGCCATTCTCATTCAAGCCTCTACAGCCACCTTTCGGGTTTCTCCTGAAGCATCCTTTTGTGTCTTACAGGAATCTGAATTTCTGTGTCTGGAATTTGATGAAGTTAAGGTCAAGCAAATCCTGAAGAAGCTGTCAGAGGTAGAAGAGAGTATCAACACGCTGATGCAGGCAGCCTAGCAGAAGGTGACGTAGGAAGGAGTGTTGAAATGCAGGTGTTCACGAACTTTCCTGCTTCCTCATCGGTGTTACCAAAAGACATTGTATACATGTATGAAAGTTTCAAAGAATAAATAAAAAAATATTTTAAAAAGTGGCTAAAAAAATTTAAAAAAAAAACCCTCAAATTCAGATCTTGCCTGTCTCTGCTTGCTGGGCTCTTTTACTTTCACATCTGTTCCATATTTTAGCGTGCATAAAGATTATGAGGGATACTTACAAAACAAGCAAACAAACAAACAAAACAAAAACCCTGAAACTTGCCAGGCATTGATACCACACGCCTTTAATCCCAGCACTCAGGAGTTCAGTCCAGCCTGGTTTACAGAGCTAGTTCCGGGACAGCTAGGGCTACACAAAGAAACTCTGTCTCGACAAACAAAACAAAAACAAAAAAACTGAAATTAAAAAGGAGGCTGCTGGGGGTACAGTGCCACTGTAAAGCCCTTGTTTAACACGAGAGGAGGCGGGGCAGATGTCTGGGGCCCCGTCCTCAGAGCCTCAGATTCAGTGGGACTGACACTTTGGAATTTTTTCCAACTGTTGTGTTCTCCTGGAGAGCTGTTAGTAATTCCTACATGCACACTATATATCACGTTCCGGTCAGGCTTTCTCCTCCTCCTCAGGAAACTAGGAAAGCGCTGTATTCTTGCAGGAAGCGCTCACCAGTACCGCGTGCTCTCAGCCGCATGCTGGTGGGATCTGCCCGCAGAGACAAGGTCAGCTGGAGCCCAGTGAGGTTCTCTAGGACTGACTGACATAGGTAAATTGGGGTTGTGTAAATGTAGAGGTTGGGGCTGATCTGAGTAGGGACACTCAAGCTTTTTGAAAATTACATTTATATTCCGTGTTTGTATGCCTGCACGGTGGGGCACAGGTGCCCCAGAAGACCCGGGGAGATCCAGTTCTGCCCTTCCATAATGTGGGTTCTAGGGCTCGAACTCTGGTTGTCATGCATGGCGGCAAGCACCTGTCTCGCAGGATGCATGTGTGCGTGCGCACGCATGGCAGAAAGCATGTAATGAAGCAGAATCACACACCTGCAGTGAGGAAGCTCAGAGAGATTGGAAAGAAACAGGGTTCCAACCTCTTTCAAGGGTGTGTCGCTACTCACACAAATCCCCTCACTGGTTCCCACCTCCTGACAGTCCCATCTCCCAGCAGCAGCTCAGGCAATGACCAAGCCTTCAGCTCCAGCCTCTTGGGAAATATCCAGGACCACCACAGCAAGCAAGTATCAAGAATCTTCCAGTGGAAGAAGGCTTTGGTTCTGGTTGAACACCACGGTCATCTGATACTGACCTGTGAGTTACGCTTTTAAAGTGCTGTTCTCCTGGCCTGTGGTAGCAGGACTTCAGCTCTACTCAGTCTACCGCAGGTCTTCTGTAACTTGTGAATCAGCTTGGAGACACTTGCAAAGCTTCCAACATCCCATCTGAAAGCGCTGGCTCCTTCCCTCGTTGAAGGGAAGAAATGAAGCGCTGGCCAGAGGCTTTGGATGTAGCCCCCGAGAACCCTTCAGAAAATATCTTGAACTGATATTTAGAGCGGATCCAGAAAAAGTATGTGGTTTGGAACAGAAAGCTGTGCAAGCATCTGTCTATTCCTAGGGCACTCCCACACGGTCTAGCATCCAGATAATGTGCCCTGCTGTAAAATGGAGGGAGAGAGGGTTTCATCGGATAATGGGGTCTCTGGCAGCCGTGGGAGGAAGGACTGCAGCCACCCCGGAGCGTCCCTCCAGTCTGTGTCCACTTACTGCTGAGTCCCCCATCGCAAGTAATGGCCACACACATGGCACAGGCCCCTTCAAATCAAGCCTCCAAACCCTGGGTCATTAGAAAAACTGCTGTTAATTCATATTGAGTTTTCTAAGGAAACAGAACTGGGTCATGCAGGTGGTCTCCACATTTCATGTTACGAACTTCCCAATGAAAGTTGTTTTGGGCAAGGTATATATTTATATACCAGGAACAACTATACTCTAATACATTATGAAAATATAGAAACATACCAAGAAAATCAGTTAAATGACCCATCAACCAAACATGCAAAGATACCAAGAAGAATCCAGAAAAAAGTGGCTCTTCCCTGTGTTTTTAGAAGCAGGGTGTGTGCTTTGGGGGTTTGGAAGAGCATTGCCAGAGGCTTTCTGAAGTGCAGCCTGCTGCTTCCCCCAGACAGTATGAGGGATCCACTCCCTTCTGGATGACCGGATATTATCCTTTCTGTGTGTTCTCTAGAACGGTTGTTTTGGTACAGTTTTGTAAGGGACAGTCTTTCTCGAGAGAGCCCACTGAGTTTTCTACACCTGTAATCCTAGAGCTATGACTGTTGGCCTGAGCCAGGCCTCATGGGAACCATTCCCCCTGTGGTAATCGTCATCTGTCAGAATCCCAGCCAGAAGTTAGCTTCCAGAATAAGTCAGAAGGACCCTGCCTAGGCTTTGATGCTTTGTGTTGCTGAGTGTAAGGCCTGGCTGTCCTCTTGGGCCTGCCATTGGAAGCTCTAGTTCACAGCAGCTTTATCAGCTGAGGGCCACATTCCACCACGGTTGCCTTCCCTCTGTGATCTCTTCTAAGAGAATCACAGCATTTAAAAAGCAGGAGCTTAACTCTTCTCCCCAAATGCAAGGGGGCGGAAGAGAGCAGAGGCTGACGGGAGCACCTGAAGTCTTAAATAGCTGACATCTTGTCAAGCTATTCATTATTGAAGTTCTTTCTTTAGAACTGGCTGAAAGCTTGGAGAACAGAGTATAAATAGAAGTTCAAGGAAAATGAATGTTGACAGAAAATGTCTTGAGTGTGCACAGTTAACTTCCAGAGCAGCGAGAGGGAGAGGACACAGAAGGGACCTCAGGAGGGTGCTGGGCCTAAAGCAGGGTGTCCTGCTCTGACCACTACAGACAAGATGTTTTAGATCGGGTTCTGCCGCAGCGGGGTGAACCCACTAGCTGGTAGCCGAAGCTGGACTCTAGTTGACCCAAATTTGAGAAATGGCAAGTTTCATCTGAGTTTGATTGGTCTCCCCCTCGGATGGAGGTGGCCATTCTCTCTCGTTGCTCACAGCTGTACGAACACCTGAGTTTGCTTCTGTTGCCAGGGAACTGCCTGTCTGCTTCCTCTGGCAGCTGACATCGCCTACAAGTTCAGGACAGAAGTATCAGAGTAAACAAAGCAGTGCGAGAGCAGAGGACTGCAGGTGAAAGTTACACATAATTAAGAAAATGACTCTTAAAGTTTAGCGTGTGTGTGTGTGTGTGTGTGTGTGTGTGTGTGTGTCCACGTGTGTAGGTGTGCACACCTGGACATATATGGATAGACCGGAAACTCCGGGTCTTCAGGTCTATTACTCTCCTCCCTCCCCCTTATTCCTTCCAGGTAGGGTTTCTCACTGAACCTGCAGCTAGGCTGGGAGCCACAAGCTCCACGGATCCTCCCTCCGGTCTCTTCCCTCCAGGCAAACATGGCCACACTCAGCTGGTCATGCAGCTGCTCAGAACCCAACTCAGGTCCTCACGCTGCAGAGCAAGCGCTCTTTCCCGCTGGGCCGTTTCCCCAGTGCCCACCCTGTGAGGTTCTTGCTGTCTGTTCTGTTTGTTTGTTTTGCCATTAGAGATGGGTTTCTTTGTGAGGCGGTGGCTCTGGCCCAGAGCTTTGCCCTCCTCCCAAGGGCTGGGGTTACAGGCGTGTGCCACACTGGCCTTTTTCTTTTCTTTCTTTTTCTTTCTTTCTTCCCTTCTTCCTCCCTCCTTCCCTTCTTCTTGCATACTTCTTCCCTTCTTCCCATTTGCTTCCTTTCTTCCCTCCCTTCCTCCTTCCCTCCCTCCCTTCCTTCCTTTTTTCCTTTCTTCTTCCTTCCTTTTTTTTGAGGCAGGGTCTCACCATGTGGTTTTTGCTGACCTGGACCTCATGTAGACTGGGCTAATTTGGAACTCTGCTTCTCTTCACCTGCTTGAAACTGCTTCTACTTCCTGTGGAAGTAGAAGTCTGCTGATGTACAAGATGCAGGTGGGGGGACTGGAGGAGGGAAATGAGTTTGGCTGATTGCTGAGGCAGAGTGAAGTGAAACTTAGTTTTAAAGATTCCAAGGGCAGGTTTAAAAATTAAACTTTTTTTCATGCCACTAGACTGTTTTATTGTTGGTGGTTTGGTTTGGTTTTTGGTTTGTTTGAAACAGGATTTCTCTGTGTAGCTCTGGCTGTCCTGGAACTCACTCTGTAGACCAGGCTGGCCTAGAACTCAGAGATTTGCCTGCCTCTACCTCTTGAGTGCTGGGACTAAAGGTGTGCACCACCACTGCCTGGCAACTGCTTTTTAGTAAAGAAATTTGAAGGTTTTATATGGTTTATATTCTGTCTAGGACCATGGCTAGGAATTGCCACAGCTCTCCTAATGAGCAATGTTGAAACTGACAGAAGCTGTTTTAGCATCTGGGACAGGGTGGGGCAAAGGAATACAAGGGCATGGGCAGGATGGCCAGGAAAGCATTTCAGGACTGCTGCTCTGCATTGCTTTTCTTCCTGTCAGGCCTTCACAAAACCAGCCAAGCACATGTCCTTGCCTCTGTCTCGATGTGCCTTGAGGATGTGTACCTACACTGGGAACCCTGACATGAGCCCATTCTCATTTGCATCCTGTGTCCATACAGGTCTGTCTGGGCTTGAGGCTGCTATCGATTTTTATACAACCTGGTTCTGTTTATGATGGCCTTGGTCTGACTTTCCACTCAATGCCACCCACCCCTGAGGGCAATGTATGGCTTGAATGGGCAGCCCCAGGTCCTCATGCTCCCAGCTTCCTGGGTGCAGCTCACCTCTGAACTGCTAATGGGTTCCAGCAGCATCAAGGTGAGCTCCGTGGCATCTGAACCCGTATTTCCCAGCAGGCTTGCCTCTATGCAGTAGAAAGGCAAGCAGGCTTTCTGAGACTTTAATTATCAACTTGCACACACTCATGAAACAAGGATTTAAAATTTTAAGTCAGCACGGGATTGTATGAAGCAAAACGTAAGTTTCCTTTACACAGAGAAACATGGGGGTGGGAGGTGCTGTAAAGATGGCGCCAGCTGAGAGCACTGGACGCTCTTTCAGAGGACCTGGGAACCACATGAAGCTCCCAACTGTGTGTAACACCAGTTCCTGGGACCTCATGCCCCCTTCTGGCCTCAGAAGGCACTGGGCAAGTGGGTGGTACACATACATGCCCGCAGACACACACACACAAACTAAAAACAAATGTGTTTAGGTTAAGAAGGTGCGAAGGTGCGTGCTGCTAAGCCTGATGACGTAAGTTCGATACCCGTGATGGAAGGGGAGAGAACCGACTCCCGAAGCTTGTCCTCCTACCTCCACGTGCGCACACTAAATAAGATTTTAAATTCTTAAAAAAAATTCTGTGAAAGCTACAAACCCTCTTTTGGAAACCCCACATTTTAACCCACATTTTAACATTCAGAGTCTTTTGTTCAGTGTCAGCAGCTTTCCGGGCACAAGGACATCTGTGGCCCCCCCCACCCCCCGTTCCCTAAGGTTTTAAGATAACCGAGAGAGATAACCGTTTATAACAAAGCTGGAAAGTACTATTAACCTAATGAGCCAGAATACCCAAGAGGGTCTTGGCTTGATTTTCTGGCACACAGACTTTATTAAAAAATATCTTTATCACAAAAACCAAGATTAAGAACTCTGCAGCCAGGCAGTGTGGCACACGCCTGTAACCCCAGCCCCTGGGAGGAGGGCAAAGCTCTGGGCCAGAGCCACCGCCTCACAAAGAAACCCATCTCTAATGGCAAAACAAACAAACAGAACAGACAGCAAGAACCTCACAGGGTGGGCACTGGGGAAACGGCCCAGCGGGAAAGAGCGCTTGCTCTGCAGCGTGAGGACCTGAGTTGGGTTCTGAGCAGCTGCATGACCAGCTGAGTGTGGCCATGTTTGCCTGGAGGGAAGAGACCGGAGGGAGGATCCGTGGAGCTTGTGGCTCCCAGCCTAGCTGCAGGTTCAGTGAGAAACCCTACCTGGAAGGAATAAGGGGGAGGGAGGAGAGTAATAGACCTGAAGACCCGGAGTTTCCGGTCTATGCATATATGTCCAGGTGTGCACACCTACACACGTGGACCCCCCCCACACACACACACAAACCTTTCTGGAGCCCAGGGTCAGCTTCTTCCCTTTGGAGCGTCCAGGCACCGACCCTGGACTTGAAGGGTGGGAGGATGGGGTGGGAGTGGGGTGGAGGTAGTGATGGGATGAAGGGGTTGGGAGACTTGTCTGATGCAGCCCTTTTCGTGACATAGCTCTTCCAGTGACACGGCTCTCTTTATGGGGGAGGGGATCAGGGCTATATAAACCTGGGGGTAGGGGAACTGGGGTGAGGGTACAGCGTTGGCTGGGGCTGAGGTACACGAGAGGAATTCCAGGTGCTGGCTGGACATGTCCTTATGAGGAACCTGAAGGCAGGTCACCGAGCTAGGTGACTGCCTCAGGAAAAGTCGGAGGTAGGGGTCGCAAGACTATGTGTGCCGGGACACAGAAGGAGCCGCCCTTACTCTTGTTGATCTCAAGATGGGATTTTTGGGTTTTGGACAGGTCTGGCTGGACCTCACTCTTGCTCTATGCCAGTTTCCCCATTGCACAGTTCACGTGCCCCTCCCCCCAAACAAAATAAGCTAAATTAATACAAGCTTTATTGTTTTTAACTGTGTAGATGTGTGTATCCATGTGTGGGCACGTCCATGTGTCTTCCAGATCCTGAAGAGGCCGGGGCATTGGCTTTCTCTGGAGTTACAGTGGTCGTAAGCCGCCTGACAGGGGTGTTGGTCATGGGAGAGCAGCGCTCGTGCTGAGCCAGCTCCCCAGTCTGAACTTTCCCCGAGGGAATTTTATATGTGGGCTGTGTGAGCTCACCTCACCTCCGTGCTTGCTGAACTTGCCCACCATCCATTCACCTCTTTTTCCTCCTCCCCGAATCTGTGAGCTTCATAAGGGCTCGGAACGCTTATTCCATGTCTTGATGCAGAAACCCGCTCCCTGTGCCCTGAGCACCAGAGTTCGCTTTACACAGATTCCCGAGAGGATCTGTAAATATACACATCAGGAGAGAAGGTAATTGAGCTGAGCACGAACCAAATCCGTGGCTTCCATTTGGCAAGGCAAAGAAAGCACAAGAGCCCAGGAGGCTTGGCTCTGCCTCACAGCGCTGCTCAGCCTCCTCAGGTGTGCTCACCTCGATCATCTGAGGAGGACGAGGAGTGTGACTGACAAGCGATGTTAGGTATGAGTGGGACTTGGGGACCCTGTCTCCAAAGAGGAAAATAGCAACAACTAAAAAGACACATCACATAGAAACCTAACGGTGACCTAACTGGGCCAAAGTCTGGCCTTTTACCTACCACTACATGACTGTCAGCGCAACAGCTCTGTGACTCCTTTTCTCCACTTGTCTGAAAGAACCAGCAAGTGGTACTACAGCAGTGGCACCTCATGCATGTTGGGTGCCTCATGAGTGAACCTACTTCCGTTCTTGAGTAGTCTTTCACTTGGACTCAGTACATGAGAGCGTTTGCTGCTGCTAGCACTCGCGGAACTGTCTTCCCGGAGCCAAGCCGGTGACCTGGAGTGTTCACGTGAGTCGGGAGCCACTGGCGCGCTGAACACCACAGGTGCTGTGAGAGCTTCATCGAGGAGTTGGGCCTCGGGCGCCAGGGGAGGCCTTAACTGCTCTCGAAAGGGTCTCCTTATGGAACTCAGGTCGTGAGCTAGCAGTCTGCCTCCCGGGTCTGGGAGAACAAGCATCGCCACCATGCTTGATTGAGAAGGTAGGAAGGTAGTGGGCTGCTTGGGGAGGGACTGACGGTTTGATTGCTCGTGTCCTGGGAACCCCATCAAGGGCCTGGCACATCCTAAGTGAGATGCGGAAGTAGAGCTATAAACAGACCCAAAGTTTAAAAATGGGACGTATCTCCAGAGAGCTGGGGTAAGGAAGCCAAGCTGAAGTGGAAACGTCTTTGGGTCTTCGGGAGAGAAAGAACGCACTCCCGGGAGTGAGGGGGTCACCGTCTTCATGGAAGGGGCTTCCTGTTTTCCTGGTGGATATTTACAAATCTGTGTGTATCAGATCCAGCTTAACGTGAGGCTCAGGGTCTTGGTGACAGTTGTTATAAGCGGAGAACTGAGAAAAGAAAACGCTGCGTTCCCATGGAAGCCAAACAAAGCCAAACATCACTGGCTAAGAGAACATGCAGCTGCTAACTGAGCGGAGCTACACAGCTAAGTGAACCCTCAGGCCTGCGTCCTCCCTGGGGAGGAGACCAGGAGCAACTGTGTGGCAGAAGTGGCTACGGGGCTAACTACAGATGCACCGTTCTTTGTGGCTCAAATGCCACACCTACTTTGCACCTGGAAATCCAGTCAGTTAACTGTGCACGCTTTGAAAGTGCTGCTGGGGGAGGCTAGTTGTGAGAGAAGGCTGAGCTGTAGAACACAGCTGTGAGGAGGATGGTGGACCCTGGCCCCTTCCTCTTTCTGCTTCTGTTTCTGTGAAGTCGATCACCCTCCATGCTGCTCTTCCTCACCGTCGGCCAACAGAACCAAGCAGCCTCGACTTCTGGGCCCTAAGACAAGGCTTTCCTCCTTGTGCGTTGCTTGTCTTGGGCATTCTGTCACAGTGGCAGAAAGCTGACCAATACAGTGGGCCCCACACTCCCCTTTAGAGCACTTTTCCTACGTCCCTAAAGGTGCTACCTCCTTCCGGTGGTGCCCACCAGCTGTGGACCAAGTTTGACATATGAAACTTTACAGAAGATTTCAGAGACAGAGGAAAGCATGGGTTGTTTACTTTGTGGGGGGAGTTTTTCCAATCACTGATATGAACATCTTTTCACATCCCTATTTCTTCTTTGCAAAGTTGCCGTTCCTTTTTTTTTTTTTTTTTTAATGTATCCTGGAAACAATTGTTCATCAAGGAGAAGTCTTTAGGGCTACAGAAACGAATCAGGCCTGGTTGCTCTTCCAGGGTCCCCTGGTTCAGTTCCCAGCACTCATGCAACTCCAGTTTCAGGAAATCTGACACCTTCTTCTGCCCTCTTCTGGCCTCTGCACACATCTGGCATGCTCCTGGTACATAAACATAAATTCAGGCAAAACCCCCACACATAAAATAATAAATAAAAAATACTTGTTTTGTTTTATTGTTTGTTTTTTGAGACAGGATTTCTCCGTGTAATCCTGGCTGTCCCGGAACTGGCTCTACAGGTCAGGGTGGCCTTGAATTCAGAGATCTGCGTGATGTCTCTCAAGTGCTGGGAGTAAAGGTGTGTGCTACCATGCCTGGCTTAAAAAACAAAACCCAAAACGTTTGTGTGGAGTCTGGAGAAGTGGAGAGACAAGGGGCAGGGTGGAGCTTTAGCCCCCCTGTGCTGGCCCAGGCTCTTCATCCTTAGAGGACCCTAACTGTAAGATCATCCTCTGCTGCAGACAGAGCTTGAGGTGGCCCGAGCCCCATCTCAAAGCAAAATAATTAAAAAACAGCCCCCCAGACCCTGGTAGAGAAGGAGAAAAGGACATACTGTGTGCCTGACACTCACCTAACATGGTGGAGTTGGCTGAGCACAGTGACACCAGGGAAGGGGGCCCCTGGGAGCAACAAGGAAGACGCTATTTTGAGAGAAATCTATTTGTCTCATTCTTTTTTTTTTTTTTTTTTTTTTTTTTAATTACCAGTATCCTCTGATCTGTTGGTGTGATCAGGTCACACGGTAGTTTTTTGGGGGGACATATCAGGGCTTCCGGCTCTCAGGTCGGTAGGTCAGTTCGCTGAGTTCCTCAGGAACGCTCCTTGCGTTGCTGGCCCTGCTCTGAAATGGCGGGTGGCCTCTTTTCCCCGCTGTTGCTTCGTGAGCGGCCCGCTGCTGAGCTCGCCTGTCGTCTGGCTGCTGAGCTCGCCTGTCGTCTGGCTGCTGAGCTCGCCTGTCGTCTGGCTGCTGAGCTCGCCTGTCGTCTGGCTGCTGAGCTCGCCTGTCGTCTTTCAGGATGAGTTACGGGTTTTTTCCTGTGGCATCAGCTAGTCCTAGAACCTTTCCAGACACCATCTGTGTCAAGTGTGTACACTTGTGTGCATGTGTGGAAGTGAGAGGACAGCTTGCAGGACTGTGGTGTTGGCTTCCTCTCTGTGGGTCCTAGGGATCCAACTCAGGTCATTAGGCCTGGCACCTTTACTGGCTGAGTCATCTAATGGCCCCAAACTTCAGAAACTTTAAGCCGAAAAGACATCAGCAGGTAGAGGTTGGGGAGGATGACTTTGAAATCTTTAAATTCTCTAGTATTTCTGCCCCAACCTCCCAATTCCTATACTTGTCCACTACTGGCTCTCAGGGGCCCCTTGATTCTTTGGACACCAAGATGGAAACAACAGCTTTGGAAATGTGTTAAAGCAATGAGCAGTTCTTTTCAAAGACTTTGTGTATGCACGTGCCTACGTGTCTCTCTGGAGGTATGTGTAGGTGAATTCAGTGACCACAGGGGCCAGAGGCTCCAGGTGCCTTCCAGTCGGAGTTACAGGTGGTTGGGAGCCGCCCAAAGCAGCTGGGAACCCGCATGTTCTTAACCGCTGAGCCATCTCTTCCGCCCCGGTGAGCAGTTCCTAACCATGGGTGGATATCAGAATCCCCGAGGAGTGCCTACGGGACGTGCCAATCCTGCCGAATCATCGGGAGTAGAAATCAGGTACATAGGTCTGGAGGAAAGTCTGGAAGTGAGTCAGATGCACCTTCCTGCCTAGCGTGTCAGTTCCAGTGCTGTATATGAACTTCATGCAAGCATCCGTGTTTAGAAACATTACCGCAGTCTGCTGAATAACAGAATGCTAACTTGCATTTCCTGGGTCTTCCATTGCATTTGGTACTTCACAAGGTTATCAGTCTGTGATAAAGTGGAAATTTAAAAACATCCTTCCTAACAAGCACTGTTAGCCGTATCAGAATCAGGGTACAACCTAACTGAAAGGTCGATTGACTGAGGTGGAACAGAAAGGGACCTCACTCTTTATGCCTAGAAAAAACAAAACTTAAAGCCCAGCAACTGGTCCTACCTAGGGGCTCAGCAGCCAGAAACTGCCTAACAACTAACCAATAGCTAGCCAGTAACTAAGGGTGTTCCACTCAAACACCAAAATTTTGTCTTGCTTGTGTGACCGTTTTATTAAGTTTTCCCTCTGTGGGTTTGGCACAGAATGGTTGGAGAATCGCTGCTCATGTGAACCCTTAAAAAGGTCAGTGTACCTGAAGTGGGCACCTCCCTGGCCTCAGTGACCTTCTGTGGGCTGCTGAGAGGATTAGAGACGATGTGCTATCTAGAGCAGCTAGAACCTGCTCCCTTTAGCAGAAGGCTCTGAGCCCAGGGAACAGTGCTCAACGCCAGGAGCTTCCGACTGGCTGCTGAAAATCAGACTCTTGGAAGGTGATGACTCAGCCTCTCTAATCACATTCTGACCACCCCAGACATTTGAGAGCTCTCTCAGCTCTGCAGGCTGAAGGTCACGTGCAACTAGGACGGAGGCCACGGCACAATCACCAGCCTCTGGACAACAACACCCCACGGACCTCTCCTGCCGCCTCTCAAGTTCTCTATCCTATAGGCACTTTTTCTTTTTCCCTCTCCCCCACCCCTTCCTAGACTGCTTGGTTCTTTGCCTTTAGCACAACTGTTTTCCTGGTGGATGGTGAGAAAGACGGACCCTGAGTATCTAAAAATAACCAGCCCATTTATAGGGGGCCCGGTAACCTCCTGCTGACATCTCTCTTGGGCCTTACTGAGATCAAAGAGTATCCTGTCTCTTCGTTTGGCTTGCTCTTACTGCGGTGGCACCACTGACTCTCCAAGTGGCGCTGTGCCGAGCCGAGCCGTGCAGTATAAACAGGTACTCCAGAGTCAGAAACTTGGGCCTGGGTTATGAATCTGTCTCCTAAGGCTTAGGGGAGGGTTTTGTTGTTGTTATTCTAATACCACTCCTACAAGCAACAATAGTAAGGCTATCTATTTTAGTGGAGAATTGGCTTGAACTGCCCAGTCTCACCTGGATACTCAGGAGCATGCGATGGAGTAACATCCGTCTCTTAGAGGGCCCACAGTTCTTTTTTAGCAGCTCGGGGCGGGGGTGCTGAGTCTCTGTAAATACTGCCGGCCATCCTAGAGCTCGCTCTGTAGGCCAGACTGGCCTTGAGCTCACTGCGATCCTCCTACCTCTGCCTACCCAGTGCTGGGATCAAAAGTGTGCAGCTCCACACCCAGCAGGATCTATAGGTCCTGTCACCTGGTTTTATCAGGTGAGAATTTTAAGTAAATTCTCTATCAGAGGTTGCGAATGTGTACCAGGCCCAGGGTCGTGCGCCTGCCGGGCAAGGAGTCTCCCTTTGAGCTATATATTGTGAGCCCGTGCCAATGGTTTTCCATCAAATCAGTATGATTTAAAATTCCTCTTTCCTCAGTAAGCCAGAAGTTAGACGTGTGATTAAAAGTTTTGTCAAGAGTATGCCATCATTTTCTCAGTCATAGCTCTGATGCCCACACAGATTTAATTCCGGCATCTCTCTGCTTGGCTGTGGGTGTCCCCATCTTCCCTGACCTGCCCTTCTCTGCGATCACTCTCCAGGCTTCAGCTTAGCCTTAGCTATCAGGAAGCAGCCTCTGTCACCTTCCGGGTCCAGCACACAGACTGTTTCCTTGTGTGCGCTGCCCCAGGGACTGGAATCAGCCTCCGTCTTCCAATGAGTCTCTTTACCCTTCTCCCTCGGCTGTTTCCCACTCTTCGTCCACTCAACTTCCTGTCACCTCCATGACCCCTGCCCACCCTTCAGCCCTCATGGCAAAGCCGTCAGTTCAGTGTTCGTGTTATGAAATCACTGAAGCTATTTTTTAATAACATGTATGTCTTAGTTTGGGTTACTATTTTGCTGTGATGAAATGCCATGACCAAAAACAAGTTGGGGAGGAAAGGGTCTGTTTGGCTTAGACATCCTGAACCACACAGTCCACTGAGGAAGCCAAGGCCGGAACACAACCAAGCAGGAACCTGGAGGCAGTCGCTGCTGCAGAGGCCGTGGACGGGGGCTGTTTACTGGCTGGCTCAGCCTGCCTCCTTATAGAACCCAGAACCCAGAGGTGTCCCCACACACAAAATGAGCTGGGCCTCCCCACATTAATCCCTAATTAAGAAAATGTCCTACAGGCTTGCCTATACTGGGTCTTCCTGACGCAGTTTCTCAAAATTGACCTCCTTTCAGGTCAAGTTGGTACCAAACTAGCCAGGACAATGTATCACAGGCTATTTTCAGATGTTCTGTTTTTGTTTTTGTTTTTTGATTTTTGAGACAGAGTTTCCTCGTGTAGCCTTGGCTGTTCTGGAACCACTAGCTCTGTAGACCAGGCTGGCCTCGAACTCACAGAGATCCGCTTGTCTCTGCCTCCAAGTGTTGGGATTAAAGGCATGCGCCACCATCGCCTATAGATGTTCCTATTTTAATAAATGTCTGTCTTGGTTGATTCCTGATAGCAGTTACTAAGTATTTGTTGGGTGACAAAGGGTGCTATTTTATCCACCCTCTTCTCCAGGATGGTGAGGCCTGCGTCTAGCTGACATCCAGGCTGTCTGTAAGCCTTAGCACAGATGACAAGGTCTTTCTTCGACAAGAGAGGAAAGCATAGAAAATGGCCCTTAGAAAGCAAAAGATGATGATGATGTAATAAGGAGGAGGAGGATACTGTACCTCAAAGAAGGCTCTACTACTTGAGAATAATTCTTGTCCAAACTGTTTACCTTGAATCTAATCAAGTTAGAAGTCCCAAGTTCTATCTAATAGGGAACCCAAGCTAACACCATGGAGAACTTCAGACAAATGCAGGCTGCTGGGCATGAAGACGACGCTTTTAGACCAATGATGACGGAAAGAAAAAGACACAAAGAGGATTCTAGATCAGCAGTTCCCAATCTTTCACAGGGGTCGCCTAAGACCAGCAGAAAACACAGCTATTTACATTATGATTCATTACAGTAGCAGAATTACAGTTATGAAGTAGCAACAAAAATCCTTTTATGGTTGGGGTCACCACAGCATGAGGAGCTGTATTAAAGGGTCGCAGCGTTAGGGAGGGTGAGGGCCACTGCTCTAGAATGAGAGACGGAAGAGACCGAACAACCAAATGTAGTTTTGCTAGCTTTGGGGGCTTTGAGATAGCGCCTCCCTACACGGACAGACTGGCCTGAACTCAGGATTACCGCACGGCCACGTTTCACAGGCTGCGGCTGCATTTATACACCACCTCCAGCTTCAAATGTGTCTCACGGTCCTTGATTAAAGCCTGCTTAGGAAGAGCAACCACAAAAGGAAAAAAAAGGCAAAACCATCAAAACCATAACATTTTGAGTTTAATTGAGAAGGCGGAATTAGTAATTGGTGTTACTGATGCTTTTTTTAAGATGTGAAGAAGGTATTTTTAATGTATTTTATGTCCGAGTGCTCTGTCTGCTCCCGTATGCCTCTCAAATACCTCAAAAAAGGTATTTGAGAGCCACCATGTGGGTGCTGGGAACCCAGGACCCCGGGAAGAGGTGCCAGTGCTCCCAACTGCTGAGCCATCTCTCCAGCTCCAAAATTATTATTCTTAAGAAGTGTATATTGAAAAGTTTAGGGATAAACTGCCCTGATGTCTGCAACTTATTTCAAATGACTCAGTGGTGATTACGTATGCACAGGATATATAAAGCTCACAGTGGGAAGTCAGCTGATTTGCATCCGGGTGGAAGTGTAAAGGACAAGAATATTTCTTTGGTTTTAGTTTTTGGGTTTGGAGAAAGGGTCAGATTCACTGAAGTATAATCTATATAGAATACAAATCTAGCCCCTGTGGGTTTAAAGAGCTGTTTACTAACTTTTGCTGGTATTAGCAGTTGAAGCCAGGGCCTCACTGGTAGGAGTGCCAGCCCAGTCTGGCTTCATGACTAATTATCACATGCAGAATCATCACCACGGCGCAGCCCCGGCACATGCTATTATGACCCACATCTTTCTCCTTGCAGCCGCGCTCTCCTCCTGCCCCAGACACCACTGGCTGGTCTCCATCCCACCCCACAAGGCACTTTCAGGCCACTGCCTTTTGGTACTGCAGTTCGCTTGGGCTGTTGTAGCAAACTACTGCACACTGGCAGCTTGAAACAATAGACATCTGTTGTCTCATAGGTATCAGGCCGTGGGGTGGGCCGCACGCTCGCCAAGGCTTTGAGGAGAATCGGTGCCACTCCTTTCTCTGAGCTGGTATCGCTAACAACCTTGGCAGCCCTTAGCCGCAGCGGTGGGGCTCTGAAAGCTGCCCCCGCTGCTGCAGGGTGCCTTCCCTGCTTCTTTATACAGTGGCCGCCAACCTGTGGGTCTCACGTCAGATATCCACGTTAGGATTCATAGCAGTAGAAAACTACACTTACGGAGGAGCAATGAAAGTAATCTTACGGTTGGGGTCACCGCAGCAGGAAGAACTACATGAAGGGTCGCAGCGTCAGGGAGGTTGAGAAGCACGGTTGTGTAAGGACACCAGGCAGGCTGGATGAAGGACGGCTTTATTCCCACACGGCTGCGTTATCATTTGAAATGTCCCCACAGGCTCCTCAGCTGATGGTGCTTCCGGAAGGCAGCAGAAGCCTTGTGAGGAAGGCCTACACTGAGGAAGTAGGTCATCGGCCTTTAAGGGCATGTTTGACCTTTTACTTAGCAGTCATCATGAAGTGGGCAGCTTTTCTCTGCAGGCCTGTTCATATAAGTGCCCAACAGCAACCTGGCCAAGGGACTATGGGGAGTGAGCACATATATGTGTATATGTGCCAGCTAATCCAACAATGTCTGGCAGTGAAAAGAAAGTCCCAGAACCCAGTACTTGCTCAGTCTCACAAGGCTGGATGTCTCAGCTGGTCTTCTGTATGTGCTATGTCCACAGAAGTAGGCTCCAATGCCAGGTAAGGATTGGCTGTGCTAGCACGGCGAGGGCAAGCAGGCCAAGAGCAAAAGCTTCCTCCTATGTTCTTACGTAGGCTTCCAGTGGAAGCTGTGTCTTCCACTTCAAGATCTGGATCAAAAGCCTCACTCACTTCACAGGGAGCAAAAATAACCTCTCACAGTGTGCCCTCCATGTCTGGATTGTAGTTCATTCTAGATGTAGTCAAGATGACAGCCAAGATCACCATCACACCCTATCAAAGAGTTCCGCTTCCCGGTGACTATGAGCCCATAGAGGCCGTTGTCGTTCAAACCATCACGTTCCCTCCCTGGCTCCCATAGGCTCGTAGCCATATCATAATGCAGAAATGCATGTAGTCCATCTGCAAATGCTCCATTAGTCTGTCAGAGTCTCAGCGCTGCTCAAAAGTCCAAAGTTTAAAGTCTCTGAGGCTCATGGGCATAACCATAACTTCCTGTAAAATAAAAAAGCAGATCACATACCCCCAAATACAATGGCACAGGATATATATTACCATTCCAAAAGGCAGTAAAGGGAGCATGGTGAGGAAATACTAAAGCCTAAAACCAGCAGGGCAAACTCCAAATCCTGCGTCTTCATGTCTAATGTCAAAGTGTTCCTTGGATCTCCGACTCTGTTCAGCTTCGCTGGCTGCGACACACTTCTCTCTCCTGGGCTGGTTTCTACTTCCTGTCAGCAGCTCTCCTTGTCAGGTGTCCCACAACTCTGGCATCTCCAGCGCCTCAGGGCCTCCAGGGAAATGCAGCCATCACCTTCACAGCCTCACACAGTGGTCTCTCCGAGCTTCCGTGCAGGGACACCTCTGACACACGCCTGGCCTCAGAGGCTTTCCTTAGCTGCAGAGGGAGATTCCAACCCCTTTCTTGTATGCTTGATGCTAACGCCAGAACCACATGGCCAGACCTGCCAAAGTCTGCTGCGTACCCAGGCTGGAAGGTGGCCCCTTCTTTCCATTACACTTGTATTATCTTTCTGCTGTTGATGGTTTCCTTCATTGCCTAAACCTTTCTTTAAATCTTTTTCACAAGTTGGGAAGTTTAGTGACATGTGGTCTTTCCCTGAGGTCACCGTTATCTCCTTGAGCACCAGGAAGTATAACTCCTATATATTCCCATATACCAGGATATATAATTATACTTCCTGGTGCTCCTCTTCACCTCAAGCTGTACATTTTGTATTTCTCATCATCCAGCTTTTTTCTTTTCATTATAGGTCTGCACAAGAGTGACTGCTGGGCTGGAGAGATGGCCTAGCAGGTAAAGGTACTTGCCAGTAAGCCTAACAATTTGTGCATGATCCCCAGGACCACTTGGTAGAAAGAGATAAACAGCTCCCACAAAGAAAGAAACAACTCCTTCTGACCTCCACAGGAGAACCATGGCACATAGGCCCTCCCCCAAAAAGAAATAAAATCGAAATCTTTAAGAAAAGAAGAAGAGTGGTTGCTAATAATCACATGACATAATACTAGGCTGTCTTGAAATATCCTCTACCAACATAATAATCAAAATTTCTTCAGCTTAACCTAGCCTCAGGCATATTTTCTGGACAAGGTAGAAAGCAGCCACAACCCTCACCAAACTATCACAAGAATGGTCTCCAGGCCACATACTAACGTTCTTTCCCTCTGAGACCTCTCAGGCCAGGAAGCCAGAGTCCACATCACTGTCAGCACCACAGCCTTCCGCGCTTCTGCCCACTGAGCCCCACATAAAGGGCTGAACTGCTTTTCTAGGTCAAAGTCCTCAATCTACGTTCTGCCAACGCGTAGCACGTCAGGTCCTGTCACAGCAACACCCTCCTCCTGGTGCCAACGCCTCCTCAGTCCCTCTTCTACTGTAGGAGGAGACGCTGTGACCAAGGCAGTTCTCATTTAAAAAAGCAAAACAGAACGGAAGAAAACATTTTTATTGGGGGCTTGTTTACAGATTCAGAGGTTTAGTCCGTTGTTATTATGGTAGCAGGCATGGTACTGAGAGCTGCATCTCAAGCTGCAGGCTGAGAGGAAGACAGGGAAGGAGGGAGAAGTTGGGGGGCGGCCGATAGAGCCTGGGTCTGGATTGGGCTTTTGAAACCTCAGAGTTCGACGGGCAGTGATGGAACATGCCTTTCATCCCAGCACTTGGGAGGCAGAGGCCTCCGTGAGTTCAAGGCCAGCCTGGTCTACAGAGTGAGCTCTAGGACAGCCAGGACTACACAGAGAAACCCTGTATCAAAAAAAAAAAAAAAAAAAAAAAAAGAAAGAAACCTCAAAGTGGCCTCTGCCCAGTGACACACTCCTCAAATCACAAATTTAGATCACTATTTCAGCCTGCTACATCCAGACGGCAGTGTAGGAGAGAGACAAGTCCCTCAGCTAGCATGTGTTAACAAGAGTGATTGATTCACGGGGCGTTTATTCCTTGTTTGGTTCTGCCATCTTGGCTGCAGGTGCTGTATCAGCATGCCACACAAGACATGCTTATTTCTCACCGTTTTGTCAGTTCCGGGAAAAGGCTCTTCTTGGCCTGTAGGTAGAGTTTTCTCCTGGCCCTCACACACTCTCAGCCTCTTCTCACCTTTACCTTCCACAGGCCCCACCAAACATTGTCACACCGGAGATTACAGCTTCACCTTAGATTTTTGATAAAAGTCCAGCCCACGTGGAGCCAGATGGCTGGAAAAGCTCTTTCACATGTTTGTTAAGTGGATAAGCCAGTAAGAGCTCAGTCGTTTGGAAAGCAAGATAGTGAAACAGGAACAGGGGAGTATGCCCTGACCTTTGCTAGCATCACATGGGAAGTGTCAGCTGCTGCCTATAGAGCGTGTGGTCCTTCCCTACTGGATGCTGACTAAACGTGCTCCTTAAAGCAAACGCTCATTAGCTCTCATCTGTTTTCCTGTTCCTTTCCTCTTCGTTTCTGTTGTCCTGCTCAGTGAGGAAGATATTTTCATTTTTAGTTTCTTCAAAGCCTTTTCAAAGTAGGATGTGGTATAAATAAATACTTTTTAAAAGTCCAACTGGACTAAGGACAATAGCTCTCCCCAGGGATGAGGAGCAGGAAGGACCAGGTGGAGAAGGGTAGTTGGAGGACAGAAAGTTCCCCGAGAGAAGCCCTGAGCACAGTGTTCTGTGCTGTTCCGGACAAAATGGACCTTTGTGGAAAGAGCTGGATGTTGTTTTTTAAGCTGAATTCTTTTGACATAAGCACTCTTGCTGCTTGGAGACGGAAACCCATTCCCATTAATTTCACAGAAATGCAGTTTTGTTCATATTCACAATTGTCAACCAAGGAAACTTCCCATCCTAGACTAAAAATAGATCAAGATCAAGAAAATACAAGACTAGAGTTGGACGTGGCCAGCAACTCGGGTGTCTTTGCTGGCAGAACCCGCTAGGAAGTAGGGAGGCGCTTTGTAAGTCCAAAATTGATGTGGTTTTGCTCCCCAGGGGCAGAAATCCTCCAGCCATCCTACTCATCTGAGAAACACAGGCCTAATCTGAACTTGCTGGAGACTCAAACAGTAAATAAATGTCATTCCTTTTCTGTCCAGCTGATTGGGCCTCCACTATCCAGGAAGTAGTTCCCTTCTTTACTTTTTCAGAGTGTTGGTTTCTCCCCGAGCTGGGTGGTCCATGCCAAAGCTGTGCCCAAGATAAGCACCTGTTAGGGGTTCAGGGCTCGTGACTTAGTAGAGTTCTGGGGGCGGGTACTGGAGGCACTGGCTTCCGGTCACATGCTTGCCTCCCAGTCCTTCGCAAGCAGGGAGCGCTCTGCCCCAGGCTAAGAGCATAACTGGGAGCAGGTGTGTAGGAGATGCTAGTAGGTATTGGCTTTCTGGAATTTGGACTTTACATGTGTTTCCCTCTCCTGACCTCCGAGAAGGCCCGTGTACTGGAGGGTGTACTCCAGGAAGGTCTGGGGAAGATGTTGACACTGTCAGCAGCAGAGCCTACTGGGAAGCTTTGGGTGAGGGTGGCCCCTCCACTTGCCGTGCTTTGTTGAAGCAGGTTTACTTAAACAAAACTCAAATTGACTTAATAGGTCTCCATTGCTTTTAAAACGTGTATAGCTTTCCAAAATGAAGTAAAAACAGAATTGGTGATGATCCCAAGTTCCAGCAAGGTGAAGGAAAAACTGTATCACTTCAGCTGAGTGTAACACATGTTGTGGCTACTCTGAAGAGCAAACTGTAGGGGCTGGAGAGACGGCTCAGAGGTTAAGAGCACTCTCTGCTCTTCCAGAGGTCCTGAGGTCAATTCCCAGCAACCACATGGTGGCTCACAGCCATCTACAGTGACATCTGGGGCCCTCTTCTAGAATGCAGGTGTACACGTAGTCAGAACATTGTATACATAATAAATTAGAAAAAAAAGCAAGCTGTAGTTTCTTACAAACCTAAATATTCTCTACCACATATGACCAAGCAATTGCACTCCTAATAAATACCTGTACTTACACAAAAACCTGCGTGTGAATTTTATAGCAGCCTTCCCTCCCATGGCTGCTAAGATGCAGACACAACCAAAGGTCTTTTACCAGGAGAACAGACACATAAACTCTGTCATTCACATATCAGATTTCTGTAGCAACAAGGAAAAACTGAGCAATGTAGAGAAAATGACTCAACTGGCCCTCAGGGAAACAGACTGCACAGGGAGGAAGAAAAAGAAAAGAAAGGTTGAAAGGCAGCAGCCCAGAGCTGGCGTTCCAGGCCGCTTCTCCCATTGTGAGCCCCGTGCCAGGTGCTTGTTTGGGCTTGGTGTCTTTGCACAGGCCCCAGCTTGCCACACGGCTGCTGGGACAGCTCTGCTTGCTATCCAGCTGACAGGAAATCTGTCAGAGGCGATCACAGTAACAGCAGGGGAAGACTCTCCCGTACAGAAAGATCACCAGGACGGTGCGTGCAAGTGTCACGCGAGCCTCCTGAGGAAGAGCTGCGCACGCGTGACTGAAGGCGCCAAAACTGTCATTCATAAAACTCAGCCAGGTGGTGGTGACGCGGTGGCGGCACACGCCTTTAATCCCAGAACTCAGGGAAGCAGAAGCAGGCAGATCTCTGGGTTCAAGGCCAGTCTGGTCTAAAGAGCGAGTTCTAGGTCAGCCAGGGCTACACAGAGAAATTCTGTCTCCAGGGAGAAAGCAAAACCAAACCAAACCTGCCATTTTTGAGGCTGCAAACCAACTTGTCAAGATGTTGGCTGGCAAGTGAACAAGAATGAGTGACTGCTACCTCTGTCTAATTGAGCCACTGGGTTGTAGCTTGGTGCCACACAAATGCCAGTTCTCGCGCTCATGATGTTTGCCTTTCTTGTTGGAACACTGTGGTACGGATTTGTTTAAACAAATGGCGATAGACCAGCCTCAGGGCTTGCAAGTTCTTTGGCCTTACAAGGATTTGTTTCTTTGAAAGTATAATAATACTCTTAGAGTATAGTTTTAATCTTGAGGTTAACACATGAAACCATTCTCAAAGTCCTGTGTCTACGCAGACAGTACTGTGTTAGTTTCTGAGGGAAATCATTGCCTTTTTGTGTCAGTTTACCTGGGAAGTGAGTGGGGATGACCGAGCTGCACACTCCTCACTGCAGTTTAGGAAAACCCGTTTCCACCCAGATATTCCTGGCTGCGGTCAGGACAGTGAAAAGAGAAGGTTTTCATGCTCTGCTTAATTAAAAGTCAGGTGGGTCGATAATAAAGAGGGGGCAACTTCTTTTGTGTTCACCTTATAAATATTTAATCAACCGTTAAAGAAACCGATAATGAAAATTACAAAGGAGAGAGACGGTTCAGCGGGCAGGTGAGTGTGAAACGCATACAGCTGTGTGAGGGAAGGTGGTATGCAAAAAGCCAGATTCTGCAGGAGGCCAGGAAGACACAGCCTGCAAGCTCCCAGAGGCATTCTTCAGGACAGGGAGGCCAGCCTGTGTGACACCGTGATGGTGACTGTGAGACACTAAACATTTTCCAAGGCCCACGGAACTTCGTATCACAAGGAAAAACTCCTTTTTTATTAAAAAAAAAAAGAAAAAGTAAACATTTTTGTTTTTGTTTTCTCGAGACAGGGTTTCTCTGTGTAGCACCAGCTGTCTTGGAACTCACCCTGTAGACCAGGCTGGCCTCGAACTCATAGATCCACCTGCCTCTTCCTCTCCAGTGCTGGGAGGAAAGTCGTGAGTCACCACTGCCCAATCAAAAAAAAAAAAACCTTCTTTTTGAAAGTACTTTTTAAATGGGTGTGTATGTTCATGCTGGTGTACAGCGGAGGTCAGAGGTCAGCCTCAAGCGGTAGTCTCACTTTCCGTGTTGTTGGAGGCAGAGCCTCTTCTTGCTCCCACAGGACACACCAACCACCAGGCTAGCTGGCCCATTAACTTCTGGGGAGTTCCTTGTCTCTTCTTCACATGTTTCTGGAGAGGATTACAGACATGTGCTGCTCCTTCCAGCCTGACGTGAGTTCAGGGATGTAAACGAAGGTCTTTATGCCTTGCAAACACTTCACCATTGAGCCATCTATGTAGCCCTGAGGAAATGTTGTTGAAACAAGGTCTCTCATTCAGCCCTGGCTATCCTGGACTCGATTTGTAGACCAGGCTGGCCTTGAACTCACAGAGATTTGCCAGCCTCTGCCTCCTGAGTGCTAAGATTACAGACATGTGCCACTACCAAACCCGGCTAAAAATATCTTAGTGTATGCAAATTTAAAGTGTTTTGGGAAGTTGAAGAATTCCAGTATGGAATGTGCAGTGTGACCAAAGAACTTTTGTTTGTGATTAGGTGTGTATATACATTTTTAAACAAGACCCAAGGAAAAAAGTATCTACCAGAGGAGCCATCTATGGCGATACTGAGCCTCCAGAAGCTACTTCTAAAGGAGAGAGATGAGAGGAGGAAATGGCTGCTGCTGTCGGGATGGGAAGCCACGCTGGGAGATGAACAGAAAGGCACTGCCAGGCTTATCTGGGTTGAAGAGTGATGCTCTTATCAGTGTCCTACACTCTGTTCCCGGGGGAGGCTGCCCCCCCCCCCGTTATCTTTAGGAACCACAGCTGAGGCCATCTGGGACGGTGGAACCATCGCCTGCTTCCACAGAGCTGATCCCTTCAGCCAAGGCTAAGCTCTTCACCAACTACCGAGTCCCTCAAGGTGTTCCAAACAGCTAGACTGTCTTCCTTAACTGACAACCACAAGAGCGTTTGAACAGCACAGGGAATTTGTACAAAATATGGTTGGGTTGTTAAGACTGAAAATATCTTTTTTTTAACTGTTAGTTTTGAAATAATTCTACATGCATGTACACACACCACCACCACCAACTGTGAAACTAGTACGAAAAACTCCCATGTGCCCTTCAGGTGGCCTTGGTAACCCCCAATTGTTAAGACTTCCCATTGACTGGCAAGCTTTTTTATGTTTTAAAGTTTTTATATTAAGTAACTTTTTTATTGGCGTATATATATATATATAAGCAAAACAATATTATAAAGCAAAACAGTATTAAGAAGAATAGCTTCTGCCTCTGCCACCAGATGGGGGCTGGGAATTGAACCTCGGTCCTTTGCCACAAGTGCTGTTAACTCGTCTCTCTAGCCTCAGGGCCTCACTGGATAGCCCGGACTGGGCTTGATCTCCAGAGATCTGCCTGCCTTTGACTCCTGAGTGCTGTGATTAAAACATGAACCATATCCAGTAAATAATAATAATAGTGATGAAGTTTTAATTCACTCTCTACACACATTCGGAAACTAGCATCCTGTGCACACTGGAGCTTCTGTTGATTATTTAGAAGTATATTCTGCTGAGGACTTAGCTCAGTGGCAGAACACTTGCTTAAAGTGCTTTCAGATAAGAATGTAGTAATATAGTTTATTTTACTTTAATTCTACTCCATCTAAGCCCCATTTCCCTTAGTCATTCTCAAGCTCCCTCTCTCCTATCTAACAGGAACTGCACGAATTAAAAATTCTCTAGGGCAAGTTCATTCTCTGTACTGACGTGGCCATGGCTTACGCAGACCTCAGCCAGCATGACGGAAGCAGAGCTTCCGTGTCCGGGGCTACCCCAATCACAAAGACACATTCAAAAGCAACAGCAACAGTGTGATGACTGCCCCAGCTTGAGTGACATCCCAAAAAGATCACTCTAGGCCAAGAAGAGATGGTCTGAACAAGGCCTTGTTGCCAAGCAACCCCAGAGGGATGAAATTAACACAGGCTGTTTTCATGTAACTGCATCTCGAATGAAAGCTGAGTTGATCCCATGCAAAATTAATAATTGCTGGATGGCTCTTTCTTTCAAATGGATGCTGTCAGAAGCCAGGGCTAAAGAAACAAACAGTCTTCATTTAAATGTGATCATGGAGAGGGAGAAAGGAGAGTACAAGTGAATTCAGGTCTTGTGGTTTCCCATTTGCATTTTAGGTAGGAAATCTGATGTTTCTATTGAAGACTGCTGCTATATGCCTGGCAGATTCTCAGGCAGATGAGATAATATGCCCCAAATTGATGAGAAAAGATTTTACCCCTAGAGACGAGAGAGAGCCTGGGATCATTTGAGACTACTTACTGTCCTTCTCGGTAGATCTAAAATATACTTTCACCCATCAGTATGTTCTGAGAGGGCAAATTATTGTAAAAATAATCCCGCTGCTTCCACTTACTCCTTCCCCCACACCAAGGCTGCAAGAGCACAGCTTGATGTGCCCAGGAGCCCTCGAGGTTGAGAGCTCATCAGTATTAGAGAAAATGGACGAGAAGAAAAGCCTCTCTCCCACCCCGCAGAGGCCGCTTTAATTCCAGTAAATTACTCTTAGATCAGGCAGAGGACTCCTGACTCAGAGAAAGACTTTTAGGTCATTATTTTGTGATCATGTAATAAAACACTGAAAATAATGCAGTTTTACCCAAAGAAACTAATTTTATTTCAGATGGAAGACTTACTTGCCTGAAAGCAGTCGGAGCCAGAGTTCATTCTAAGGAGGAAAGCCCCCAAGTTAAGCTTCCCTAACCTGGCTCTTATTCAATGTATTTACTGGCTGTGTGTGTGTGTGTGTGTGTGTGTGTGTGTGTGTGTACACACACACATGCAGGCATGAGCAGGCTGGAACCAACCAGCTAGCCCCAGTTGGCCTTGAATTTGTACGCCTCCTGAGCTCAGGGTATGGACCACAATGTTGGCTTCATTTCCTGGCCTTGAAGAAATGATTCCTTTCCCTCCTGCCATCCCATCACCCCCAACTCCTCCTAGGCCAGTCTGAGAAAATGTCTTCCCAACATGCCTCTGTGAAATGGTGCGTATCTGCTGATGGGGTTGAGCAGAAGGTATTAGAACGCAGAGGAGAAACAGACAGTCAGTGCCTACACGATGGGGATGTAGACATGGCAGGACCACTGCCAACATGCCTGGGCTGTGCCCTGACGGTGTAACAGTTGTCATAGGGCACCGCTGCACGCAGCCAGCACTCAGGGGTACTTACTGAATAGGATTGGCTGAAATGCCTCCGAAGTTACAACTACATGCCTCAGCACCACTGTTCATGAGGGCGTTGGCGCACACAGGCTGATGAGACAGGCGAGCAAGGTGTGCATCCTGCTGGGCACGACTGGCTCCTCCTTCCCTGAAACGCCTCTCGGCATTCGGTGGCTGGACCAGGGCTGGGTTCAACTCCACAGACTAAAGTGAAGACTGCTTTTGTGCCAGAGACATGAGTTTGCCCACACTGGGTGGAGGGAATGCCGGGCGCGGAGTCTGCTCAGAGCAGCGCCGCCCTTCCTGCCGGTTTGCTGCGTGCCTCCCGGCTCCGGGCCTCGGAGGTTCTCCCCGGGCACAGTTGGGGGACAGCACCCCTTGGCTGTAAATTGGAGTTACGGCCTGTATGAAAAGCTGGTGGTCGAAATGCCTCTGGGCATCCTACGCTTGTGGCTGACTGTTTCTGAGACGCCAAGCCTCACCTCCCTAGAAGGACAGCTGGCGCTTCCCACGTGACAGGTGTCCGAGCCAGTTCTCAGGTGCTTGGACAACTCGCTCACCGAGGAACCCAGCAGGACAAAGGCTGAAGTTTCTCCTTGTGGGAGGGGAGGGTTTGAACTAACGGCTGAGGCATTTCCAAGGCCCTTTTTATTTTTTTTATTTTTATTTATTTTTATTTTTTTTATTTTTTAAAGATTTTTATTTATTATGTATATAATGTTCTGACTACATGTATATCTGCATGCCAGAAGAGGGCACTAGATATCATCATAGATGGTTGTGAGCCACCATGTGGTTGCTGGGAATTGAACTCAGGACCTCAGGAAGAGCAGCCAATGCTCCTAACCTCTGAGCCATCTCTCTAGGACCCGCCCTTTTTATTTTTATTTTTTTTTCCTTTTAACTTCTAGTGTTCTAAGCTGGAGACATGAGAATTTTGAGACCTAAAAGTGCCTTTTGGGAGTAAATGATCATAGCTTCTGCTTCCAACATAACATTTAAGCGAGGTTCTTCCCACCTAACAAGAGAGAAACTGTACCTGGGGTCTCTTTCTGTCTAGCACAGTGTATTTAACTTAGCAGAGGATTTCACGGTCTTGGGGCAGATCTGCTCCGATGTTGACTCTGAGGGTCTGGTCTTCTGGCAGTGCCTGGCCACCTGAGAGACAGCCATTTCTGCAATGGCCGGCTGGGCAGCTCTGACTACAGGAAAGGGAAAAGAGTGACACCGTGGAACACAGAGCACCTAGTGAGACTAATACGCGTAAAAACATCCGAGGAAAGGATGTGGGGAGGCTTTCAGATGGAAAGGATGCGCCGTATCTCAGAAGACCAGACACCCCGTAGTCGCACGGTTTACGTCCACCGAGGAAGAGCGGAGCAGCGAGCAAAGAGTGCATGTGTGAGGGCAAGGGCCAGCTCCATTCTGCTGTGTCTCGTGAGCAACCAGGTGCTGTTTCAGAGTGTCACCCCAAAGTGAGGTACCTTTGCTTCAGTCGCTAATGTTTTTCTCTGTTTTCAGGCAGGGTCTTCCTCTGGATAGTACACTGGTCTCAGGCTCACCGTGTGGCCCAAGCTGTCCTCAGAGTCTTGGTGCCCCCGACCCAGCATCCTGAATGCTGGGGTTACAGATGTGGACCTCCATGCCATGTTCTGGTGTCTCATTTTTCTGTTTTGTTTTGGTTTTTGAGACAGGGTTTCTCTCTGTAATCTGGCTGTCCCGGAACTGCCTCTGCAGACCAGGCTGGCCTTGAACTCAGAGATCTTCCTGCCTCTCCCAGCACCACCACCACCACCACCACCCTGCATCCGGCAACTAATTTTTATGTTTTGTAAACCTTACACAGAAATTTACCTTCAAACCAGGAAAGGAAAAGGAAGGGGAGGGGAGGGGAGAGAAGGGGAAAAGAGGGATAAGGGAAAAAAGGGGGAAAGGGAAAAGAGGAAAGAGGATAGAGAGAGGGAAGGAAAGGAGAGGAGCCTTGCCAAATTTTTCAGTGGCACATCCTGCTGCTTTCTGGTCACACTGACAGAGCTTTTTTCTCGTTAATCATTGTTTCCAGCTACCCATGCTGCCATTGAAAACAACAGTGAATGTTGATTGTGAAAATGATAGTTACCATTTGGAAAACAGAGCACATCGTCTTCTCTATCACTGTATTAAAAAAAATGCTGTTGGACTTGGCTCTTCCCTCTCAGGGTGTGAGGAAGCCCTGGCCTTTGACCCCACCTCCTCCAGGCACCCCTCTCCTTGGCCATGGAGAGGGCTTCGCACTCAGTGTGTGTGATTTCACGCACGTGGTGACAGCTGCCAAATCTCGTTCTCATAAAATGAAGGAAATGGACAGGAAATGAGGAGGAGGCCAGGAGCGAACTTTTATGTTTATAGTGGAGACAGCATCAGGCTAGAGGCTGACCCAGGCGCCCCGGCTTTGCTGGTGCCGAGCTCTTCTCTCTAGAGACTCTCTCATTGTCGTTCCCTTTTCCCTTCCATTTGTGAAACAGTACAGCTGATTCCTTTCTCTCAGGCTCTGTAAGTTGCTCCAATCTTTAAAGCTGAGATAGGTGTTTATTGCATTAACCGACTTTCTCATCCGCCCGCTCTCCCTCTTTCCTCAGCATGCTGGCTCCCCATTTCTCCTCAGCCAGATCTCCCACTCTTTCACTTGGCAAGGAGTAATGTGTTCTTCACAACTAGTCACGGCAGCAGCGAGCAAATTCCCCACTTCTCATTTTGTGCTCTCTCCGCTGTTTTTCTGGCCTTTTGTCCCAAACGGAGGCCTCCCACGAGCATTTTAAATCTGCCCCTGCTCTAGGGCTGTCATTGATAGAGTGAATAAAAAATGCCTTTACTGGGAACCTACAACGAATGCTCCCTCTTCAGTGCTGTTTAAAGAGATAACATGGGCTCAGCATGTCCTCAGCCCTCAGAGATAAGGTGCTTGGGGCTGCTTCCTGTTCATCCCCCTCTCCGAGGTGAGCCTCGACGCCAAAAGGGGCTGTCCCGCAGCTGCTGGCCCAGGCTCGGAGGTTTCTTCCCGCTTCTTCCTGGCTCCCTTTTGTTACATTTGCCCTCTTGACCCATTCACTAGCTAGGTTTGATTTCCTGTTCTCTCATCATAAATTGATGTATGTATGTATGCATGAATATATGTATTATGTACACATGAACTTATACAGGCAACAGGACTAAGGGCTTCTGGCTACCAAAAATACGACAGGTTGGGTCCCGATTTGTTATTTTTGATTTTTTTTTTTTTTTTGTAGACTCATTATACAGGTGGCTGGACATGTGGTTCCCCATTAGGTACTCACTGTCCCCATAACAGGAAGAACACGATGCCTTTCCCTCCCAGGCAATACAAGCCTTGACACTAAACGTTAATTGTGGAGGACCTCCTATTCTGCCCTCAGCTGAGGTTATTTCCCGTGGTCCGATTCCAATACCACCCTGTAATCCCCGCTCAAGAGGTAGAACTTCCCAGCTGTTCAGACGTACTTGCGGTACAGCAGCTAATGCCACCAGGTTTTGCTATATCCACATTAATGTATTTCAGCCAGCACCTTTGAGCAAACACATACACGTAATGGAATATGGTGTGAATACAATGGGGTCGGTAAACCATAGCTACCATCCCATAAATTACTGTCGGATTTTGTAGCAAATCTGATTTTGGTGCCATCTTGTGAAAAAAATCTGAATATTCTAGTGTGGGCTTTAGAATCACAAAGAAGACTTTGAATGTAGCTCCATGCTGAGAGCAAGGATGTGCAAGGATGCCCCATTTGGTATGTAGCAATGAGCACACTAAAACAGAAGTAAGAAGACTTGCATAGAAGAGCAAGATCTAGTGGCACATACTTGTAAGTCCAGCACTGGAGACTGAGGCAGGAGTCGTGGGTTTGAGGCTCCCTGGGCTTCACAGAAAGACAAAACCGAAAACAAGCAATCAGAAAAAAAAAAAAAAAAATTACAGAGATTTTTGGGCCTGTAGGTAGTAGGGAGTGACCTCTGTCAGACCAGAGATGGAAAAGAGAAAGGAAGTTAGGGAGAAAGGAAGGAAGAAGAGAACAAGATCATTCTTCACTTCCCTTTGTCTGAATCAACAAGTTGTCACCCGACACAGCAGGGGCATCTATCTGCCTTTCCAGTGCTCCCTTCCGAGGCAATCCCGTGTCACTATAGCTAGACCAAGGTGTCAACAGCAGTGTTTGCTAATAAAACAGCTGGATTTCAGACTGCGGTTCCATGGCATCCAACTTGCCTCAAGATACCTGAAGCTTCAATTCCATCCGCAACCCCAGGAAGAGGAAAGCAAACCAAGAAAGAAGATCTAGAATGGTGCTTTTCAACCTTCCCAAGGCTGCAACCCTTTAATGCAGTTCCTCATGTTATGGTAACCCTCCAGCCATAAAATTATTTCTGTTGCTACCCCATAACTGTAATTTTCTACTGTTAAGAATCATAACGGAAGTATCTGTCTTCCGATGGTCTTAGGCGACTGCAATCTGCTGACTGAATCCAAGCCCCTCAAGTGACTTAGTCTCCTGTGTTGCTAAAATTCCTTCCCTGGGGAGACATAAACACCTTCTGCCTCCCTAAGGTCCCGATGACCAGCCAAAGTCGAATGACACCAAAGTTCACACTGGGCACCAGTGGGTTTACTGGGCTAACAGAGCCGGGGTGGGTGTTACGGGAACATGTGTGCTCCCCACCCTAAAAGGCCATGCTGCAAAGCCTCTACCCAGCAGGTTCTCCCATAGCCTAAAAATGGGGTCCCCTCCTCCCACCTATCTACTCTGTTCCTCTCAGAGGCCGCCTGCAGTCAGGGCACAACTGCATACAACAGGGGTCGTGGAGTGCCTGGATCCTCAGGTGAGGGTCCTGGAACCCTCCCCACCCTTCCTCCATGGGGGATGTCGATAGACAGCAGCCAGCCTCCATGGGGGTGCCGACAGACAGCAGCCAGCAGGCATGGATGACTTTTTGCATGTGGACACAGCTGAACCCCCAAGGATCGAAGATGCTTGGCTCGAAGGAGTCCTGTACAATAACGTGGCTGAGATGTCTTGAGATAAAAGAAAAAAAGCCAAGCAAACTCCCAAAAATATGTGGTTTCAGCAACAAATAATCTGTTTCCCACACGTGCGCTCATGTATGTGTTGTTAATTCTTGGGTATTCAGTGAGGTAAATAATATTGTATAAAGTAATTTCCCAGCTCCCTTCAATCACAGCTACGTTCTCACTCTAACCTCACACTTGCCATTATTATAATAGAGCTGGGAAATGCTCAAGGCTAGAAAATAAGGAGGACGGGTAAAGGAGGCCTAGAGAGGCTGGCTAACATGCTAGTTTAGTGTTTTCAGTGATACAGGGAAAAAAAATCCCATGCAAACATTGTTTCTTTTGTTTTTTGAAATCTTTGTTCAAGGTTAAATTTGGACTATGTCCTTCACGGTGAAGCCAGTGACCCCCGGGTAAAGTGTCTTTGACCTGTCTATCTGCAACCCCTCTAACGTCTCTGTTCTCCTAACGTGTCAGCTGTGTTGGGCTGACCGGCAGGAAGTAGAACTGCGCAGTCCAACCAGCGTGGTTTGGGACATGCAGCAGATGCCGGGGCTTAGCAAGCTCTCAGCTTGCCGAGACTAATCCTGTGGATTTTCATTCTTGTGGGCATCACACCCTCTGTCTGAGGGTTTGGGTCCTGTCCCAGACTCAGCCAACACAGCCATCTTCCCTCTATCCTTTAAAAACCAGAGTAATAGCTGACATTTGGAGATACCTGTCTTCTACGGAAGTTGGGGGGTGGTTAAAGAGATAGTGGGGTCCATTCCCCCATCATTCTTCAGTGTTGGTGGCAGGAACTATTAACTAAGCCCCTCTCTCAGACAAATGTCCTTTGCTGAAGAGAGCCAACTCGCCTAAGGTCATGCTCACATTACCAACAGCAGCCACATCTAACGGCCGGCTGGCGTAGGATCAAAAAGGCCTCAGTTCCTTCATCCAGCCTGGACCAAGTCTGAGCTATCCCGTCCCAAAGCGCTCTGAAAGATCAGCTAGGGTGATGGCCATGACTGCGCGGAGCTCAGTTTCTCTCTGCCTATTTCAGCTTACTTCATTTCCCTCAGGGGTTTAGGCTGAATGGTCCTCAATAAGCTTCCTCTCTGTAAACTCCTGTGTGCCAGAAATCTACCTGCAAGGCTGCATTTTTTTTCTGGGTCAGCTGAGCTCTGGCTGGGTTTGGCAGAGAGCAGACTCTTCTGCTCATCACTTTTGTCAGTGATGGTCTAAAGGAGAGTCATATGACTCCAAGCCAGCCAAAGACATGATAAGAAATGATAGGAAACCATAGTTAGGTTCCCTAGGTCATAAAGAGGTCGGGAAGAAAGACGCCCTGTTCTGCTGGGCGTTGGCTCTGAGGAAGTCGCCTGGAGTAGCCATAGAAAGCAAGCAGTGTGGGAAGAGAACAGCAGAAGAAGCTAAACTGGGGCGCTGCATGCCAGGTCTGGCCTGCCTACCGATGTCAGCCCCCTAGACAGCACAGAAGGGATTGGCCATACAAATACCTGAAGACAGTGCCTTCTCCACTTTGCCACGTGTGTTCCACCTCCAGCAGCCAGCGGTCTTGCCAGCATCTTTTGTGTTTCTGAGGACCCAAACTCTCCTTTCCTAGTTTTTGGTGACCAGTTGTATATCTTTTGTAACTTAGCTAAAACACCCTTCCTTTTTTTCTGTGAGATTACGGTAAGGAGTCTATAAGGAGTCTAGAGACCCAACCTTGCACAAGAACATGTGCTACCAGAGTCAGGGAACTGACTCTGAAAACCCATTTCCTGGAATGACCATAGGCAAGAAAGGAAGGAAGTAGTGATGAAAGGCTTCCCGCACGAAGAGGAATGGGAGCTCAAGTTTAAATGTTTAGCCCAGACAGTCCTCCTATTCACAGTTGATTTTGGAATGTTGGTTCATGGCTGCCCTGGATTTGGCACTAAACTGAATAAACCAATAGTGGGTGGAATCAGTGGGTGAGGGCCCCCCCCACACCAAACACTTTTCTATCCCAAAATATAATTTACAAAGAATAAAACGTGTTTGTCATGCACACAGCTAACTAATTTAAAGGACTATTGTTTTTTTTAATATAATTTGTTTATTTTTATTTTATATACATCCCTGTTTTGCCTGCACGTATGAGGGAGTTGAATCCCTAGGAACGAGAGTTACTGACGGTTGTGAGCTGCCATGTGGGTGCTGAGAATTGAACCCAGGTCCTCTGGAAGAGCAGCCAGTGCTTTTAACTGCTGAGCCATCTCTCCAGCCCAAGGACTCTTGCTGTCCAGGAAAAAGGAAAGGCACACCTAGGCCTAGGTGTAAACGCTGTGGCAACTGCATGTCCTGATTCCAGAGGCAACTAGTGTCCTGGTTTCCCCCACTCGGGGGACTGTACCCGCTCTTGCACTTCACGTGTGACTTTTATGTCACTCATCGTTTTCAACAGGAACACACTGTATACTATCCTACTTCCTCTAAGACTATGAGGGTCCCCTGACGCCCGTCCCGTTTGAGGAGTCTCTGCCCTGTCCCCCATGATGGTTCTGCTGTGAGACAAACTAGCCCCGTGAGCTTCCCAAGTCACGGGATGCTAATTAGTCACAGGTGGTTCCTCTTCGGGACGGCCTATTGGTTTTCCCGTCCCCTTATGTTGGAACTGCTGGAACGGGGGGCGGAATAACAGTTCCCCCTGGGGGTCCAGGACAGATGTGGAGACTGCCTACCACTGGACTTGGACATACCACTTGTATTTTATCCCGAGGGGATGGTCCCCCGGCCACGGCAATGGAGAGAAACACTAAGCACCAATGCTTAGTCGTAAGTAACATCATCTCTTTTTCCTAGGAACTCTTTGAGATAGGGGTTACCATTCCCATGAGGAACACATGGAACTTTCCAAACACTAGAATCATGGTTTTTCACCAGTAGCAGTCAAGACCTGGGCCACTGCATCTGGGCTGGTTCATACATATGGTTGGAGCTCAATCCACAAATGTACTGTGCTCCTGCTCTATAGGACTGGCAGACATACTTCTCCAAAAGAGCCCAACTACAGTTTTTGACCAGTTGCTGTTTTCTGAAAGTATTCTCTTTCCTCTCAGCCAGGCAGCTTCAGCCTCTGGCAAAGGTTGGCAGATTTTCCTACTCGGAAATGGCTGTTTTGTAACGGTTGTATTTACAATTGAGACAGTTTCTAGATCCTGGGAGCTTTGCAAGGGATGATGCCAGAATCAGGCATTAAGCCCTCTAATAGGCTTGTGCTCCGATAATCATATTAACAGTGTCGTCTCATGTTCCACACTGCAACTTTAGGCCTCTCTCCTTGAACATAATATTTCAGCTTGATGATAATTAAGAGGATGATTTTGCATTTCTTCTGAGCGTTCCACTTCCCAGATACGATGACCCTAACAGAGACAGCCGGTTGGTCATGCCCCTTCAACGGCCGCCCTTGTGCACTGTCACAATGTCATGTACAGCCTAGACTTCACAGAGCTGGGGATTTTGAGCTGTTACACCATCAGAACCGTGTGCTACCAAGTCCCCTGGGAATCATGGCATTTGTTTCCAGGATCTGCACCTGGCGACAAGGCTTTCTGTTTTCCTCTGTTGCAGGGGACCCTGGGGGCAAATCGTGCGCTTTAGGGCCGGGTGACTTCAGCCTGTGGCTGGCTTGCCCACCATCCAGGACAGCATCTGTGACCCTAAGGGCTGTGGCCTCTGGGAAGTCACTGCTTAGGGCCTCTTTTTCCTCACTTGCCAGTTTCAAGGGACTCGAAATAGAATTCTAACAATTCCACTGTCGAGATTCTACAGGTCCAATCAGTAATTACGACTTCGCCCGATGAAAGGTGTGTTTACAGTAGTTTCCCATCCCCCAACCCCAGACTGATTATCTGGATCCATCTAGAGAAACAGTTCTCAGCCTTCCTAATGCCGCAACCTTTTAATACAGCAACTCATGTTGTGGTGACCCCCACAAAATTATTTCTGCTGCTACTTTGTAACGGTAATTTTGCTACTATTATAAATCGAAGTGTAAATACCTGTGTTTTCCTATGATCTTAGTGATCCTGAGAGTTGTGTAAAGGTCATTCAACATCCCCCTGCCCACCCAGAGAGGTCATGACCCACAGGTTGAGAACCGCTGATCTAGAACCACCTAAATTCACACCGTCTATGAGTCTGGGGGGTTTTGCTGTTGATGGCAGCTGTGTGTGTCCCTTTGCCACGCCGGGAGCTTTCCTGGGCCTGCAGACGAAAGGGAGCTAGGTACAAGTACCCGCCAGGCCCCGGGGCTAAGAGGCATTGTACTGGGGAAGGGGCTCTTTGTTACACAAAGGATCACATGATCTGAAGCCAACAGAACCGAGGAGGACAGGCGGCTGGTGGGTTTGTGCGGGAGGTCCTGGCTAGCGAGGCACACGTGGCCCAGGGCTGTGGTTCTGCAGGTGTGCAGGAGCTGTGTGCGGGCAGGAACTCTGAGATAAACTGAGATCAGAAACTCGGGAGAGGCACCTGCATCTACTCGCTCAGAAGCTTTTGGTCTGTATAGGCAATGATAGTAAGCAGGCACTAGGCGTACAGGAAATGTCTGCAAAATCATCTTTGGTTTCCTCACCAAAAAAGTGGCACAAGAGCCAAATATGAGAGGCCCAGTGGAACACGCAATGCCTCACTCTTGCGGCCCAAGCTGTTAAGTCCCGAGGAACCAGGGACCCACAGAGTAGCAACAGGCTGAGCCAAAAGGTATAGAATGAAACCTATAAGCTAAGGTCTCTTCTCAGACCCATGCCACACTGTGGTCACAGGGGAGTGGGCTTATCTGCCAATGTTCTCTTCAGGCCAGGCCAGCAGCCTGGACCCCTTCCGCACCACCCTCTCCCGGAGGCATCCCGGGCTTCCCGGCCCTGGCTAATTGTTCCTTTTCTGATCTCAGAGCTCCCATTGTAGGCACCTAACAATTTAGCACTTAATCGGGCCCAGCTGTGCATTCCTCTCTAATTGTTTTGGACGTGTTTGTCTGTCTCAGAAGCAAAATTATAACCTCTTCTGGGGCAGAGACTCGGTCCTTTAAAGGCTCTGAGAGAGCCGTGGGTGTGTCCAGAAGCACACTGGGGGTTGTGAACGAGGAAACTCCTCGCACTAATGCGAGGTTTCACAATTTGGACAGTGTTGCCTGTAAGCGGTCTCCTCCTTGCAATGAGAGACAGGTGCAGCCTAAGAACCCCGTTTTATAGACTGTGAAACTAACCAAGAAGTGAACAAATGTCCGGAAGAGATGCGACAGCCAGCGGTCCGACGATCTTAATATCTGAGAGCCAGAGTCACACAGGACCCACGGGGCTTATTTAGAGAGGGGGCTTACAGATGTCTTGCCCTAATGGAAATCTCAGGAAAGATAAGAAAGTGGTAGGGACACAGCCCTGGTTCACAGCGATTCAAAAAGAAAACAACCGAAGCAAGGTCCACTGTGCCTCTCAGTGTTTTCATCTTCATTTCTTCAAGGATGTTTGTCCCTCCAGCGTACCACGAAGTGCTCTGCTCTTCCTGACTTATCCCTACCATTAAGTAGCTGAGCTCAACCCCTTCCACATGGTCCCCGGGAGAGTCCAGACTCCAGCAAGCAAAGTGAATCAGAGACTGGCTCCTCAGCCTGAGTGCGGGTCAGTCCCTGAGACCATGCGCCCATCCCCAAGAGCAGCTGCTGCTCAGAATCAAACACCGACTTTGCTTCCCCTGCAGGGCTGGAAGGTGGGGCTGCTGACTCTCACCCATGTTCTCCAAGGGCCCGGGGGTGGGGGGAGGCGGGGAATGACACACATGGACCTGAACCTTCTACCCAATCTCACCACTCCCCTCTGCCTCCTGCACATACTCCTTTGAGAAGACTGACATCCAGCCATATTTCCTTCCCTTTCTGGTACTGCTCATCTTGTCATCTCCAGGCTGTGCACTCTTAGAACTTTATCTGCTGGCTCAGTGTCTCCACAGTGCATTCCTAATTCCTGCCCACATCCTGGATTGCTTCCCACGCACCATTGGCCCATCTACTAACCTTGCCACCTAATTCCTTGGCCGTGGTATCAATACTCCTAGGTTTACCTCCACCCTCCCTCATCACTTTCTGGCTTACTATGGCCTAAAGTTCACCTCTCCACATCCAGATCTCAGACCTGGCCTCCTTCCTTCAGTGACTGCAGGAGACTGACTTCATCTCCCATCCTTTCTCTCTGATCATGCTTCTCTTTGGACCAGGCTCTCCTCCACTACTTTGCTCTAACAATTCCCTCAGGAGCCTGTGCGAGAGTGGGCGGCCGAGCTGTTGGAGAAAGCCACAAAGGAGGCCACAGCCACTAAGTTCAGAATGCTGAGCTGCTCGTCTTGCTGTTTGTCTGATCGTTACAACCCTTCCAGATCTCCTGTGATGACTGGGCCAAGCTTTTCCCCACTCTTCAAATCTCCCGTCAGTCCTTGCCTCATCTCCCGCCTGCCTGTGTCACCAGGTGCGAAGGCTCTACACCAAGCGTGCCTGGCTCGGTCTACCTGAAGCCTCTTCCTGCTATAACAGACGGAGGTCCCTTCCCGTGAGCTCAGGCTTTCCTCCTAAACCCTGGTTCTGCCTTGGGTACAGGGCCGTTGCTGTCCGTTGTTTTTTCCTCACTGTCCCTGCCTCTTCTCCATGGGCTGCTTTCCATCTGCATTTACAAATCTCAAGTAGCTGGGCATGGTGGTGCACACCTGTAACCCCAGCACTCAGGGAGGCCATTTTTTTTTAGATTTATTTAGTGTGTGAGTGTTTCGCTTGGATGTGTGTCTGTGAACTGAATGATGCCTATGGAAGTCAGAAGAGGGTGTGATATTTGTTCATTAATATTCACTACTGGTTTATCTTTTAGTAAAGCTGCGGTTAATCCTAAACAGCTGTACAACCAAATCACCACACAGAGACTAGGATTTATTTAATTAACCTAGAGCACAGTGCTGGGCAATAGTTACTCCATCTTAAACCTCCAAGCCCGCATAGTTTCCTACCATTCAGATTTACCCTGTATACTTACTTTTAGTGATATCTTAGGTCCAGTTCCTTTCTCCATTTTGTTCCAAGACCTCTCCTCCCACCTCTGCTCTCCTCTTCTCCCTCCCACTACTTCCTCTCCTTCCACTCTGAACCAGGATGTCCCACCCTATCCTCTCCATTTCTCAACATTGTGGCTGGTTGTTTTAATTGACACATTAGAGAACAAATGGTGGCCATGTTTACACAAACTTGAGACAGGTGATGCTTAGAGTAAGCATCACCGTACAATGTCCGGATTGAAACCTGATAGTGGGGGAGAGAAACCAGCATGCGAATGAACAAGGGTAAGGTGTCTACATTCCGCAAGAACATTAGACCAACAAGGGTGGTGGATGCTGTGGAGTTGGAGTTGTGAGTGCTGGGAATTGACCCTGGGTCCTCCACAAGAGCAGCAAGTGGCCCTAAAGCTGAGCCATCTCTCCAGGTCTCTGCCTGCTCCTTTTGACCTTTTACAGTCAAAATGAGTTGCCTACACTCAGTGTCTTTCTGTCTTTAATGCACGTATGTATGTATGTAATTGTTGGTATTTGTCTGGCTTTTTCAATTATTAAAATTAAAATATAACTGCATCATTTCTCCCCGTCCCACTCGTATTCTCCTTCACCTCTCGCTTGTTCCTTAGGTCATTCTTCACTTCACCAGTCGTGGCCTGCAAAAGTCCCCACGTCAAAGCCACTGAACCAAGCACAGACCAACACTCACCCGCTTGGGCTTTGCTGCTGGCTCCTGCCTTCTTTTCTGCTGACTCCCACCTCCCAAAGCTCCCATTTTTCTCCCTGCCTCACTACTGTTCTTTCTTTCCCCGGCTGTGAGATAGCTCACTCTGCCCATGTCTTAGGTAAGAGCAGTCAGGTTGCAATCTGAGCCGCTCCCTCCCTCCCAGACCCACCTCCACGCCCTCTCAGACCACCTCACCTGTTTCACGGCTACAGCAGCACCAGCTACTCCACAACATGCTCCACAGGACATCTCACAGGCACCTCCCACCTGCCCTGGCCAACCTGGAATCTTGTCAGGACTCCCCAGACAATGGCCACCCACCCTATGGGAGCTTTCCTTGATTCCTCCCCATCCAATCAGCTGTTCTCTAGACCAACACCCTCCTGGCTGTGCCCCACCCCCACCCCCACCTCCTTTTAGCGCAGAGAATGGCTTACTCGTAGTGTAAATTTCAGAAGATAACTTCTAGTTCAAATGTCTCATTGAATAGAATCCAGGCTCTTCCTCTTATAGCCAGAAGCAGCTAGAAACTCCTTGTCCTGGTTGTTTTTATTTTTACTTTTGTCAGGTTGACATACGCTAGAGCTGTCTGGGAAGAGGAACCTCAGCTGAGAAATGCCTTCATCAGATTGTCTGAAGTGCATCTTTTTTTAAATTAATGCCTGATGTGAGAGGGCCCAGCCCACCTGGCACTGTGCCACCCCAGGCAGGCAGGCCTAGGCGGTATAAGAAAGCAGGCTGAGCCAGGAAGCAGCGTTCCTCCATTGGCTCCGTGTCAGCTCCTGCCTTGGTTTCCCTTGATGAACAGTAAGTCAAATTAACGCTTTCTTCTCAAGCTGCTTTTGCTTGTGGTGTGTTATCAATAGAATAACCAAGACACTTTTCTTGGATGACCCCGCCCCCAATGGTCCTACCTTTCTACACTTCCTTTGGTCCATATCGTAACTGCAATTAGATAGTTTCAGCATATTAGTATATTTGTTAATATGCTAAATTAATTAGTAAGTTTAGTATATTTAATTATTAAGCACCTTTCCAGGGAGGCTGTGAGCTCCGAGAGAAAAGGATCATGTTTGCTGCTCCAGTACTTGGCATGTGCTCTGCACGGAGGCTGGGCTGCACATTTGTCCAGTGTTTATCTGCCTATCGATGATGACCCCCATCATAACCGAAGAGATAGCACAACAGCTGAGTGGGTGTGGAATCCAGCACCGAGTTACTTCCCCAAAGTCACCGTGGAAGCTGGCTGGCACCGTTCCAGTGGCACTCAATGGCACCATGGAGCGAATGCTTTCCTTTTTTATTTTATTTTTTTAACTTCAGGGCCTGGGCAGCTTTTGGCAGCTATGGAAGACTCAAGCTTTACTTCCCTGTTGCTTGCCAGCTGACTTTACTCAAAACTTCTGGGCTAGCAATCCTTGAAAGCATGTTTGTGGCTACCGAGGGCGATTTAGGGGAAAACAGAGTGAAGAATCCAGTTTTGTCTCCTCACGGCATTTCAGTATCAAAACAGCAGCCCGCAGGTAGCCAAATACACAGACCTACGTCTAATTTGCTTCTTTTAAAATGTTTTATTAGCTTTCCAAATTATAAATGTAATCGTGTGAAAAACCCCTCCGAGTCAAGAAAAGCATGCAATTTCCCTTCCTTTCTTTCCCAGTGGTTAACAGTTTGTGTGAAGAGATAAAAATCCAACTTGTTTTCCAGACTTCACGATGCATTCTTAGGAGGAGCATGTGACAAACATAAACACAGACCGGTCTGGAGACTGAAAATCTTCACCTTTCCAGAGGCACAGACTCAGAATTTCTTCCCCTCGCACTTAACTGTTTCAACTGCTGAGAGTGAGCGCTCTTGGCTGACTCCATCTGACAGCCTTCTGAAAAAAAAAAAAAAAAAAAAGCAAACAGGTGTAGGGTTAATTTCTCAGCGTGATTAACTCCAGAGGGTCGATCAAAGGCCTCAGCGATAAGGATGGAGAGGGGAGAGAGCTTCCAGGCGCGCCCCCGAGCCGGGGCGGGGTAGGGGGGGATGGGAGGGACCCGGCTCGGTGCTCAGGGTGTGCCCGCCGAGCCGGCCCACCCAGCCTTGCAAACTAGAGCAACTTCTCTTTCCAGTCTCGCCGGCTTTTTCTCCGGGCCTCACCTGAGCGCGCAGGGCTCCAGGGAGCCAGCGGAGGCGCGGGGTTAGGGTGAGCATCGCGGGTCCCGCGCGCCCTGCGCGTGGGTGTGGCTGGTGCCCAGCCCAGCGGCGTGACGGTGGGGGAAGGTCAGCGTCCTTACGGCTAGCTGCATCCGGACTCCGCACCCAGGGCCCCCTCACCGTGCATCCCTGGCTCCCGGGACGCGAGTGGAACCACGTGGGAAACCCATGTCTTTGGTGGCTTCACGCCCCAAGATGCGAAGGGGCCAAACAGGCACCACCCTCAGGCCTTGAGCTTCTAGGTGGCTGAGGGTACTGGGAGCGCGGGGAGGAAAGGTCGGGTCCACCTAGGTCCGGGTTTCCCTCTCCCCAACCACGCGGAGCCGTCTGGGCCTAGCACAGGACCATCAAAATCAAAATTCTCATCAAGCGCCGCGCAGACGGCACCGAGGGGCCCCGGGAGCGGAGGAGTTTGGACTCTGTGGCTGCTGTTTTTCGGGGGGAGGCTACTTCCTGGGGGATGTGCGTCTCTGGAGGTGGCTCTCCTGGCCGCAGCCCCGGGTCTGCTGGGTGCGGCGCCGGGCGGAGAGCCCGGGAGGGCTCCGGAGAGCGATCCCAGCGGGTCCCGGGCGCCGACTGGCGGGAGGACGCAAGTTCAGCCGCTTCCCAAACTTGGGCTACCGGGCCGGAGCGCGGCCGTGCGGGCGGTGACGCGCGGCGTGGCGCGGCGTCTGATTGGCCCGTCGGGCGAGGGCGGGGCCGAGGGGACGCGGCGGGCGGCGGCGGTGCGGGGAGCCGCAGCCCGGGAGAGAGGCGCAGCGGCCGCCGCGGCAACAAGTGCTGGAGCCCAGGCGAGCCGGGAAGCCGCCCAGACCCCGCCGGGCCGCGCGTCCGCGCATGGCGCCAGAGCGGCGGCGGTCGCGGGGCTGAGCCGCACGCGCGGCCGGGACGTGGATGCGCCCGCGGAACCCCGCCCCGCCCCGCCGAGCTGGAGCTGCCCCCGGACAAGGTAGGGCCGGGCGGGTGGGCACCGGCCCTGCGTCCCCGCCGCGCCGCCGGGCCGGTTCCGGCCGGTGCGGGCGCCCTGCGCTCCCGCCACCCCTCCTCGCCTCCCCGCCGCTCGCCTCACTCCCCCGGCCTCCGCACATCACTTTCCTGGCCGCCTCACCTCCGGGGTCGCCTCCCCGGCCTCTGCTCCTGCTGCCCGCCCGGCGTCCTCCCCTCCCGCCCCTCTCTCCCCTCCCGCCCCTCTCTCCCCTCCTCCTCCTCCCCGACCTCCTCACCTGCTCGGCCTCCGCTCGCCCCCGCCCCCAGGGAGAGGGCCCCTGCCCCCTGGGCCGCACTGCGCCCCGCACGCTCGCGGGGTGCGGGCCTGGGCGGCGGGGAGCCCCGCCCGCGCACTGCGCCGGCCTCGGGTGCCGCAGGGGCAGATCAGGTGTTGGCGAGCTGCTGGCTGCCGCTTCGCCCCCCAGCCCGCTGCCCCCCAACCGCCGGCGCTGTTCGCTCCGGGCCCCCAAAGGCCGGTTCCTGTGAAACTTCGGGGAGAACCTTTCGCTTTGACCTCTAAAAAAAAAAAAAAAAATTCCACGCCGCCCGTGTTGAATGATTAACCAGGACAGAGCCGGGGAGCTGCCCCGCGACCAGCAGGTGGGCGCACCCGCGGGGCGGGCACCCCTCGGAGGACCGAACACCCGGCGCTCGTCTAGGGTCCCCTGAGCTCTCGGGTCTTGCGTGGGGAGGAGGCTCGGTGGAGACTCCACCCTGGTGTCACGGCGCGCGAGGTCGTGTTGGAAAGTAAACGCACGCATTTTGTAGCCCGGGCCGCCTCCAGGCTCGCTCCCGTCCCGGGTCCGGGGCGGCTGGTCTTTGCCCCGCTGCCTGCAGTGAGCGCCTCCGCCGCCCGCGACTTAGGGTAGACTGCGGGGAAGCCCTTCCCCCACGCCAGCCGTGCTTTTCAGGTCTCCAAGCTCGAGTGTGAAAATGGGCATCTTGTAACAGATCCTTGCAGGGCATCTGTTTGTGCCTCGGAAGGGGATGGGGTGCTTAAAAGGAAGGGCCTGAGGGGGGCCAGGAGGGCGGGACCTGGAGTGGGGTTCCGATCCCGCACCCGGAGAGGGACCCGCTCGGCCAGGCCGGTCACTCAGCCCCTGACCTACTCCCACTCCTGTTTCTTCTGAATAGAGGTGATGGAGCCTCACGAAACCGGGGAGTTCTACGCTTAGTCCTAGAACTCTATTCTTGGTTAGGCTTTAAGACCGAACAAGTGAGCGGGAGCCTGAGTAATTTCCGCCCCTTCCAGTTCGTGCAGAGGTGTTTATCGGCAGATCTGCCCCGACTCCTTTCCCAGCCTGGAATGCTGCTTTCCCCCTCGGGACTCAGCCTGCGGCTCTTACCTTAGTGTTTTGTGTAGATGGCAAATATATTTTTTAAAAAGTGCCGGGTTCTCCGTTAAACTTAAAAGAGTCCCTTCACTAGTCTCCCTTCCGACACGTGCTGTTAAGTGACAAGTTAGTTTTTCCCCGTGAGCCTTGTTTCCCCTATTTAGTTTCGGGAACGGGGTCCTTGGTCTGTAAGACTGGTTTTGAGGACAGATAAGGTGCTTAAGCAAGAGATCACAACCAAGTTCCCGCTGGCCTCAGCTTCCCTTTGCCGAAAACCACCAGTGATCTGTTGTAATCGTTCAGATGTGCGCAGACTGAAATCAGCCGAGCTTGATAGATGCACATAGCAGATTTTAAGACCTAACTAAAGGAGAGGTAGTCTTTGAGAAAAAGAAACATAATTTGCTTCTGAATCGCTTTTCCTCAAACCCGTTGCTTTTGAAGGCCTGGGCATCGAAATTTCTTATAGTTTGGAAGATACACTTGTTTTTTTAAAGATATCCTTCAGAACTGGATATGGTGGTGCACCCCTTTAATCCCAACACTCCGGGAGGCAGAGGCTGCTGGATCACTGGTCAAAAGGCCAGCCTTTGCTGCACAGAGAAACCTTGTCTTGGAAACCAAAAAATAATTTTTGAAAATCATGTAGATTTCCCTAATTCTAACATACTACAGTTATGCTAAAATGGGGAAGAGGGAACGGGTAATTTACTGTTGAATTTCCAGTAAACGGTTTCCACTATACTGCTCAAATGTGTGTGCATGTTTTTAAAGAGTTATATTAGGAAACAGGATCCAAAAATTATTCCTCATCTTAAAATTAGGCTGTTGGCTTAAAAGCAGGGATAACCTGCATTAGAAATTTGTGGAGCTTCTTTTGGACGATGAGAGCTAGAGAGAAGGGGGGAGTCTTTGTTTTTCAAAGAAACTGCAGCTTGGCTAATGTTTTGTTTTTAAAACATAAGGTAGGGCCAGGTGTAGAGCCAACACCTTTAATCCCAGCAACTTGGGAGGGAGGCAGAGGCAGGCAGAGTTCTGAGTTCTAGGACAGCCAGGGCTACAGAGAGAGGCCAGATCCCACAAACAAACAACGAACAGAAAATAACTCATAATTTAGGGTCTCTGTTTGACCTACCTTCAGACATTGAGTGGATGCTGCTAATTCTTTCTAAGCAGTTTAATGGGCATAATAGCTGACTCTTTGCAGGATTTTAAAACAGCCTTATTGGACAAGTCTGTTCATCCCTCAGAGATTACTAATTACAGTTCATAAATATGACATTTTACAAGCAGGCTAGTACAGCCTGCTATAACACAAATAGTGGTGCATAAACAACCCAAACTCAGAAATTGTTGGAGAGGTCTTTTGGTTTTCTGTAATTGCTTTGGGGTCAAAAATCATTGTGATCAGTTGCCTGACATTTTTTTGGAGTGTACAAATTAAAGCATGAATTGAGCGAGGCTCACTTCTTTTGAAAGCACTAAATATTTCCTAACTACTTAACGGAAATCAACCAGCAAAGGAGATGGCACGTAAGCCCCGCCCGCCCCGCCCCGCCCAGATGTAGCTCCAGCTGTCTCTCTTGCTTCTGGAGTGGGCACTTGGTGAATCCGTTCAAATGGTAGGATGAATGTGTTCCTCTCTGGAGAGGCAATTACTGTTTGGCTAAGAGGTGTGTGCATGTGTGGGGTGAGGCTTTTTGAGAATTGATGTAATGATTTCATCATCACCCGCTGGTGGAGTGGCCTTGCCAGTCTAAGCAAAGCCTGTGTGAAGAGCATGAAGCCCTTACTGTTTGGTGGGGCGTCGGTTCCTGATGTACTTGTACTGGGAAAAGCTGCTCCTGCTGCGTTTCCTTTTCGTTTCGGCTGTATGTTGCCCATACTGTGAGTTTCTTACTTTTGCTGCCAGCTTTGTTTGCTTGGCATGGCTTAATTATTGTAACAATCCAAACTTTTTGAGAGCCAGCATTGTATCTGATAAATTATAATGGGTATTTTAACATTTGTGTGCTGGTAGGTGTCCACATTTCTTTATGTAAATGTAAGAAATTATTTCAGATTATTTCCTGTGTTTCTATAGACATTCTCTCCAGCAGGGTTTAATTTTTTTTTTTCAATTTTGTGGGGGAAATTCCCAGTAATTCCCAGAAATTGATACTTGTCAGTTTTCATCCTGTGACATTTTAAACTAGGTTTATTTAGTTTCTTCACTGAGATGATTAGGATATGTATTGCTTACTAGACATTCTTTTCTTTCCTCCTTTTTTTTTAATCTTATGATTCAAGGTAATCCGTTGTAAGAGTATAGCAAGGCTCTCCGAGCTGTGATGAGGTGGTTTGGTAGTTAGGAGCATGAACTTGGATTCAGTTAGCTGAGGTTTTCTCTCTGGCTCGTTAGGCATGGTGCGGAGTTTGTGTTGAGGTGTAGAAACTCTAGCTGCTCCGCAAGGCCCCTCTGCTCCTGTTCGGAAAGCCGCTCACCCCTGAAGGCGATGTCACTGCAGTCACAGCAGTGCAGGTTGGTCCTCCCTGTCCTCCAGTCAACTGGAATCGGCCATGGCAGAGGCAGTGTTTTATGAGCAGTGGGATTTGAGGTCTGGTTCTGCCACTAGCTCTGGGGTTGGGGGCGAGTTGCTTGGCCTCCCCGAACCTCATTTTCTCAACGTGAGAAGCCAGGAAAATTATAGTGATGCAGCTAAGGCTGGTGAGAGGGCTCAGTGAATTTGGTGGTGCCTGCTGTCAAGTGACGTCTGAGTTCATTCAGTCCTGGACCTCTTGAGCACGGTGGACGGAGAGAAACAACTCCCACCATTGTCTTCTGACCTCTCCCTTTGTGCCTTGGCTGGTGCTCGCGTGCATTGCGTACAAGCAAATCAAGTCTTGTTCTGAGACAGGGTCTCAGATACCCTCTCCACCCTGCCTGGCCTGGAACTTGATGCGTAGATGAGATAGCTCTCACACCCACATCCACCGCCTCTACCTCCAAAGTCCTGCTGTTAAAGTCCATGCCCCATACCCGGCTACTGTAGGTCGTTTATTCAAAGTTAGAAATAAAGTCTGATGATTGGATGCCTTGCTCTGTGGCATTTAAGTAAGATGTTTCGTAAAGTTGATGACCTACTTTTTCATTGACTTATCTCCAATAGCCGGAGCTTAGAGGTCACTGTGAGCTTGTAAAAAGGTGAGGCCATGAGAGCCCCTGAGAGCCCTGACTGAGCACCCAGTGCTCAGACGGCATTTACCACTTCGTGTTTGTGGGTGAATTATTTCAAAAGCGAGAGCACGTTGCCAATTGCTTTAATTGCGTGCTTCATTCTGGCCGTTTAAACCACTTCATGGTGTAACCCTGCACTCGGCTCCCTTGGGTGTTAGTGGGTGCTTCTCATTCTTTAAATGCAACTTGGGTAATACTTTTTTTCCCCCTAAAAGGATCTTTTTTACTTACATATGTTCAAGATATCGTGAAGGAAATCACATTTGGTTACACTGCAAGTAAAGGATAACTTTCTGTCAACAACTTCATTTCTACCCTTTCTGCATTTGAGCACTTCTGGAATGACCAGGAAAAATATTTCTGGATTAGGCCACAATGCCGCCTGTGGGTCTGTCCTAGAGGGCGCCTGAGGTAGAGCAAGTCTTTGGAAGACCAGGCTTGATATCATCCTGTCTACTCTGGCCTCTCCCGTGACCAGCTTTTGCCCAGAGAAGCTGGCATGTTGTTTCTGGCAGTGTTTGAGAGGCCATGGCTGCTCATGGCTGTGGTGTTTGCAGGTGGATTGCTGTGATGTAGGTCCTCTCTGTGCCGCTGGGTCTGAGGAGTGCTAGTCAGCAGTGCTTTCTTTCACTTGGTGGTACGAGATACATTGGGAGCAGACCAGAGAGTCCTCCGAGGAAGTGGCCTTGGGACCACACTGGATGAGTAAAAAGCACTTGAAGAGCAGAGAGAGCAGTAGAGGGCTGAGGGATGGATGCCGGAGGCTCCAGCTGGCAGGGTGGGGAGAACACCCTCCACCTCAGCTTGGAGAACAGGGAAGGTGGCGGCCCGACCCGGCTGAGCGCGGGAGACTGGGAAGTAGTGGAGGGCCACTGGATGTCCTTGCAGCTGTTGAGGAAGGTAAGCTTGAGGCAGAGGTGACTCAGGCCTGGTGTGGTTTGTGTCCCCATAGGTAGTCTGCTTCCGTCAACGCTGCATGTGTGCTCGTTCTCGCAACTGGAGGGCTCCTTTAGCAGACGGAAATGTCTGGAGGCCACTTCTCTATTGGGATATGTTGGAAGTTCGGGGGCTCCTACTAGAACATCTGCCTCTGTTCCTCTTTCCTTCCCACTCTCCTTGGCTCCTGTTCCCATCACTCCCCTAAGGTGTCTTTCCTGCCCATCAGTGTTTCTTTGTTGTCCATATTCACCAGCCTCTGTCTGTTCTAGGCGCTGCATGTTGCTCTTTGTTGACTTACCTCATTGGTTTTGGGAGGGGAAAATTGAGAGCCCCAGGAATGGTCTAGGGTTAAAGTGTGTATTTCATTTGACAGAGATGAGCGGTGAACAGACCAGCTCATTGTGGGGTGAGTGGCATCTGAAAATCTTCTGGAAGATGTGGAGGAGGGTAAGCCCCAGGCAGGGCTGATGGGGTAGTTTGGAGTGGTGTCTTAAGAGCGTCTCAGTGACCCACGTGTCTGCTGAGAGAAAGCCCAGCAGCAGACTTGGCCCCGCTCTGCCAAGGGGACTACTGTTTTCCTCATTTGGCCAGGATCCAGAGCTGCCAGAGTCAAGAGAAAGAGGAGGAACCGGGGGCAATGGTGGGCCTGAGGTCAGGACAAGCAGTGTTAGGCCTGTAAGTCAGCAGAGCGCAAGAACTGTGCCAGTCTAGCTGGGGAGGGGATTGCGAAGGCCATGCAGGGCTAGGAGCATGGAGAACACGCCTGTGTCTCCAAAGCGCAGAAACCAGGATCGCTGTTTGACCTCAACCCTAGGGGAGCAGTGTCTCCTGTTACCAGAGTGGGTGTCTAGGACAGTGGCCTTGGGGCAGGCAGCATGATTTTATTGAAGGTGGTTTTGCTCTGGGACTGATGACAAGCGTCTTGGTAACCATGGCAACTGGTTCAGGGCGGTGTTTCTTACCCTTCTGCAAAAAGCAGAATAAACCTTAGGGCTGGCTGGTGGATGCAGCTTTAATCCCAGCACCGGGAAGCAGTGGCAGGCGGGTCTCCGAGTGGTCTGTATTGGGAGTCCATAGAGTGGGAGCCTGCCTTCAGCCACCCTGTGGCCACGTTCACACACAGGTGGGTGGAGTGAGTGCGTCTATACTGGGAAGGCGCCTGACAGTCTAACAAGATTCTGCGACCCCCAAACTCCACAGTTCCAGTTCATGTTCAGGGTTTTAAGAAACTGTTCTTTGAAATGCACTGCTAGTTTTGTGTGTGTGTGCGTGTGTGCCCATGCTCTCGCGCGCACACGTGCCCACACGTGCCCTTAAACGAGCCCTTTAGGTCTGGCCTGAGATTGTCAAGGGAAGCCCAGTGACATTTAAAAATCAAATTATTTGGAATATTTGCCTCAACACCAAAAAGGATCAAAGTGCATTTATAAACAGATGCCAGCCTCTGAATCTTTGAGCTCTGCAGGGGAGAATTTAACCAAAGTTGAAAACACAGTAGAAAATAATGATACATCAATAAAAACACGTTAAAAACCCACCATGACAGCCACTCCCGATGCTCTGCCTGTGCTGTGCCCTGGGCTCCGTAGGACCAGCTGGGTGCGAGCCATCTTACCCGAGGGAGGCTTTGGAGCCCTGGGGTCTTGGAGCTGCGCCCATGAGCACCAGTTACACCCTATTTGCTTCGGCAGTCTAAACGAGAGGACACCATTTCACAATTCCTTGCCACGAAAGGAAGTGTTCTCTTGAAATGAACTTAAAATATCTCCCATGAATAATCCTATTTTTAACTGAATGTTTTGTTTTGAGTTTTGTTCTCAAGGTTCTGTTGGGTCGTCTACTAAAAAAAAAAAAAAAAAAAAAGAGAGAGAGAGAGAAGAAAAGAAAAAAACAAAACAAACCTCTTTATAATGGAAAATTTCAAATCCGGTATTGTGGTGAAGCTCAGGGGCAATCCTGCTGTTCTGGCCCCGCCCTGCCCATATCCTGTCTGCCTAGGCTCCCAGCAGAAGGGAGAGGGCGTGTCCCTGGGTGGGGCGGGGCAGGTGAAGGCAGCCGGTCCTGGAGGATGGCTTGCTGAGCCCTGACTTCCTATGGGGTTGAGGAGCGAGGCGCTGGGAACCGCCTGTTGAGAGACGGGGTCTCCCGGAAGCTGCGCATGGCGCCGTGTTGAACGGACACTGATTTTCCTGGCGAGTAGCCAGAGAAAGATACACACTGCTCACCTCGTTAAATATGCACCCATGGCCGAATGATCCCACCTTTAGACAGGGCATTTGGATGAGAGGCCGAAATGTCACTGTTTTCAGGGCATGTTTTAAATCTATATGCCTCGTTTTAACATTTAAAAAACGTAGCGGAGACCATCCGAAGGTACCTCTCGGGAAGAAGCTGACATCTAGGCAGCATCCGGGAGGGTGGAGAGGACCCACGGGCGGGGGGGAAGGGCGGCTTGGAGAGGACCACGGGTGGAGGGGAAGGGCGGCTTGTTTGTGTTACCCCAGGATCACACCTCTTACCACAGAGGAGAGGTGGCGCTGCCGAGGCTGCTGCGAGCTTGGCAAGAGTGATGCCTTGCTCCTACCGGGAGGGTGCTGAGGGAGCATCCATCTTTCCTGCGGTGGAGAGGACAGTCTGCCTCCCTGGGCTCAGAGCCAGTCCCAGCTTGCCTGGAGCCGTTCTGTTTGGCAAATGGGTCTGCCAGGGAATGTCCATCTGGGGACTAGATCTTCCTTTAGAGGCATGGTTCCTTTCTCTGGGGCGCTAGGTACCAGAGGAGGAGATTGTACAGTGCCCATGGGGAAGGCGGGGATTGAGCCTGGCCCTTGAGGGTTGGGCTAGAACCACAAAGCAAGAGACCTTCTGTCAAGGGCTTTGAGAGTGGCACTGTCCGAGTGAGAATGCTTGATGGGCACAGGTGGGCATTTCCCATCTACCCTGCTGCTCCTGACTGCTCCATCCTAGGGGCAAAGGCCTGAGAGCATTTGGCCTTCTACTTCCTTCTGCCTCGTGCCTCTTTGAGGGAACCTCAGTCAAGTTTCTGATCGCTAAAGTGAGGGAGGAGCTGTTTCCCTGGCTTATGCATTCTCTAGACCCTTGGTATTTATGGCTAGGAGGTCCACTCAGCCGGTGCCTGAGGACTTAAGTGTTACTTTAAGTAAGCCTGGACTAAAGTTATTATATCAAGTAATGGGTTCCATTGTTGCCATTTTTTTGTTTGTTTTCCCTTGCTAAGAATGAAGAATGGAGCCCAAGGCCTGGGGCATGCCGGGAGTGCTCAACACCGGGCTGTGCTCGTGCCCTGGTCTCCACGACTAGGGTTCTGTTGGTTTTGTTTGACCCCTGGCTGCCCTTGACTATACTGTGTGGTGGAGAACCTCTGATCTTGGAGTTTCTGTTCCTTTTGGGATCATAGGCAAGCACTGTTACACCTAGTTTGTGTGGTGCTGAGGTTCCACTGCAGGGCTTTTGGCCGTCTAGGTGAGCACGCATCCAGCTGAGCCACGTACCAGTTCTCACGCCTGTTTTTAGAAGAGTCCGGTAGCGGTCGTCAGACCGCAGTGCAGTGGGTCCCGGAGTCCCGGAGGCCCTCGTCTCTGTGGGGTCTTCTTCACAGGAACCTAGGACACCTTCTCTTTTGGGGAAGTGTGTCAGCGGAAGCGTTCATCCTAGCAGTGGAGACGCAGTGGAGACGCAGTGGAGACGCAGTGGAGACGCAGTGGAGACGTTGAGACTTCCCAAAGCAGTTTATTAGGTCACTAAAAATAAACACAGCGGATGCCATTGGTTTAAGTTTAAATATTTGCTGAAGTTACAGGAGAAGATAATTATTAATGAGCTCCATGCAGTCCCAACTTACAGCGTGTTCACATGTTCTCCTGAGTTTTAGAGGTTGTCTTTTATTCTGGAAGGGACGACAGGTGTAAGCCTTTATATTTGTAGGAAAATTATGGAGATGTTCCCAAACTGCATTTCACAGAGCATAGGAATTACCGAACATAATTTGTTAGAATTGAGAAAGACAGTTTGTCCATAGAGGACGTGCTGAAAACACCTTAGATTTGTGTTTGCTTGTTTGTCTTCAGGCACAGTCTCGTTGGATAACTCAGGTCTTCATAAACCCCGGAGATCCTCCTGATTCCCAAGTGATGGAATTACAGGAGGATGGCACCATGCCTAGCCTTACATAGACGATTTCCATTTTAACTTTTAATTTTTTTTTTTTACCTAATATGTCTGTATATGCATGCCACAGATGTGTGTGCCCACTGAGGCAGAAGCTTTGGATCTCCTGGAGCTAGAGCTCCCGGGTCGTCAGCCTCCCCACGTAGCTGCAGGGACCGAACCTTGGAAGAACAGCTGGTGTTCCTAACCACTGAGCCATCTCTGTATGTCCCTTAACGGAAACTTTTTAGAAGATGTACTTTTCTTTTTAAGTGTGTGTGTGTGTGAGTGTGAGTGTGTGTGCGAGTGTGAGCACGTGCACATTTGTCCCTGGGAGCTAGAAAGGACATCAGAGCCCTTGGAGCACAAGATGTTTGCGGCTGGTCTGGTAGTTGCTTTTAGCATGTGAGTGTGTAGAAGTGGGCAGCCAGCCCTCAGCCCACCTCGACAACAAGGTCACCAAACCAGGACCAGCGCCCTGCTTATTTCCCGAAGCAGTTACACACTTCATATTGTGGGATTCTGTGTCTAGTCCAGGACTGTAGTCTATGCTTGTGCATTCTTATTCATTTTTAATTGTCTTCTTCCTCCCTTTCCCCATCCCTTGGGCCTGTGTTTGTTTATAGACCAATTTAATTGTGACTGTGTCCTGAGAGGTATTTTCAGGTATCTCTACTGTCTTTGAGGGTGCTATTGGGTATAGTGAGGTATTAAGGGGAGATTTTGACCTTACTGAAGAAGAGTGACAAGGACTGGCAGGTAGCTAAGGAGTAGAAGCGAAATCGGGGCCCTCTGTGAGATTATCCAAGAGTGATTGTCTCACAAAGCGTGAGAGTAAGTTTCCCTTACAGCTCCGAGTGGCTGGCTGCATCTGCTTGTTACCTCAGCACACCTGGGAGGTGACGTCCTTAGTCCAAGGGGCTCAAGGCCATTCTCCGTGTGGGGAGTTCAAGGCCACCAATTCTCACTGCAGATTGATAATGCATGGGCTCTCCCTGTGGATGATGGCAGCACAGTGAGCCCTGTCTCTGGGGACTTCGGGCCTCTTCTGTAAATGAGGTGATGGTCTATAAGGAAATTGATATGGATTCCTGGACTAGAAGTTCGTTCCTCTCTGCCGTTGGGCTGTGATCCCCGGGGGAAAGTGTATCGTGCTGTTGGGAAGATGAGAGAGTGCAGTGCCTGCTGCTGTTTCGCCTTTTCTGTCATGGGCTGGTTATTCTTGGGGCAGCAGAGGCTGGGTTGTGGCCGGACTGGTTTCCTTCTGTCGGGCCCTGATGCTGGAGGTAGCTGAAGGCTGAATTTCTAACAGAGGGTTTGCATGGACATGTTTGTGACTCGCTTAAGCCTCTGCCAGTCTTTCATTCCTTAGTGTGAATAAGTAACCAATCAAGAGTAACTCCTGAGTCATAGAACACCCACAGGGGGTTCCATCCGTGGCATGAATCCTGGCAGTTACCAGACCAGCGTTGCCTCAGGCCAGAGATTGGCCATTTGCTATGTGCTATTTCTTTCTCAAGTTGACTTTTTTTTTAAACAGTTCTTGGTTTTTCTTAGAATTGCTTATGCCCCTTCAGGTATCAACAAACTTGGTGATTTAAAAGCTGCTCTCCGTTAGAGGATCCTATCTTCTCTGTTGATGGTAGTAGACAGTACAGGAGCATAGACTCTGGGCTAGGTTCAAAGGTCAAAGCTCAACTCCACTGGGTTTAGCTCTCTGTTCTCAGCCTAATTATTTCACATTTGGGAGCTGCTTGTAAAACTAATGCCCTGAGAACGCGCTGACAGAATGATGGGCAAAGGACAGAGTAGGAAACTTAGGAATGAAGCCCATGCGAGGATGGTAGATGAAAAAACAGAGTCATGTTCTTTCCTGGTGAAGTTAAGGATGGTGGGAAAAGTCAGGGGATGACCTTGTATTCCTGGGAGTACCATGACAGGGGTCAGTGTGACCTCCCTCTGGTGGGTGTGGTCACAGTACCTCTGTGCCAAATGACTTCAAAAGCGAGTGTCCTTGCCATTCCCCTGCAGCCTGGGAAGAGAGAGATGGCACGCTGTCGCTGTTGCAGTTAGAGGGTGTCGGAAGGCCCATGCTGTTGGTCACCAGCAGGCATCCTTGTTTTTAATTCATGTTGTATGTGATGCGGGCAATGAGGTGTGAGAGAAGACATGGTCCTCTAAGCTGTCTGGCAGCCCGGCGGCAGCACCAGCCGGGGTGGCCCCCGGCGGCAGGTTTCTCTGGCTAGGAGAAGCCCCGGACCCACCAGCTCTCACCCACAGCCTGGTGGTTCCAGAGCCCATCTGCCTGCATTTGCCTTGTGTTCCCATCCAGTTCTTACGCACCCTGCTGCTCCTCATGCTTCTAAAGTTAGCCCAGCTGCACAACCCCCTCAAGTCCTGTCTTACCCCTGCGGTCAGTTAACGCTGCGCTGTTTATTGCCTCTGCTAATTCACTGTGTGGAGCTCCTGTTTGGTAGCCTCTCCCCTTAGCTCCAGCTTGAAGGAACAGTATCGTTGTGAGCCATAACTTTGGGTTGATGGGGCAGAGACTTTCCGCTTGCACTGGTTCGTTGGTTACTTACCGCCTCTCTGCAGATGCACCTGCTGTTGCCTGACCTCTGAAAGGGGATCTGGGCCCTTTAGCTATTTTCCTTTATTTTCTTCATAGTTGATGGCTCTTACTGTGCTGGTGAGCTCTTGGGTGTGAATGACCAATGTGTGGTTCAGTTTGTAGAGTAGGGGCTGCTTCTCGCATGCTCCCTGCTGCCAGGGCACAGCTTGGTCCCTGGCACCTGGCAGTGGTGTGCTCTTCATAGTGCGCTGCCAGGCCGAGACAGTGGTCTGCACCCAGCCCTCAGCCTCCACACCTCCCCTGTGGTGCTGGCAGTGAGATAACCCCTGAGCTTTGTGCTGGGCACTGAGCTGGCCTGGGCGCCTGTACTGACCAGCTGTCTCTAGAAGAGGGAAGGCTCTTCAGTTCCTGCCTCCGGGAGCTCTGTGGCGTTTCCTGAGATTTCCTCTCGGGCCTGACCTTGACCGCGGTTTCTGAAGCCCAGGGCTCCTAACTTCAGAAAGTCTTTGCTTCCTGTTGCCCTTCAGCACATGATAGAGCGAGGCAGATTTATGAAACATAAGTACTTTGTGTAATTCACCAGCCCACATGTAAGCTACTTTTCCAGTATCTTTTTCAGAAAAAGTCTGTATATGTTTAATTGGTCCAGTTACTACTTTATATTCAGTGAACTCGTCAGCACCTGAATGGTGCCTCTGAGGCATGGTGTCTTGGTGTGTTATGGCATCCGAGACCTTGTCTGGACCAGTTTGCCTGTATGTAGGCCACCCTTACCAGGAGAGGAGGGTGAGCTGGTGTTACGTGGGGACCCTGAGCTCTAGCTCAGGAGGGGGCCCCCTGTCAGTCATTCCTTGGCTTCACTGCATGCGCAGGGACTGATCAGATTGGGAGCTTGGCATATGAGCGGCGAGCTTTGGGTTCTTGGGGGTGGGTGAGCTTTGGGTTCTTGGGGGTGGGTATGGGTGCAAGTCTCAACTGGAGAAGAGACGAGGAGGAGACATAAATGACCAGACAGAGGCGGGAACCCAGGCTGTGAGTCCTGGCTGAATATAGAGAGCAGGAAAAAGAAGCAGAGAAAGAAGTTCCGGGGTTTTTCCCTGATGCCCAGAAGCAGAGACACTGTCTGTTAGACATCCTGAAAGTGTCCAAAGCTAGTTTCAGGAGTGAGAAGTGTTAAACTTGTGTCCTCCCTTTTGCAGGTTCAGTGGGTGGATGAAAATTTCTTAGTCAGTGAAGAACAAAACTGGAGAAATGTGCTGTATTTAGTATTTGGTGCCAGCAGCAGCCCCAGAGGAGAGCTGTTGAATGACATGGCACGGTAGAGAATAGGCCGGTGTGTAGATCGTATCAGCCCCGTTTACACATAAGGAAACAGGCTTGAGAGGTCAAGTAAATAGTAGTTTCGTTCTGATTATCCGAAGGAAGATGTCAGACTGGTTTTCAGCCTGAATGTGGGTCTAGGCTTTCTCCATCTGTTAGCCTTGTTTTCTTTTGGTGGGGGTTGTTTTGGGGAGACATGGTTTCTCTGTGTAGCCCTGGCTGTCCTGGAACTCATGTTTAGATGAGGCTGGCTTCAGACTGAGATCTGCCTGCCTCTGCCCCCCAAGCACTAGATCTACAGGCACCTACCTGCACTAGCCCTGTTTTTAAATTGCATAACCTTTCCATTGAGGACAGCCATTTTTTCCAGCTTTACTAAAGACAGGACAAGGTGACCTGTTGTTGATTTTTCTCCTTTTCTGAATGGTCTGCGTGTATTTAGTTGGAGGATAAATGCAAGGATAGATTTGTGTTTTGTTCTGTGTGTGGTGCTGAAGCTGGAATGCAGCGCCTTTTGAATGCTGGGCAAGGCGTTCTACCACAAGATAAACCCTAGCCTAGCCCTGGGATTAGTGTTCTTTAAATGATAAATTCCATTTGAGCCAATCAGCCGTAATGGGTTGTAGAGGAGGAGTGTGTGAGGATCAGAACAAGCCCTGCCAGACACTTTGATCTGTACTTCTGCCTGTGGGCACATGTGGCTGGATAGAATCACTGGAAATACTTTTCCCTTTTAATTTTGGACGTGGAGGGGAAACTAGTACCTAGGAACCCAGTTCAGTAGACTCAGCCCTACTGTGGCTTGTAGACAGAAAGCATTGGCAGACATGCTTTCTAACCTAGTGCCACGGGGACTCCTGGGGTTCCCCTGCCCAGCCTTGGCAAGAACCTACCCAGGCGTCTTGTACCAATTAGGGTGGAACTCTAGGAATGGCCTAGACCTTCTGGTCCCACTGATCGCCCTTCTTGGTAATATGCCATCTGCCATTTTGCTGGAAGCTGTTCTTTCCACAGAACCGCTGAGCTGCAAACTGTCTGCCTCTGCATGTTTGAGCACGGCCCAGGAAAGGCTGGCAAGGAGTGGGCCGCAGATGGGAGCTAGGGCGGTGAAGGTGTTAGAGCAGCCGGGCTCCCAGTGCAGTGGGGCACAGGAATGGACGGTGCCCACTCTAGGGAGGGGCAGCAAGGTCGAGCTTGCTTCTTCCTCCCGTTCTCCCCGAGACCGGTCGGATTTGAAGAGCAGTGAGCCAGGCTCCATTTAGAGGCCTCTAAGTCATTCTCCTGTGTACAGCCACGAGCTTGACTTCCAGCAAGATTGAGTTGGGTGACTGGTCGCCTTTACTTCATCGCAAAGGTCCTGTCTTTCTTTTACTCCTAATGTGTGTTGGCAGGATTTCTGTTGCTATGACAGAATTTCTGTGCTAAGTAGACTTGAAGGTGGAGAAGCTCACTTGCCCCATGCTTTTGGTCCTTGGTCACTTTGCATTCGGGCCTGTGGTGGCCCAGTACATCATGTGGGAGCAGTTACCTGAGGGAACCAGTCACCTAATGACAGGCAGGAAGTGACTTGAAGAAAATTGGGCCCTGGTTTCCCAACTTCCTTTCGCTAGGTGTATCTGTCTTCTGGTGGTGGCAGGCCTTTGGAGGATGTTTAAGGTCCAAGCCCCATCGCACCTTGGCATTGGGCCAAGTGCATCTTGGTGCAGGCAGGTCTGGCCGGATGTGTTGCTGGTGCTTTCCCGGTTGGCTGTTGCTGGGCATCCTTGTCTGAGGTATTGTCTTGAAAGGAGTCATGGCTCAGTGAGAGCAGGTTGTCGTGGCTACCCTGGTCAGCTTCAGTGTCTGCGGGCTGCTAACCTGCTTACGTGTTCGCATATCTTTCAGTGTTCGAGTGAAACACTGTGTTGTCCAGTATTTTGGAGCCATAAAGGAAGGAGTCTGGGTGGCCTGTGTTTGTAGCTGCGGAGCCTTTCTTTGCTCCTGGCTACGGTTAAGGCGACTGGGCGTGGCAGTGTGTCACACTGCAAGTGGGTAGGCTGGAGGCTAGGGTTACACAGCTGCCAGTCAGTGCAACAGGAAAATCTTAAAGTTGGTGACTCTGACAACCGTGCTTTATGTGTGGGGAAAAAGAAACTTAGAAAACCAAAGTCAAGAAAAAGAAACTGAGAAACTATGACCCCCAGTGGCCGGGTCACAGAGCAAGCTGAGGGTGCTGCTTCCGGCCTCATGGTGTGTGGGGTAAACCTTCCTGGATTTCCAGGGCAGGTCTGCCCTCCCTCAAATCTTGACTCCCAACCTTGGCCGGGAACTGGGGAAACTCACCTCGTTTACAAGGTGGCCAGCTTAGGAAATATTGTGCCTGGATAAATACTCCTGTTCCTACCTGTCCCTTGCATCCGATTTTTAACTTCATGGTACTTTTGTGGGCTGAAATGTATACTTTTAAAATAATTACTTATTTTGAATAACGAAGTGAAAGAATCAGCAGTTACTCTAAGAGGATTACACTGAGAACGAGACTAGAACTCCTTGGTTCCCTTCATCACCATCCTGTGCCCACTGCGTTGAACCCACCCCAGCCGTTGAGTAGCTGCATGGCCGGCCGTGGGCAGATCCAGTCTTCCTGATGACAGGCAGGATGTGAGTTGAGGAAAACTGGGCCCCGGTTTCCCAGCTTCCTTCTGCTGGGTGTATCTATCTCCTGAAGGTCCAAGCCCCATCGCACCTTGGCACTGGGGGAAGCACATCTTGGTGCAGGCAGGTTTGACTGGGATGTGCTGCTGGCGCTGTCCTGTTGGCTGCTGTCGGGTGTCTGCTCAGTGCCCACGAGACCAGCGACGAGGTGAGCATGTAGAGTAGCTTGGTGGGTTTGCCAGCTCCAGGCCACATACACAGTCATTCTTGACTTCTGGGAGCCTTTCTAAAAGGTGGCGTGGCACCGGAGCTGGTGTGGGCAGAGCCGTCGGAGGCTGTGGGGCAGGCTTCAGCGCCCCATGCCGTCTCCAGGTAAGAATGGAGCGGGGCGGCATTAAGGCGCCTTCCACAGTCTCTTACGGTTGGCGCTGTGTGGTTGGCGCTGTGCGTTCGCACGGCTTAAACACGGTGAGCGCGCTTGCTCATCACCTTCTCGCCCCAGGATTTTAGGTGCAAAATAAAAAAGGAGGTTTGCTTGTTTGTGAAAGTCAACTGTAGTGTTGTAGAAGGCAGAAAAGTGTTCTTATCTGGTTGGTGGTGGTAAATTCCTTTATCCCAGCGCTGGAGTTGAAGGCAGTAGGACCTCAAGGTGGAGTTCGAGGCCATTGTGGTTCCAACACAGAGAGTTCCAAGACTTCACAGAGAAACCTGAGTGTGGGGGTCTGAAAAGTGTCCATCCCTGTTGGAAGAAATGAAAAAACTTAAGATTCTGGTGTTTGCATATAGGACTTTTTGTTAAAATTCTGGCCATTTCTCCAGCTTTGGTGTATTTCTTACATTCTTTTTAAGCAATGTGACTTCTGGGGCGGGGGAGGAACCACCAAAAACCACAAAATGGACTTTATGTCTGCAGTGGAAATTGCTTAACTACTTGAGAGTTTTCCCCACAGTTTTTTGTTTGTTTGTTTGTTTTGTTTTTTAATGGGCTCTTTGCCTTGTTATCTCCCCTTCTGTCAGGGTCTAAAAGTGAACTTCTCATAGCAGAGTCAGCATCTAGGTCACAAGTGAACCATGACCTGTAACCCTGAGGGTATGTAGTTGAGAATCTGGGCTTTCTCGCCCTCCTCAGGTAACTCAGGAAGAATGTCTGTTTGAAATCAGGGCATAGGTTCCTCCAAGCCTTTGGGGACTTAGGGTCTTCCAAGAAAGGTTAGCATTTCCTGAAGGGACCGGCAGCGAGCTCTCCGGCTCTCCCACTTCCCTTTCTTTGAAGGCTCCATGCCACAGATGTGTATACTGGACTCCAGGCCAGCCTTTTCATTCTAGAGCCAGCCCCAAACCCTCGCCAGAATCGGGTACCCTGGGAGCCAGGTCACCCTCGACTTCAGGTAATAGTCAGCCTCCACGACATCCCTCTTTTAACTCCTAAAGTGGCATCGTGGAAACCGGGGTGGGGGGTGGGGGGTGGGGCTGGGCTGGGAGGGATGGGGTTGGGGGTAGTAGACAGGAAATGCTCCATAGACTGACCCCTTGTACAAGTACAGTGGAGAGGATGGTGCTCCTTCGGAGCTTCAAGTGCATTCACGTGTCCCGAGGGCCAGTGGGACTGGTGGGGGTTGGTGGTTAGGTGCCACCTGGGTGGTAGAACAAGTGACAACAGCCTGGAATTCCTGTCCCAGAGGCTCCTTCACGTCAGCCTCTTCCAGCTTCTGCAGTATGTGCACAGACATACACTCGGGCAGAACGCTCACAAATAATTGATGAAATCATTTTTAAGGAAGGGTTGGCGGGCTGATGAGAAGTGTCGCATGGTTCTGACTGGATTGCGTTAGTTCCCGGCCCCCACAAGCTGGATGTGTGACTAATGAGTTGGTTTACCTGTGGCCGTTTCCCTCCTGCTTACGCTGCATCTCAGGAGAACTGGCTCTAGAATTTCGCAGCCTGCTGTGCTTCTGTTTTCAGTAAATGGTTGTCTTCTGTTTACTGGTATCTAATTGTTTTACTAAGTTGAAAATGTTCGGCTTGACTGTAATCAGTGTGTACGGCTGCTCCCAGCACCTTTCCAAATGTTTTCCTCATGAAGCTTTTCCTTGTCCATTCCCATACTTGTCCTCGTTGCCTCTCGCAGAGGAGAACGAGCCCACAACCCAGAGACCAGGATTTCCGGGGGGAGCCCACTCTGTGTGTGCGCGTGCGCTTGCACATACGCCTGCCGCAGCGCACACGGAGAGGACGAGAACAGATAGTGCTGGTCGTCCTGGTCTCACCTGCTTGCTAAGGGGTGCCGGGGGTGCTGCTGGGCCGCGAGGTGTGGGAGCTCGGCATCGCACACATGCAGCTCACACGTGGCCAGACGCACATCCTCTGGTTGCCTGGCGAGCGGTTCACCTCAGCCCCGGGCAGGGCTCTTGGTAGCAGTAGAAACCGATTTAAAGAGAACCAGTAGCCAGGACTGACTTGGAACTCCCAGTCTCCTTCCTTTCCCTCAAAGTGCACGCAGCTCGTTTGGGCTGTCTCCTGTGCTCTAAAACTCCTTCCTTTACTTACAAGGCTGCGGTGTAGGCACTGTGCAACAGTTGGTCTGCTTTATTGCTTAAGGAAGAATGGCAAAGGGGGACATCTGCAGTGCTGGCCTGACGCAGGCAGGTTTGCTTTCTCTTATATACTTACTTTTATTTTTAAGTGTGTGTGTGTGTGTGTGTGTGTGTGTGTGTCTGTCTGTCTGTCTGTCTGTCTGTCTTTATCTGCATGTATGCATACAGTGTGGGTGCCTAGTGCCTGAGGGGGCTTCAGATCCCTAGAACTGGTTGTGAGCTGACATGTGGGTGCCAGGAGCTAAATTTGGGGCCTCTGCAAGAGCAGCAAGTGCTCTTACCTGCTGAGCCATCTCTCCAGCCCCTTCCTTTGTGTGTTGGCTCTACACTCTGGAAGGCTTAACTGTAAGCCTTCTGTGGGTTTGTCAGTACAAACCACTAACTATATTACAAGAAACACAAAGTATCCTTCAATTCCTGTGAACTGAATTATCCATAGTGGAATAGTTTCACAGCATTCTCAGTGTGACAAACCCCTTTTCACTTGGAACTCTCTGTTAGAAGCCAGTGGACCTAAAACAATCCACTAATTTTTATTTTATTTACATTGGTAGGTTAGGAAATAATTCAGGGTTGGGTCTGCATTTTTAAAGAAATAAATTCAGAGAAAAAGACAGGACACTATACATAGTGTAACAGGTAAATGGAGAGTGATGTTACGTGCGTGCACCTGTGCATATTGGATCACAGAATTAAAATTTGTTGTTGTGAATCATAGGCCAGTTAGTTTGCAAAGCACCGACTTGTCTGTGTCTTTTAAAGAATAATAGTTAATCAATCACAAGGTTGTTTATTTAGTGATGATTGCTTCCGTCTAAAATAGCAGTGGTGGTAACTGTTGCTTACATAGCAATTGCTGTGGCCACGCATGATTTCACAAGCCTTGCATATAAAAATTACATATTTCATACAGCTATCCTGTAGATGGAGAATTTGAGGTTTAATTTAAGCCAGAGCAGGTGAGTCCTTATTCTAAAACATTTCTTCATAGGAAGACTTTTTTAAAATAAAGAATGGGTTTCAGTGTGTAGTCCTGGCTGACCCAGACCTGGGGGCTTCATCTGCCTCTGCCTCTTGAGTGCTGCAAGTAAAGGCGTGTGTCACCACACTAAGCCTTCATGGAAGGATTAAAAATATAAAACGGTCTAAAGTATGTGTGGGAATCAACTTCAGAGTGAACTAATGTGCTTCCCGTTCTCTGATTCCAGATATGAGAAATGAGTGTTGGACGCCGAAGACTGAAGTTGTTGGGAGTCCTGATGATGGTCAATGTCTTCATTTATTTGATTGTGGAAGTCTCCAGAAACAGTAGTCAAGAAAAAAATGGGAAGGGAGGAGTGATAATACCCAAAGAGAAGTTCTGGAGGCTCTCCAGCCCTCCCCGGGCGTACTGGAACAGGGAGCAGGAGAAGCTGAACCGGAGGTACAATCCCATCCTGAACAGGCTGGCCAATCAGACGGGCGAGCTGTACGCGGCTCCCAACGCAAGCCACCTGAACTACTGCGAGCCGGACCCTGCGGTCATGACAGCTGTGACGGACTTCAGCAGTCTGCCGGACAGGTTCAGAGACTTCCTCTTGTATCTGAGATGCCGCAATTACTCACTGCTCATAGATCAGCCGAAGAAATGTGCAAAGAAGCCCTTCTTACTATTGGCGATTAAATCCCTCATCCCACATTTTGACAGAAGGCAAGCTATTCGGGAATCTTGGGGCAGAGAAACCAACGTGGGGAACCAGTCAGTGGTAAGAGTCTTCCTGTTGGGCCAGACGCCCCCCGAGGACAACCACCCTAACCTTTCAGACATGCTGAAGTTTGAGAGCGAGAAGCACCAGGACATCCTCATGTGGAACTACAGAGACACGTTCTTCAACCTGTCTCTTAAGGAAGTGCTGTTTCTCAGGTGGCTGAGCACTTCCTGCCCAGACGCGGAGTTCATTTTCAAGGGCGATGATGACGTGTTTGTGAACACTCATCACATCCTGAATTACTTGAATAGCTTATCCAAGAACAAAGCCAAAGACTTGTTTATAGGAGATGTGATCCACAATGCTGGGCCTCATCGGGACAAGAAACTGAAGTACTACATCCCGGAAGTCTTCTACACTGGGGTCTACCCACCGTATGCAGGGGGCGGGGGCTTCCTGTACTCCGGCCCCCTGGCCCTGAGGCTGTACAACGTAACCGACCGGGTCCACCTCTACCCCATCGACGATGTTTATACTGGAATGTGCCTTCAGAAACTGGGCCTTGTTCCAGAGAAACACAAAGGCTTCAGGACATTTGACATTGAGGAAAAAAATAAAAAAAACATTTGTTCGTATGTAGATCTAATGTTAGTGCACAGCAGAAAACCTCAGGAGATGATTGATATCTGGTCTCAGTTGCAAAGTCCTGATTTAAAGTGCTGAAGTGCGGGTGAGCTCCATTTCACAGAAGGCCTAGCCTGACTAGTTCCCACGTTGTGCTCTCACGGTAGGTGATCGCTGTAGGAAGCCAGCAGCCTTCTTGAGTAGGCAGCACCCGGGCCTCCGAGCCCTCGGTCCCACACCTCGAGATGAGGGGAAGCTGAAGCCGAACCACCACAGTGGGATGATTGCTCCTGGGCCTTCCGCTGGCTGCCAGTCCTCAGTGTCTGATTTGTTTTCCTTCTCCAAAATCATATTTAGAATTCGACCGGGAAGGTCTTTTTCCTTGTCTGTGGTATACTCCTGGTCCCGTTATAATGATGGGCAGATACACCAGGTATTTATAAACCTATTGGCTTATCAAGATTTTGTAGGGCATGACCTGGTGTTTTTGTGAAATAGAATTATATTTATTTTCATAAGATTTTGATGGGTTTTAAAAGTTGTCTACAAAGTGGACTGATGTCACGTGTCCCTGCCACCCCAGCAGTATTCGCCTCGTTGCTAGAACCGGTTACTCCCTGCCGCGAGCCGTGCAGCGCGCGCAGCTCGTCCTGTCTGGGACGAACGGGTTCTCTCTCACTTGTGTCTGGCTTCCTGGCTGGCCTCATGGTAGTTAACCTAATTTTAGTATTTTGAAACCATGAGTGATTCCCTAACGGCCACCCCAGTGAAGACTGACGAGGCCGACAGTATGGGTTTGGGAATGTTCGGGGGGGCCAGGGGAGCATGTGTGACCTTTGAACTTGAAATGAGAAGATAGAACTTGCAGGCATTTTCTTAAGGGGTTCGTCGGTTTCAAAACTCCAGGGCCCTTTGCTTGCCATGTTACCACGCGTTCCCTCGGTGACGTTCTCCTGGGTGGGGCTGCTTCCCTGTCGGCGTAGAAGTGCCTGTGCTTTTATTTATTGTTCGGATCAAAGACCAAAACAGTTTCTTAAGAAATATTTTGTGTAATATTTTATTTGTATACAGTGTTGTTTGTGAAATATTTAACTAGAGCATGACAGTTTATTTTTCTCGTTTTTTAATTAGTTCTTTGAGAATTTATACAGTGCGTTTTGATTGTGTTCCCTTCCCCCACCTCCTCCCAGATCCAGCCCCCAGCTGGACGTTTTAAATGCTAGGCTGTAACATGTTAAATAAAGTTAACTGTTATTTTTGAATTTTAAAATTTGGATCGGGGGGTTATGAACTGCTACAGTTGATGAGTTCCTGCCAAATTATTGCTTATACCTTCTATCCTGTGACATGCTCTCTTGAGATATTTCTGTGTTTTAGAGGGTTCTCATCTGTGCTACTGGGGACTGGGAAGAAAGTGGAAATAAAGTGACTGTATTTTTTAATCGTCATGCGTAATGAGTAATAATTTTTCTGTTCTTGCTTTCCTGTGTTTTATTACGTCCTCCCTGGGCTCTCTTTCCCAGAAACCATTCCAGCAATCCTTACACTATCAAACTGTGTCCATGGGCTGGCCATCACTGCATCTCTAGTCTTAAAAATGCTTCCAACGTTGAGACATAAAAAGGTGTGTCTTCCTGGCAGCTACCCTATCCAGCCAGTGCACCGCGGTTTGTTTGCTTGTTTTAGAGGGGTCTCTGTAGAGTCCCGCTTGGCCTGGGACCGTGCTGACCCGGCTGGCCTGGAATGCAGTCAGCGCCTCCTCCCTCTGCCTCCAGAGTGATGGATTTCAAGGGGTACAGTTCAGCCGTGAGCCTCCCGGAGCCCAGGACCTGGGCACTGCCACCCACTTCTTGCACTCTCTTGCTCAACCTGTGCACTCATGCTCTTCACCACGCCCTCCCTGAGGGTGACTTGACCATTTTACTGACTTGAAGTGAATAACCCATGTCTGCAGCACCTGCTTCTGTCACCTTTTTAGAGACGGGAGAGGGATACAGAGGGAACACTCCGGCGCCGTCCTTGGGGCTTCTAGTGTTTGGACGTGGCATGGGAGGGAAGGCAGCTGCCCTCTGGAGCTCTCAGAACCCTGGCAGGACTGCCAGATGCACCCCACAGTTTATACCTGAAGCCTAGGAGGCCGGCTTTTTTCCTGAAGCAGCTTTATAGAGGGCATAATTTTTCACCAAGTATGTACACTAACTTAAAAGAAAAAAAAAAAAAAGACAGAGTTACACAGCCACTTCCCTCAGATCTACTGCAAGAAGAATTTGGTCGAACCATGACAAATGTTAGCTTTATAGGATTTTTATTTAATTGATGGTCTTTCTAAGTGGCTTGAGGTGGCCCTAAACTGTTACCTTCCTGCCTTAGTCTCCCAAATGCTCAGGATACCGGGTGGGGCACCATGCGGCTGGAGTCAAGGCCAGCCTGGTCTATCAAGTGAGTCAAGTGAGCCACAGCTAAGGCTACACAGAGAAACCCTGTCTTGAAAAACAAAACAAAGCAAATAAAAACCTTTCTAGGAACCGGGGCGTGGTTCATTTGTTGCCCAGAACCCCGGAACCAAACCCTAGGACCACATAAACGGGATGAGGTGTGGTGGCACAGGCCTGTGAACCAGCACTCTAGAGGTGAAGCAGGAACAGCAGGTTCAAGCACATCCTTGGACAACAGGAAGTTGGACAATAGGGTGCATGAGAACCTGCCCTGTTTACCTCACCAACACAAAAACCCATCTTGTTGCCTGGCTGCTTGCTCCATAGGAGTCCATTTATGAGCTCATGGGAACATGAATTAGACATGACAGTATTTAATAGTTCTCTTAAGTTGTGTTGCTGTTATTTTCATGGGGGAGAATACCAAGTAATTTTGGCATGTTACATGAAGAACTCAGTTGTGTAAAAATTCATAAGAAGTCTTAAAAATTGTCTGTCGTCTGTATGTGTGCACGCATGTGCCACGGCGCCAGAAGACAACTTTGTGGCTCTTCCACCGTTACGTGGCTTCCAGAATTGGACCCAGGTTGCCAGGCTTGCATGGCAAGCGTCTTTTTCCAATGAGTGATCCTCCCCGCAGGAACTGTTTTGTATTCAAGGATGTGCACCCCAAGTTGGCTTCTGTGCTCAAAGGCTGCAGGTGGGTCTCATTTCGTGTAGGCTGCCCTGGAACTCGCTCTGCAGACCTCTAAACTCAAAGACCTGCCTGCCTCTGCCTCCAGAGTACTGGGGTGAAGGCATGAGAGTGTCTTCCTTTCACGACTAAGCAGGGTGGGAGCCGAGCCGGTGGCTTTGATCTCAAATACTGGAACTGCCTCCTCTACGGCTCAGTTTAGGGGGGGTGTGCATGGGCCCCAGGGACCTTCCACTTCACCCCCACTGCTCCAGTCCTGGGAAGGCCGCGTTAGGTCTTCTGGACGGTGTTCTCCCTTACGTTTGCCCACTGATAGAATTCCAAGTCTTTGAGAAACTGGTGGAACCATCTCCGTTACTGGCGTGCACCGGGTGTCCTAGGACCCCTTCACTGTTGTCCATGGTGATTTTGATGAGGGGAGGCAAACTCTGCCTTTCCTTTCCTCAGCTGGGAGCACTCATGTGCTGTCCTGTCATCCCTGACCCCTGTAGTGGTTCACAGCATTGACCACCCCAGCTGGAAACTCCTGCTCGGTGACCGCACCAGCATCTGGAATCCGATCCTGCCGCTGCCTCCTTCATCCCAGCAGCCTCATCCTTGGGTACCGCATCCTGTCTCCTTTGCTCCTTGGGGTTGTGTCTGGACACATGACATGTAAATTTTTCTGGAAAATCGTTTTTAAAAATATTTTTAAATGTGTTTCCTTTCCAAGTCAGTCTCATTGTTGAGTCCTCGTTTCCGAGAGGCCCTTTAAGCCAATAGGAAACTTTCCTCGTGTACTCCTCCACACCCCTGCCCAGCGTCAGGGGCCTTCCCTTCCCCAGTAATGTTTGGTGGTGAACCTCTACAGAATGTCTGCCGCCTTCCTGAAGTGCAATGGGACTAAGCGGCCCCACTCATGTGGGTTTTCTGGTCTGAAATCTAGCAGTGGCTTCAGGCCCTGTCTCCCTCCTGGCCAGTGGTCTCTGTAGCCAAGGAGCACTTGGTGTGAAAATGGAAAGGTCCATTTTCTGATTTAAAAGAACTTGTCTGGCTTCCTTCTTTCTTCGTCTCCTCCTCCTTTGCCCTTTTTTTCTTCAAGCCTGTGGATCCTGTGGAGGCCAGGCAGACATTCTTCACCGAAAGCTTAGGTTTCACCTTGCTCGTGCGCACCTCAGCTCTCTCTTCCACAGTTCTGGGCTGCCCCTCAGATCAAGGCAAGAAGGAATCCTCTAAGGTCAGCACCTGTGTTGCTTGGGTCAGACTATTTCTTGACATGTTGGCGCCTGTCTGGTCAGGGTCAGCTTCCTCTACCTTGGAAGAGCTGTCCCCCCTCTGTCCTACAGTGATGGCCTTCTGCTGCCTGTTACACTCTTGAAACAACTGAATTGACCTTGAAGGACCAGCGGCAAGCTCTCGCCATCTCCATGCAGCTGTGCCACAGAGCCCTGTAGCTGGGGCTGTCTCTGAGGAGGCGGCTCCAGGGTCCATTCACACTACCCAAGCCTGTTCAACAGCTCCTTCCTGGGGTGGGGGGGCCATGCCAGGCTCCCCAATGCCTCCTCGAGTTTCACCTAAGATCTTGTTGGACCCTGGAGAAAACCCTAGATCTTGTGTCCCTTTAATTTCGTGATCCTCTGTAGTTCTCCCTCTCAAGGCAGCTGGGGTCAGAATACCTTCATCCCCACTGCAAAACGTGGCCCAGGACTGAGGTGAGAATGGAGAAGCGAAGCTGTGGGCACCCTACCTGCCCAGAGACCTAGCCCAGTTCGGGCCACAAATCCTGCCTTGTTTTGGCTCTTGCAGTAGTGCATTCCAGGCCGCAGCGAAGGCCAGAGCTCAGACTCTCTGGCGGCAGTACCCGGCTGGTGAGCTGGAGGAGCCCAGGCCCACAGAAACAAAAGACAGTAATCAAATGTGGGTGCACGTGAGCTGCTCACAGGCACATTCCTGAGTTTGTCTCGTGGGAAATGAGAAATGCGAGGTAAACATCCAAGGAGACATTGTTGGCCCTAACCTTGGTGGGAAATGCCCTTTCTCTCCTATCAACAGCTGGGGTGAGTCATCGTGAAAGGAATGAAGGGGTGGGTGCCGGTGCGCCGTCCAGGAGGCTGGAGAAGTACGGAGACCTGCTGGACCAAGAGGAAGGCAAACAAGGTGCAAAGCGGCCCCCTGGGGAGCCCGCTGGTTCTCCTTGGCTCTCAGGCTGGGAGGCGGCCTCTCTGCAGAAGCGGGGGAGGGGCTCACACAAGTGCTGAGCTCCCAGGGATCATAGCTGAAAAGACAACCGGAAGCAGTCAAGGGGCCGGTGCTGGCCGACGCTGTGAGGCCAGCCTGAGCACCCAAACAACAAAACCCCACTCTCTGTGACATCTTTTAAGGAACGTGTCAGGAAATTTCCAAGTCTGTTCTGTTTTGTCCCAGGACCCCTTTTCACTGCCAATAAACAGACCAGTCCAGTGAGCTAACTGTCTTAAGTGACTTGAGTGACTTCATTTGGAAAACCTTAAAAAAGTCATCTTGTATGTATATGTGTGTGTGTGTGTGTGTGTGTGTGTGTGTGTGTGTAGGTACCTAGAGAGGCTGGAAGATCCTCTAAAGCTGGAGTTTACAAGCAGTTATGAGCAACCCAACGTGGTGCTGGGACCCAAACTGGGCCTTTGCCAGTGTGCAAGTGCTCTTTAAGAAATAATCGTAGTATTTATTTATCTTATAATTTAGTGTGTGAGTGTTTTGCCTTCACGTATGTTCGCATACCATGTGAATGCCAGGAGTCCACAGAGGTCAGAAGGGGGTGTTGACCTCCCTGCTCCCGGACCTGGGGTTGATGGGTGTTAGAGATGAAATCTCTTCGCTCTGCCAAGAGCAACAGCTGTTCTTAAAGACTTCTCAGGTGTCCCCTCCAGCAGCAGGTGCTCACAACTACCGAGTCATCTGTGCAGCCCCTAAAGGTTTTACAAAATGTGTGTGTGTGTGTGTGTGTGTGTGTGTGTGTGTGTGCCACGCACACCACATGCTGTAGGAACCCAGGTAGGTCAGGAGGAGTGCCAGGTCCCCTGGAACTGGAGTCACAGTTGGGAGCTTATAGGTGCTTGGACCCAAACTCCGCCCCCTGCAAGAGCGCTGAGTGCTTTCCACTGCCAAGCCGTCTCTCCAGCTGCCCCTAACATTTATTTCTTTTTTTTTTTTACACAGAAAAACTGGAAAAACAGCACAGAGCATCTGTGAACCTGTGTCCAGCCTTCCTTAACTTTAGCTGTCCACTAATTATCAGCATCAGTGCTAGCCCAGCCAACGACAGGAAATCAGCGTGGCCGTGGCTTCCTGGCCTGTACCGCAGGCTTGGCTGGATGCTGGCCGGTTCTCTCTACAGTCCTTTTGCCGCTATCTTGGCACCTTTTAAGGCCCCACGTTACTTTTAGTTCTGTTTTCTCCTTGTTCTCCCATCTGTTTTCAGTCTTTCCTGGTCTTTCATGACTGCTGTTTTTGGCCAGTATTGGTTATTCGTAGAATGTTCTTCAGTGTGGGCTTGTCTTCTCGTGACTAGAGTGGCTTAGGTGTTATGGACAGGAATACCACAGAGCCATGACAATGCATCCTATTGGGGTTCATGATGTCCTGGGCCCCATTACTGATAGGATGTGCTGGGTTTGGCCAGCTCAGTGAGATGCTACCTTTCTCTTTGTAATTAAAAAATATCATGAGGAACGTGTGTCCATTTGAAACGTATAGATAAATAAAAGTATTGGTGTGTGTAGGCCAGAGCCTGGTGCGTAAGGACGGCGTTGCCTCTGCCGGCTTCTGCTTCGCTGCTGTTTGACACTGCCACAGCCCACTGTTCTCACACTGACCCAATCCAGTGCTCACTGGCTGTCTTATCCCAAATATCTGTGGATCTTAAAGGTAAAAGCCTTAGGAGGGGCACAGAAAGGCTAGGCGTGGTGGCACATGCCTGTAATCGCAGCACTCAGGAGGCAGGGGCAGGAAGATGGCGGCCAGCTCAAGACCAGACAGGCAGGATTGTAGAGAGGGACTCTGTTTCAGAAACCAACCAACCAACAACAAAACGAAGGAGCTCAGTGTGGGGGGAGTGGCAGATAACTCCTCTGTACTGGGTGTACCCGCTTTAGCGCCTTGCCTCGTGGGGAGGGTGTGGGGCTGGACCCTGCTGGACAGATGGGAGACACTTAGTTGAGCCTCTGAGGCAGGAGTGATTCCCGGTTAGCCAGGGTGGAGCTGCTGCGAGAGGAGCCTTTAGTTGGAGGACCAGTTGGATGGAGAGAGCCCCCACGCCTGTGAGAAGCTGGCCCTTGTGAGCAGGGCAGGCTTGGCCTGCTCTCAGAGAGTGGGCCTCAGAGCTGAATTCCCCTGCTGCCTGGCCAGCGGGCAGGCAAGCTCAGCAGCTCCGACTGCTCCTCGGGAGGCCCTTTCTGCGCCAGCACACAGCTTTATTTACAGGATGGCTGTTCTTGGCAGCATTCTCAGCCTCCCAGACTCTTCTACTTTGGAGCGTTTGGCTCTATTTTTACCCAGAGATGGGATGATTCTCATGTTTGAAAATAGCTGCCATGGAGAGGATTGTTGTGGCTGCTGCTTTGGCCTGCCAGGCGGGAATCTTCATCCTCCCCCTGGAGACAGATGTGCCTAGGGCATAGGATTGGGGTGGAGGCATGGGAGGAATGACTTGCTCTTCTTTTGCATGATTCAAAGGGGATAATGGAGTTACTGGCATCTCTCTGAGGACCGTAATGCAGCTTATGAAGGTGAGAATAAGGGCTGTGAATCTGTGGAGGAGGGAAGTAGGGTAGCAGAGAGAGCCTTTGAGGTCCTGACCTGCACTGTCTTGGCCTTCCAGCCACGTGAGCTTCCCTTCCCCCTTTATGGCTTAAGCTGACTGGAAGTGAATGCTTTTTGGTCATGACCATCATGTGAGCCCAGTTCCTTTCCCGAGTCCCAGGTGGAACCCAGCCACAGGTGCCTCAGAGTCCCACCCTGAGATGCCCATGGTCAGGTCAGCTCTGTGTCCCTGATCCTAGTAGACAGCTGGAAAGGGGCACAGATGTACCCATCTTAAAGCAAAGAACATAAGTGGCAAAATGCGGGAAGCCATGGGATGCCCTTCTGTTTTCTTCAGGTTTGTTGAGAGCAGGTCTGGAGACTCCTAGATGAGAAGATCCAGTGTCTCACCAGGTTTTCAATGATGTGTCCTCCACACAATGCTGGCTTTCCTGCCATTATGCTGAATATAAAGAGACACAGACACAGAGGCTTGCATCTGATTTCAGGAACGCCTGCAATCTTGCAGCAGGTCAGAATCCCTGTGGGGATGCCCCAAGGGGACGATGTGGGAAGCTGTGAGAGCAAAGAAAGTTCTAGATGCCAGGACTGTGGAACATCTGCCAAGAAAACACAGAGCCATCAAGTCACGCCAGCCCAAGAGAGAAGCCGTGTAGGGTACAAATGGTGAAGCTGTGAGAGCTGGAGTCACCCGTGCGCCCCGAAGGCTGGAGACAGTGACATAATTTTAACCCTTCTGAGTTTGCCTTGCACCTTTCTTGGTATTCTGCTCTCTGTTTTGAAAGGGAATGTTTACGCTGTATCTCTTAAAGTTGTTAAGTGACCGTTGATTTCTATAGACGTTCAGTTAAGAGTTTGCCTTGAGTCTCAGAGGACACTTTGATTTTGGACTTTTGAGCAATGCTGGAGCTTTTACAACTATGCAAAGTGAGTGCTTTTTTTCCACTGTGAGACAGATGTGGGGGTTGCACTGAGGTGGAATGCCACAGGTGGATTTGGAATGCTTAATCTCTGTAACCAAATCAGTTAGGTTGAGAAGGGCCTTGCGGGTTCATAAAGCAGATGTGCTGGAAGTGACTGTGAGGCATTTCCAGAGGTAACTATCAGGGCAGGGGTGGGGGTGTAAATGTGGTTAGCACCGTTTTGTAGATTGGGATCACAGGTAAACTAAAAGGGAAAAAAGTAGAAAACCAGCTAAAGGGGCCTTGAAGGTGGCTCGATGGTTAAGGGTACTTACTCTTCTTGAGGGGTCTGTGTTCAGTTCCTAGCGTCTATATGGCAGCGCACAACTGCCTATAAGTCTAACTCCAAGACATCTGATGCCACCTTCTGTTCCCTGTGGGCACCTGCACACATGCTGAGCACAAACTCACGCAGCCCTAATACATACATACAAATAAAAATAGACCTTAGAAAGAAAAGAAGGAAGAGGAAGAAAGAAAGGGAGGGAAGGAGAGAGAGAGACGGGAGGGCGGGAGGGGAAACAGAGAGAGAGGCCCAAGGTCTTCTCTGATACTAAAATTGCAGCATTCTGATTGAGGATACCATGAGCCCCTGCCTGTCCTTTACATGGTTGCTTAGAACCAGGGAGGCTGGTTTGGGATGGAAGATGGTAATTTCCTGGGCACAGTAGCTTCTTATTCCAACAGTTCAATGTTCTCACAGTACCATGTGACAACTTGACAGACTAAGTTTGAGTTTAGTTGGTTCTCCCTGGTTTATGTGACAGTGGGTAGGAAGTCCCACAGGGCAGAGACGCTGCCTCTTGCTAGCAATCAGCCCATGATCAGCTCTGTTGGCGTTTGCAGAATGAACAAGCATAGTGTTATTTACAGAAGAAAGATGTATGTGAGTTGAATAGACGATGGTTTAAAACTCCTACAGTGTTTCATAAGATGTTGTAGTAACCACATAGACTGACTTAATTTGAATCTCGTATTTGTTCTTGAGTTTTCTTGGGAAAGTGGGTGAAGAGTTCCACAAGGCCAGCCATGCTACCTCTTGAGATTGGCTCCGTCCGCACCCTGGCAGTAATGAACAATCTATTGGTGATCGCCGAGTGAATTCAGTGAGCATGGTGCTGTTTGTTGGGGAAGTCAGAGTGACAGAGGGCTCCAGAGAGGGAAGGAAGGAAAGGAGGGGCAAAGGAAAGGAAGAAAAGGAGGGCCTCCAGAGAGGGAAGGAAGGAAAGGAGGGGCAAAGGAAAGGAAGGAAAGGAGGGGCAAGGAAAGGAAGGAAAGGAGGGCAAAGGAAAGGAAGGAAAGGAGGGGCAAAGGAAAGGAAGGAAAGGAGGGGGAAGGAAAGGAGGGGGAAGGAAAGGAAGGAAAGGAGGGCAAAGGAAAGGAGGGGCAAAGGAAAGGAAGGAAAGGAGGGGAAAGGAAAGGAAGGAAAGGAGGGGAAAGGAAAGGAAGGAAAGGAGGGGGAAGGAAAGGAGGGGCATGTTTGTTCTAGAGTTGCTCACTGTTGTATCCTTTCTGCCTGCCGTGTCCGTTGGCTTTGTGTGAGGGACTTGCCAGTGCAGGGAACCTGATGACTAGCTGTGGGCTCCTCCTTTACCTCAGGTGCTTCTGCAGGCAGTTTTAATCCTGGATTCCCACTTCAAGCCGCCTCTGCTCTTTGCTTTGGAGCCTGTCTTGTATTTCATTATTCACTTCGAGACTGGACTCTCAGCATGACCTCTTGGGTTCCAGGCTGGCATTTGCTCTTCTGCCAGATGATGGAACTTGAAATTATTGCACAACCCAGCTTGTTTCTGCAGCCTGCCGGGGCTGCACTATGTCGGAAATACAGATGAACACCTTCATCTTTCCACAGTATCAAAATTTATTTAACAATAAGTTCACAGGGTAACGTAGGTTAGCTTCTTTGGCAGCAGTTTAGTAGACAGTACTGCTAGTCTTCACGCCTTGGCTAGAGAGCACACAGCTCTTTATTCCACTCTTAATTCCTGATATGGACACACACCACAATATCTCAGTGTGTGTATATCAGTAGGTTTCCGACCACACAGGGTTAAGAGCCTGCAGCTCTGGTAGTTCTGAGGAGTCTCAGAAGTCTGAAGAAATGCAGACAGGGTCTGCTGGGGTGAAGTGAGCAAACCTGGGTGAAGAGGCTGCTGGGCTCCACAGAGTTAGACTCCACGCCAGGGTCGACAGTCTCAGTCCACAGTCTGACAGTAGACGGGGTTACCCTTCGTAGGCTCGGGTCACACAGAGGTGTGAACATTTGTCCTCAGTCGCCACGCCACAGCCTTTCCCTTCTCTTCACTTCCGCCTCAACACCAGGGCTTTTCTCCCCCGTGCTCACTCCCAAACCCTTCCCTCCACACACGGAACTTTCGCGTGGCTGGACTGTGTTCTTACATCCCCCTCACCTGAAAGGCTTCTCCCACGTCGCCCTAAGGTAGTTCTGTCTTTCTGGGAAACACTGACGTGCTGTAAAACTTAAACTAAGCCACAATGGAATATTAACGACAAACTGGATGAGCAGGATCCTGTGCAAGCGCTCCAACAAGCCACTGGACGTCGGAGTCCCGAAGGACACACAGCTCCTGGCTCAGAGGAAAGTGAGAGTGTCTCCAGGTTTGCAAAAGTCCTAACAACAGGGGTAATGTTACCAGTGCTGAACCGTGAAATAAGACCCCTCTAAAACACTCGAGAAGGAAGGCTGCAAGCCACTCTTTGCCATAGAATTGGTGGTGAGTTCTAGGTTCAAGCGAGACACTCTTGCTTGGGGTGTAAGGTGGAGAATGATCCAGAAAGGCACCGGACAGCACGCTCTCCACCGTCTGCGCTCTCGGGTTTTCCTCTGGGCAGGTTCTTGGCCTTCTACGTAGGATGATTTAAAAACAGACGTAGATGGAACGTTGGGGACAGCGTTATTAGAATTTGAGAGAAAAAAAGTAAAATGAAGCAGGTCAGGCATTCTTGTGAGTTGCCGGGAGAAGGCAGGCAGAGACGGGGAAGGAAAGTCTTGCCTTTAGTTAGAGGTCAAGAAGGCTAGCATCTCCGTGAGGGACTCTGGAAGAGGCCGTGTGTGGTGGGGCGTGTCCTTCAGAGGAAGAGTGAGAATTCTGCGGGGTGGCGGAAGTAGATTAGGGCTGGTGTCTGAAAAATAGATAGTTGGGGCTGTGGAGACGGCCCAACCAGGACGAGGCCCCGGGTTTGCTCTCCACAGAGAAGTGTGGAGTGTGCTAGGCCTACAATTCCAGTACTCAGGAGGCAGAGACACGACCTTTTGGGCCAGTGACCTCCAGGTTCAGTGAGAGACTCAAAAAAGGTGGAGAGAGATAGAGTAGAACGATGGATGTTGCCATCTGGCCTTCACACACAGACGAGTGCTCATGAGAGTGCACACACCTTTCATTATCTATGGGGGGCTTAACCCATCTCACCCTCTGCCCAAGGGAAAGAAAATGGCCACTATTCTAGGAGGCGCGGCCTCATGTCACCCCAAGACTCCTGGTTCTGAATGACTTACAACACGTCTGGGTTACTTTGTTTTGTTTTCAAGACAGGATCTCCTATGTAGCCCTTACTGGCCTGGAACTCACTATAGATCAGGCTAGCCGCAAACGCACACAGATCCGCCCGCCTCTGCCTCCAGGATCAAGGCCTGCGTCACTATGCCTGGCAATACCTAAGCTTTTAGACTTTGGCAAGTGAAGTAAGGTTTGCTGTTAAGCACCCGTTTTCTCTTCTAAAACATTGCCCTTGCAAGGACTATCACGTGACTTCCCGGAGTGAAGAGGCATCCATTTGTTCCAGATAAAGTGGGTACTGACAGGCCAGAGGGCTCTGTCCAGGTTACCAAACCAGTGAGTTTATTGGGATGATCAGAGGGCAAGGTTGCTTCAGCACGTCCCAGTCCCAGCGAGGCTGACTCACAAGCAGTGTGCCAGTGTCCCCACCCTCTGCCAGCTGTCCCCCTCCGGTCAGGACCGGCTCCTCCTTCCAAGAGTGTGGCAGCCTCACCACCGCAGACGTAGCGGCTGCCTCGCCCCGCTCAGTGCCCGGCACTGTGCCCGGAGGCCTTCCTTAGCTCACTGCAGCAGCTCAGAGGAGCAGGATGAGTCTGCGTGTTTGGTGAGCACAAAGCATGGGGTGTTAGCATCGGGAAGGGCAGGGACAAGAGGCACAGCTCCCCTCCGTCGCCTACAGCAGCCTGTGGAGTTCTCCCGGTATTCCAGGGCCTTCAGCTTGAGCCCGAGGTTTGTGGCTTCGGCTCAGAAGAGGATTCCAGGACCAGCCAGCACGAAGGAGAGTCGGCTCTAACAAAGATGCTGTAATATAGAAAGAGAGGCACTCAGGAAGCAGACATGGGTGTGGCCTGACCTGAGGGGACCTCACTATCTTTATGGCAGTCATCTATAGGATTTTGAGAGTTTGAAGCTGTTCTCCTCAAATCATGGCTAAGGAACCTACTGAAATGACAGGGGTTTCCGGAGGTCACCTGATGGGATAGCAGTTGATAACACCCCAGATCACCTGGCTGGCAGAAGCTAGAAGATCTTTCCTGTGAGCAAATTCGATAGTTTTGGATGACAGTCCAAGAAAAGGCCTGGCAGAAAAATGAGGCCATACTTAAGATTAACTGCTTGCAGAGCTTACGCTCTGCATATGAAAGGAATGTCCTCTAGCAGATGCTAATTGTGTTCAAGTCTCTGCTTTTCACACATTGAAAGGCTTCACCTAGATTCAGGTGAGGGGTCTCTGTTTCTTCTCACGACCTCCTGCCGTTCCTGTCTTCCTGTCTTGCCTTAGTGGGAGCAGAGCTCATAGAGCTCCTCCATGTCAAAAGACTGTGGAACCAACAGTAACTTCAAAGTAAGTGTTCTAGGGAACTGAGGGGTGGCTCAGAGGACCCATGTTGGGTTCCCGGCACCCACCGCTGCCTTGTAACTCCACTCCAGGTGATCCATACTCTCTTCTGATCCCCGAGGACACTCATATGTACAAATATATTCACTTTCTGTCTCTCTCTCTCTCTCTGTCAGTCACACACACAATTAAAAATAAAATCTTAAAAGGAAAAGTCGTCTGGGTCCATTTCTTACACCCTTTGTGGCAGCCAGACTGCAGGCTTACCTACCCGAGAAGCCTTCCTCAAAGTTGTCTGCAGATCTCTGCCGCTGTCTTTTTCAAAAACCACATTATTATTATTACTCTGTGTGTGTCGGGGAAGGCATGTTTGTGGAGGTCAGAGGACAACTTTGTGTGACCAGTTCACTCCTCCCCCCAGGGCATGAATTCTAGGGATTGAACTCAGGTCAGGGGAGCAAATTGGTGACCTTCTGATTAGATGAGGGAGCACGCACAGACCATGTGGACTCTAACTGGTTTGGCCCTGGGTGTGATTCAGAAAAGAAAAAAATCAATCTCTTGGGACATGCGATTGAATGCCTTTAACCCTTGGGAGGCATACATAGGCAGATCTCTGTGAGTTAGAGACCAGTCTACATTGAAATTTCCAGGTCAGCCAGAGACACACAGTGAGACCCTGTCTCAAAAAAAAAAAAAAAAAAAGTTGAGATAGGAAGATCACTTGAGTCTGGGAGTTTAAGACCATCTTGGCCTCATAGAGATGCCTGGAGGCAGAATAAAACCACAAAACCTGAAGTATTTATTTTATATTGACAACTCTTCCTGTGCAGAATTCCAGATAACTTATGTGATTGATCCGAAGCCTTCAAAGAGGAAAGCATATGCCTGCACTCTGTGAGTGAGAGCTGAGTGTGATGACCTCCATCACAGCAGTGCGGAGGGAGGGCAAAGAGCAACGTTAAAGATTTAATTATTTGTTTTCTTGTTTATGGATGCTTTGCCAACATGTATGTATGTGTACTGTGTGCATGCCTGGTTTCTGCAAAGGCCGGAGGAGGATGTCAACTCCCATGGAACTGATGGTTGTGAGCTGCCCCGTGTGGTACTGGGAACTGAACCTGTATCCTATGCAAGGGAGATGTCACAATGGGGACCTGACAGATGCTCCTTAGCAAGATGATCAAGGACAGTGTAAGAAGCTGGCTGTGGTGGTACACACCTTCAATCCCAGCTCTAGGGTGATGGGGGCTGCAGAGGCCCCCTCAGATCTCTGAGTTTGAGGTGAGCTGGTCTACAGAGAGAGTTCCAGGACAGTCACAGATACACAGAGAAACCCTGTCGAGAGAGAGAGGTAGAGAGAGAGAGAAGCCTACCCATTGGTGTGATGAAAAGACACTTTGTTGTAGTGTTTTTCCTCCCTACAGACCCGTGTTCTATTGTGAGAAAATTTCAGGCAAAGCTCATTTAAAGAGTAGTTTAAAAAATACTTAGCTAGAACTCATCAAAACAGCTAAGGTAATCAAAAATCAGGAGATGAGAACTATCACATCCAAGAGAAGCCTAAAGGAGTCTTGTCACTGAAACATGGCTTTGAATCTTGGATTAGCTCCTGGAACAGAAAAAGATTAGATAAAAACCAGGTACTACAATAGAACGTGGACTTTAGTTTATAATAATAATGTTGCAGAGGGACACAGAAAGAGTTTTAAAAGGCATTAAGAACCCTATGACAGGGGCTGGGGAGATGGCTCAGAAGTTAACAGCATTTTCTTCATTAGCAGAGGACCTGGGTTCGATTCCCAGTGCTCACATGGCAGCTCATAACTGTAACTCCAGGGGCCCTGGCCTCATGGGTTAGAGGTATGAACACACATTCATGCAGGAACCCATACTAACACATAGTTTTTTTTTTTTTTTTTTTTTTTTTAATAATAAAGAAGTGAAACCTATAGCACAAAGGAAGACTGGAAATCTCCCTTGGAGGAAATGTGGTTGATATGCAAATGACTCATAAACGTTGTCTCATCTTTGACCTTTCCCCCAGCTCTGGCCCTTTCTCCTCCAGGAAGTTAGTGCTCTCATCCCTTCATAAAACATCTCTGCGTCTACCTCTATATGCATGTCCCTGCCCAATCTCCCTTTCTGGGACCTGAGGTCATATGGGTTCTGTCAGGTGCTCCCAGACTCCTGTGTTCACCTGTACCACGACTGTTCCATTAGTTAGGATGGCTATCCTATGACCATAACATGTTGCTAAGGAGAAACCGTGTAGAGTATGTGGGAACTTCGTGTTGTTTTAATAATAATTCAAAGACTATTTTATAGAAACAGGGGCTGGAGAGATGGCCCTCAGTTAAGAGTACTAGCTGTGCTTGCAGAAGACAGGTTCTTAGCATCCGTGAAGGGAGCGTCACAGCTGCCTATTCCAGTTCCAGGGGAGCTGATGCCCTCTTCTGGCCCCCACAGACAACTGCACACACATACACACACACACACACATGCACACACACACACACATACACACACACATAAAAAATAACCCTTAAATAAATTAGTATGAGTACATGATTTTAGTGACATGGTATACAACCCTGGTTTTAACTCCTCATTGGTCTTTATTCTGGTTTCCCTCACATGACTGTACTTATGCTCCCTTTGAACCTGTATAAAGACAGGAGGATTGCCAGGCAGTCGTTGTAGTGGTGGCCTGTAACTCAGCACTTCCTGTGTATCAGACTGCCCCAACCCTGTGAGGGAGAGGGTTGGCTCCTGTGTGTGAGATCCCTGTTTCACTTTGGCTTCTTTCTCTCTGTAACCCAAGCTGATGTCAGACTCACAGTGTGACTGAGGACTACCTGCCTCTACCTCCCAAACGCCAGACAACAGCTGGGTTACAGAGTGATTTGAATACGAATGCCCTCCGTAGGTTCATATGTTTGGACGCAGGATCCCCGCTTTGTGGAGCTGCGGAGGAAGGATTGGGCGGTGTGGTCTTGCTGAAGGAGGTGACTCACAGGGCCTCCGGCTGCTCCCAGTGTACTCTCTGCCTCGTGCTTGTGGATGAAGAGACAAGCTCTCAGCTGCTGCTTCCTTCCGAACGGTAAGCTCCATAAACTCTCTTTTATAAGTTGCCTCAATGAGGTTTTATCACCGCGAAAAGAAATGGAAAAGAAATGGAATGCGCCTCTACTTCCAGCTTTTTTGTTTTGTTTTGTTTGATTCAGGGTTGAGACAGTGTCGTACTCTATTTCAGTCTGGAGCTCACTATGTAGCCAAGGCTGGCCTTGAACTTGCAGCCATCCCTCTGCCTCAGCCTCCTGTGCTCAGGGGTTACAAGCATGTGCCTTAAGGCCTGGCTCAGGAGGAAATCTCCTAAATGTTGGAGTCTCAGAGGCCAGCCCTGAATCCTCGTTCTGTCATCTCTAGCTGAGTGGTAGGCACAATGAGTGCCTCTCCAGAGCTAGCTTCCAGTCTGTTGACAGGAGACTGGTCCCACCCCACAAACAGAAGTGTAGCAGGTGAACTTTACCTCTTTGGCTTATCCTGGCCACTCTTAAACACTCTCTGAGCGCCGTGGGTGAGGACTGCAACAGAGTCTGGGCCCAGGTCGTGCCCTGGCTGTTCCCTCTTCCTTTCTCTCAGTGAGATTTGCTTAGGGGTGGGAAGGTGGCAGAGCCATCCAGAAAGGGGTTGCCATCCTCCAGCAGGCTCTGGGATGGTCCTGGGGACCCCGAGGCTAATTGTTAATGAGTTCTGGTCAGGGCCAACTCAGTTCTGCTGCGGGGTAGAAAGGTTCAGGGGTGTGGGTGTGGCTCGGCAGGAAACGTGCTTGTTGTACAGGGCTGGGCACCTGAGCTTACAGTCCCAGCACATGAATGAGAATCAAAATGAGGTGCCAGAAACCTTCAATCCCAGTGCCAGAGAGGGTGGCAACAGGAAGATCCCTGGGGCTCGCCAGCCAGCTGGCCTAACCAAACCGGCGAACTTCAGGATCGGAGAGATGCCGGGTTTTTCCTATTTGTTTCTTTGTTTTTTAACGTACGGGGGATTAGACTGGCAGACTTGTATTCACACCCCTGGGCACCTTCACAGGCCTCCCCCATCTAAGGACCGTGGGAGAGGGCACCTGGGAAAGGGCCTCGCAGGAGACCCAGCGGGCAGCATACCTGAATCGTAATCATTGAATCCGGGATGCCCAATGCACACTGAGACTGCTCAGGCCCCATCTATAAAAGGAGGCTAATGTGCCAGTGCCACCTCGTTCTCTGTGAGTGCCAGAGAACACAGCCATGATCCCTGCATACTTCTACATCCTTACTCCTGCGCTCTCCCACCCTTACGTCAAGGGCCTCTCAAACTAATCTCAGGTCCAGTCCCTAGTACTGTGTACCTTGGCAACTGTCCTCTGGCCTCCCTTACTTCCTGGATGCCACAGACGAAGGACTGCCCCACAGCCTCCCTGCTGATCAGGCCCCATCCAGGCCACTCTTTCAGCGCAGACCCCAACGCAGCTGCAGGGTTAGGCCTCCCTTTTTCCCATCAGGCACTTGTCCCAGCCACTCCTCATGGACGCCTTCACCGACAAAGTGGCTCAGTCAGGTTGAAAGCCTTCTCATTATTTGACTGCCCCTAGGTAAGCGTGTGGCCTTTGTTTGTTTGCTCTGTAATTCGTAACTAGGAAAAGAATTGTGAGATGGTCCAAGTAGCAAATATGGTGAGCTATCAGAGAGTACTCAGGCTGGCCCTAACTCTCTGGGAGCACAAGTGTTACCCTCAAAGACAGGGCAAGTCCTAGAATTTCTTTGAGGTTGAACACCAAGGCTGGTGCTACTAGAGGAGAAAGCTCTGTTGAGGTCCTCTCTTGAAGGCAGGATAAATGCAACCTCTACTTCTCTCAGGGGACAGCAATGACTGAGGCCCACTACCTGAGAGGTGCCAAAACCTATCCCCCAAGCCCTGAAGGGACAGGACAGGCATCTGGTGATCTCAAGAAGTGTCCTGGCCTTGTCTATCCCTGGGGAGAGCCATCAGCCTGGCAGAGGGAAGAAACTGCATCAAGACATCTCCATGTGCTTTCCTGAAACACTCACAAAAATGAGTCATAAGGAAAAAGCAGAAAGCCAATGAGATGTATGACTAATGCTTCTCCTATCTACCACAAAGCAGGGAGAGTGGCAGGCAATGCCAGTGGGCATGCTGGGCTGCAGCAGGTCCTTGCCTGAGAAAACTGTGTGCCCCACTGCACATTTGACTCAGGCCAGGCTGAGAACGGATGCCGTCAGCTTAAATGAGAGCCCGTTAACCTAGACAAAAAGAAACGCCTGACGGCGGCACAGCCCCTCAGCACTCCCGTGGACTCCCGTCTCGTTTACCCTGCATCTCAGGAGGACAGGGGAGGGCTGGCCATGCTTGGTCTCAGTTGTCAACTTGACAGGATCTAGAGTCCTCTGTGAGACCTCTGGGCATGTCTGTGGAAGAGTGATTTGGTTTGTTGAGGAGGGGAGACCTGTGTGGGTCCCACTGTTCTCTGGGTCGGGACCTGGGACTGTATCAAAAGGAGAAACTGAAGGGCTGGGGAGTTGGTTAAGAATGCTTGCTACGCTAGCAGAGGACCTGGGTTCGGTTCCCAGTACCCACACGGTAACTCCAGTTCTAGGGGATCCAAGGACCTCTCCTGGTTTCCTCATGTACCGTGCACAAGAGTGATACATAGACAAGCATGCAGGCAAAACACTCATAAAATGAAGAATAAGTAAAAATGAGAGAGTGAGCTGAGCGCAAGCAATGGTTCTTCATGACTGTGGATGCAATGTGACCAGCCCCCTCAAGCTCCTGCTGCACTGCCTTCCCATCGCGATGGACTGCGCCTTAGACTATGGGCCTTCAGACTGTGAGCCTTAGACTGTGAGCCTTAGACTGTGGGCCTTAGACTGTGGGCCTTAGACTGTGAGCCTTAGACTGTGAGCCTTAGACTGTGGGCCTTAGACTGTGGGCCTTAGACTGTGGCCTTCAGACTGTGGGCTTTCAGACTGTGGGCCTTAGACTGTGAGCCTTAGACTGTGGGCCTTAGACTGTGGCCTTCAGACTGTGGGCTTTCAGACTGTGGGCCTTCAGACTGTGAGCCTTCAGACTGTGGCCTTCAGACAGTGAGCCAAACCCCTTTTACCATGAAGTTGCTTTTTTCTGTCTTCCTTCCCTCCTTTCTTCCTTCTCTCCTTCCTTCCTTTTTCCCCTTCTTTTTAAATTACTTCATGTGTTTGAGTGTTTTGCCTTTGTATATGTCTGTGCCGCGTGCCTACGGTGCCCAAGAAGACTAGACGAGGGTGTGCAATCCCATCAAGTTGACGACTGAAACCAAGCATGGCCAGCCCTCCCTGTCCTCCTGAGATGCAGAGTAAATGAGACGGGAGTCCACGGGAGTGCTGCGGGGCTGTGCCGCCGTCAGATGTTTCCTGTCGTCTAGGTTAATGGGCTCTGATTTAAGCTGACGGCATCCGTTCTAACTCCTTGGAACTGGACTTAGAGACAGCTACGAGCCTCCCCACGTGGGTGTTGGGAACTGAACCCAGGTCCTCTGGAAGAACAGCCAAGGCTGTCAATACCCAGCTGTCTCTCCAGCCCCTCCTTCAAGTTGTTTTTGTAGAGTATTTTATCATAGCAACAGGAAAAGCAGCGAGGATGAGTGGTTGTGTTGTTCCATGGGTGAGGAACCTGACGCCCAGAGACATCGTTACCTAGCTTGCTTAGATGTACAGCTAAGAAGTAGTTCACAGGCAGAGGCCGACAGATCTCTGAATTCAGGCCCAGCCTGGTCTACGTAGGTGTTCCAGAACAGCCAGAACTACATAGACAAGTCCTGCCAAAAAAAGAAAAGAGAAAGAGGAGGAAGAAGCAGCCGCTTTTATTCAGATCCAGCCCAGACTCTTTTTTTGTTTGTTTTTTCTCAAGACAGGGTTTCTCTGTAGCCTTGGCTGTCCTGGACTCACTTTGTAGACCAGGATGGCCTCGGAGTCACAGCAGTCCGCCTGTCTCTGCCTCCTGGGGTGCTGGGATCACAGGTGTGCGCCACCACTGCGGGCTCAGCCCAGGCTCTTTCACACCGAGTCCAGTGTAGAGGCCCTGTACAGCCCACCACCAAATCAATGGCATAGGCTTCTAAGTGTCCTTCTGCTCAGTGTGGTGTTCCCCCCTCCCCCGTAATTTACTTGGGACAGTGGGGCTGGAGGATTGCAAGTTTGAGTCCAGTCTAGAGGATATAGTTCAACCATCTCTAAAAAGTGTTTTTGTTTTTTTTTTTTCTTTTTAAATCCTATGCACTCTTGCGCCTCAGGAGTGCATGCATCTTCTGGCAAGCTGCCAGGCCTGGACCACCCCTCCTGCTGCCGTATGAGGGGGCAGGACCACCAGCAGCTGCTGTCTGTGTGACTGGCCTGCCTCTGACTGACAGCCGAATCCAGGGTTTTCCCCACAACCACAGCTGGTTGCCTTTCCTCTCACTGCATCTGGAAAGGGTGATTCAGGTGGCAGTGGGCTAGCCATGTCACGTGCTCTTCAAAATAGGGACGAGGGCTCTGGCTTTCCCCAGGTTCTGTTAAGTAAAGGTCACAGGGTTTGTGAAAATGTGAGCGTACAGTGCTTGGCTCAGGGGAAGGAAAGGGTTTCGAAGGCTGTGTCTGAAATGAAGTTGGCTCTGCAGAAGCCCCCTCCACCCCTGCTCCTCACTGGATGGGTGGAACTGGAAAATCTGCTCCCTCCCTTCCTGTCCGTCTCTGATGCCACCTTCCTCATTTACCTGAAGTTTTTTGTTCTAAGAGAGTACCCCAACCACACAAGAAAGGGAAGGACAAAAAGGTTAGGCACCAAGACAGTTTCAGGTCTCTGTAATGGCCGCTTTTCCAGCCACACGAGGACGTTTCCAATCCTGTCATCTCAGAGGACTCCACAACTTTCTCTCAGATTTTTTTTTTTTTCTTTTTTTAGGCAGCCCACAGCACTCAGCAATCTCAGCCCTGCACGGAGGTCAGTAAAGCCTCTCCTAGACAGGAACAGAAGGTCCCCTTGCTATGCTCCTTCCCACCCATTCTAGGCCAGCTCCTGGTGTATAGAGCAGAACTCACAGACGGCAAGGTGCTGGGCTAACGCCTGTTTGCCTTCTGCCTTTCCTGTGCAATTAGGATGCCTATAAGCACAAAGGGCCAGTTCACGAGAAAGGCTCAGCTTGAGGCAGAGCTCACCCACGCTTCGTGGGGAGGGGAGGCCTGGAAAGCGCTTCTGGCTTTCCAGTTGACTAGTGGGCGGAAGCGAGGGTTCCTCTCCGCAGAGCAGCCCCCAGAGGCCAGCCTTATCTCCTGTGAGCCATTTATCATGTGCTCGTGTTGGGGTGCGTCACAGAGACACTCAAAGCCAGATATGAGGCAAGTAACCTCCCCTGTTCTTGAGGAAGCCCTGCAAGGGCAGATCCGGAAAGATGGGCGTGGGTCGCAAACATGAACAAGTGTCCGAGCAGAGCGGGCACCAGAAAAGGCACATGTGTTCTAAGATGTTTCTCGGTTGTGGTTTAGGCTGCTCTTCGGCTCATAGATGGTGTGAGACAGGGTGTCCAGACCCGACCCTCCAGATGAGAAACAATCCCTCCTTCTAAGGCCTGGTGGAGGACAAGTCTCCAGTCCCTTGGACCATAGAGACAGAAGGACGCGGAATCACGCAGCCGGGCTTTCTGGCGGTGATAGGAAGCTGCCTTCCTGCTGGAGCTTTCAGAAACTCAGGAAAGGAAACACCATCCTCACCTGCAGGAAGGAGGAAGGAGGGGGGATTTCACATTAGCGGTGTGGAGTTTCAGCTTAGGTGTTGACGGAGAATAGGGGTTGTCGGCTGAGAGTGGTGAGGGCCAGCGGGTCTGTGGTCTGAGAGCAGGCAGCAGCAGCAGGAGCCCTTTGGTTCCTTGGTTTGGGTGAGGAGTGTCTTTGACAGTGGTCTGTGGCAGGTCAACACCTTCCACCCAGCACTTCATAAAGTGGTCAAAAATCCACTTTTTCTTTCTCTTTTTTATTTTTTTAATTTTTTTGAGTCAGGGTTGCTACATGGTCCTGGCTGTCCTGGAACTCACTATGTAAACCAGGCTGGCCTCGAACTCAAAGAGATCCGCCTGCCTCTGCCTCCCAAGTGCTGAGATTAAAGGTGCACACCACCTTTTTCTTTTGTGTAAAAAGTCAAAAGCATAGAAAATGGTACAGCTTTAAGCATAAAGTGGAAAGTATGAGGAGAGGAGAAACTGGGGACCCTGGCATGGAGTGGAATCTTATCCCCCTTCACCCTCATACATGAAGTAGAGAGATGAGCTTAGAAGACAAGGTCCCAGCTTTCCATATGGCTTAGTGGAGAGGGGTGCTTGTGTGTAGGCCTGATGACCTGAGTTGGACCCCAGCTACTCATCACTGTTAGAGCTGTCTCTGTCCCCTCGCCATGTGCATGCCGACAAGCCCACATGAAGCGCGCGCGCGCGCGCGCGCGCACACACGCACACACACGCACACACACACACACACACACACACACACACTGAAGAAGCTTCTGTTTAGTTTGGAAGATGAAAACCACCTTCTTCGTCATGAGCACCCCTCCTGCTGCGGCTCTCCAGCCCATCCCATGCGCCACGTTCCTGGTCCTCAAGGCTGAGGCTATTCCTGTGTGTGAAGATGGAAGGATCTTTCATCTCCACAGCGTCACCGCTTTTCTCTGCAGCACAGCCTAGGCACCAAAAGCAGCATCCCTGCCCTTACCAGCAAGATAAGGTCCCTCTGTCATCCCTTTCCCCTTTGCACCAACCTGAGTTGCCATCTTGGTGAGGGAGGCAGAGGTTTAAGGGCTAGAAGAAGACAAAGGGACATCCAGCTTGGGTGTGGTGGTGGTTTGAGTTAAAATGCTCTCTGTAGGCTCAGAGGGAGTGGCATTATTGGAGGTGTAGCCTTGCTGGAGGGGTGTGGCCTTGTTGAAGGGGTGTGGCTTGCTGGAGGAGGTGTGGCTTGCTGGAGAGGGTGTGGCCTTGCTGGAGGGGTGTGGCTTGCTGGAGGGGGTGTGGCCTTGCTGGAGGAGTTAGTGGCACAGCTTTCAGGTTTCAGAAGCTCAAGCCAAGCCCCGTGGCTGGCTCTCTCTGTGCTCTCTGCCTGCAGATGTAGAACCCTCAGCTCCTTCTCCCGCACCATGTCTGCCTGCACGCTGCCATGCTTCCCCCCACGATGATAATAGACTAAACCTCTGAACCGTAAGCCAGCCCCAGTTAAATGTTCTCCTTTATGCGAGTTGCTGCGGTCATGGTGTCTCTTCAAAGCAATAGAAACCCTGACTAAGACAAGTGTTTGTGTTCTGTTCAGTCAGTAGTTAGCCTTCCTGTGGCCGACACTCACCTACACCTGGAGATGTCGCTAGGTCACAGTGTTTTAGGATTTACCTGTTTGTGTTCTCTTGTTTAATTCAGTGGCTCCTGCAAGCTTTGCTGGGGAGGTCAGGCATGGGACAGGAGGGCAGAGCTGAATTCTGAGACACCAGTCTTACCCTGGGCTTGACAGAGGGGGACAAATTGGGAATCATTCAGGCCCACAAATGCAGGCGTGCCCACAGCATCCCAGGCACGCACTTCCGTCCGCACCCTGCCGCAGGAGAGTTTCCAAGTGCTCAGAAGCATGGTTTCGAGGACTGCCAGAGTTGTGGCTGGTAGGCCTGTTCCCGTCCTTACCGTGGTGGTGCTGTGTGTGTGGGGGTTAGAACTCACAACTACACGACATACTTAACAAATGAGAGAGCCAGCAGATGGAAAACTGGCTATGCCTGTAACCCTGTCACTGGAAGCTGAGGCAGGAGGGCGCTGGGTTCAAGGCTAACCTGAGCTACAAAAAAAAAAAAAAAATTTTTTTTTTGTAGAATACCCTGGTTAATAATAATTAGCAGTTAAAAAGAGGCTACACCCTTTAGAAAATTAGATAATTACCTGGGGCCGGCCTGTTAGCCTGTTCCCAAACCCAGCATGACTCAAAGGGTGTGCCAAAATCTCTGTCCCATTTCCAAGTCTTGGGCAATTTTTCCTTCCTGTCCAGATGAAAGGAAATGTGAACGCAAAGCCTGAACTGTGCCCAGGGGCAAACAGTGAGCCACACTATCGGAGAAGCAGAAGTCAGGAGCCGTGCTGGGTGGCCCAGCACGCTGGCCTGTCTTAGCTGCAGTTGTAAGGCCAGAGAGAGGTGCCAAAGCCTTGGGAAAAGCTACCCAAAACTAGCACGTTAAGTTTCAAATCCAGAGCTGAAAACATGAGAAGCTGAGCGGCTCTCGGAACCCCTGTTTAGAAGCCCGTGTGTAGGGGAGATGGAAGCAAGAGGACCCCCAGGCCTCACTGGCTAAGCTAGCCTACTCGGTGACCAGCCAGTGGGAGACCAGGTGGGTGGCGCCTCTGGTCCTCACACACATGTGCACTAGTGACTGGAGTGTCAGAAAGTAACCTGCGGCTCATTGCTACTGAAAAGCACACCCACGAGTGGAGATTTAAGATGCTGGAGAAACGTGAAGCCGAGCACCGACTGCACAACCACAGGCAACAGACAGAGCATGTGCGGAAACCCCGTTACAGGCCAGGACCTCCAGCTCTGAACAGCGCAGCGTTCGAGCTTCTCTAGCCTTGCTCCAGCCTGGTCCTTAGTGAATTGTCTTTGTCGCTGCTGAATTCTTCCTTTGGGGACCCTAGGACCAGAAGCTGGCCGCTTTCTGGAGGTGTCCACAGGGCCCCCATCAGCCTAGAGCAACAGGAAAGATGTGGTCTCCGTGATTCTGAGGAGGGCGGTCCTGGCTTCGTGAACCTCGGGGCTCCTGCTCAGGCCGTCGAGCTTGTCTTGTGGGGCCGTCCTGTGGGGTAGGAAGGCTGGCTTCGCTCGCTCCAGGCTTCGTGGTCCCGTCCTGACCACTTTCAGGTGGGTCCACCGCTCTCCTTTTCCAGACACTGGAAACGAGACCTCGTAAGGGCGTGCGGAGGACTCCGAGGACGAGTGCTGGCCTCTGGGGACCGGCTCCAGCGGTAGGAGGGGCTTCCCAGCCCTAGAACCTGCCGGTCCGCTGAAAGCTTTCCCTGTGCGAGGGTCAGGGTGGCGCTGGGCTCCTGCACGTGTCCCTTGGAGGGCGTGGGAGGCAGCACCGGACGCGCGCATGCGACGTGCAGTTACCTTACTGGAAGGAGAATGCTAAAAATGCGTGTCACGAAGCTTAGCCCAGGGGGATGGAAGACAGCCCGAGCCGGTAAACAAACAGCCCTGGGACTCTGAAGGGGGCAGGGGAGGGGGGAGGGGCCGGCGGGGCTGGCCTGGGCCAGCGGGACTCCCTGTTGACACTTTTGCTCACGCTGTGGCAGGTGGATTTTCCCCTACCCGCTGTGAGCAGAGCCGGGAGGGCCGGGTCTGTCTCCTTTGGCGTTCGCAAGAGCTGGTTTCTCTCTCGGGCTTCATAATTGAGGCCTCTCAGCCTCCTGGGCCCAGGGCCTTCCTAGGCCTGACAGCTGTGCTTTGCCCCCAGGCCTTCTCATACCCTGAGCTCAGCTATGCTGCTAACTGGGCAGCTTCTCTACCTCTGCCTGACTGACCTTCAGCCTTTATCTGAGGTGGGTGTGGGATTCTCTGGAGCCACCCCTCCCCCCAGGCTGGGGTTCACACGTACTGTGCACGGTTCAAGCGAGGGATGCTCCCATCCCCCGCTCTCCTTCCCGCGCCCGGACACCTCCGTCTTCCACCTTCTGCTCCAGTTCATCTCTCTTCTCACTTGAACTGCTGGCTAAGACGCGGACAGCGTAGCAGAGGGCAGGACTTCAGCCAGGGTTCAGCAGCTGCTCCTAAATGCTCCGCCTCCAACTGTGCTGTCTGCTAATTACTTTTTCTCCAGTCACGTTTTCCTCATAAAAGTAATCTTGGGGGACCGAGGAGATGGCTGGGGGGTTGTGTGCTTGTTGTGTAAGCATGAAGACCTGAGTTTAGATCCCAGGTGCCGTGTGTGATCTGGCCAGTTTGGCACACGCATGCGCGCACATACACGTACGTGCCTATGCTAACTGAATGTCAAAACAAACCAACATTACAGTAAAGAAGGGGCAGAAGAGGTGGCTCAGTGGTTAAGAGCATTTGCTGCTCTGGCAGATGATGGGGAGAAGGTTATCAGCACCCGCATGGTGCCTCACAACCAGCGATGACCCCAGTTCTAGGGGATCTGACGCCTTCTTCTGACTTCCTTGGGTTTCAGGCATTCGCGTGTTGTACATGCGCACTTGCAAGAAACACACTCATGCACATGAAATTAAATGATTCTACAATAAATAGAGAACATGAGGTAAGATGGACACCGCAGCACCCGTCTTCAATCTCAGCACTCAGGGGGCAGAGACAAGTAGGTTTTTGTGATTTTTGAGGCCAGCCTGGTCTACATAGCGAGTTCCAGGCCAGCCAGAACTGTATAGGGAGACTCTGTCTAAAAGTAAATTAACAAGCCAGGTGTGGTGGTGCACACCTTTAATCCCAGCACTTGGGAGGTAGATGCTGGCGGATCTCTGAGTTTGAGGCATACATGTTCACGAGCATACCACACAAACACACACATTCCAAAATCGCGTGGCATCACAGACTGTGATTACATTTTTACCAAACGCTCAAAGTCTGTGGGTGGAAGGTAAGTGTTTGCCTAGAGCTAGAGGTGGTGAGACTAAGAGCTGAAGGTTACAGTTTCATTTTCCGGGGATAGAAGTGTTCTGAAGTTGATTGTGAACAGGACTCCGCTACTCAGAAGCCCCTAACAACCAGCATGCAATGTTGAGGCCTTGCTAGAGTGGAGGGAGCACGGAGCTCACCTGTCCCCTAGCTCAGACCTGGGCACTGAGAGGTGAAGCCCCCTCTTGGCAGTGGTGAGGAAAGGCCTCTGTTTCAGAGAAATCGCTGAGAGACTTCTGCTGCCTCTCTCCTGTCGGGGTGGAGCTTGAGTCTCCACAAATGTCTGTGTTAAGATGCTGATTCCCCTTACCTGCTGGAGCCGGGGTGGCCTGCGCTCTGCGGCTGCTCAGTTCAGCCTGGCAGCAGCATGCACCAGGCTCCGTTTCCTCCAGTGAGCCACTTTATGCCAGGAAGAGAATTAACGTCTCTCCCAGGAATCCCCCAGCTGTGGTCCTGGAGCCCTTGATGTCTGAGGACCAGGGCAGGTTCTGGGGTCCTCAAAGCAGAGAATGCCCTCCTTATTCCTGTGGGCAGCCATGGCACTGGGCGATGCCTGTGTGGCATGCAATGAAGACGGTGCTGAATGATGAGCGAGTGAATGCATGGTTTTAGCTGCATGCCGCTGGCTATTTCTTTCTGTCTAGGGGTCAACCAGGACGTTTGCAGGCTGGAGAAGAGAGAAGGGTGTGGGCCCTTTACTTTTGCTCCTTGTCAGATCAGACAGGGCTCTGAATTATTCAGCAGTTCATTTCACAGTGCCTCCTTGGGAAGGCGGTTGGCCCTTTGACCACCCCCATCTCCCAGCCTCCATAGACAAAAGCACTTTCCATTTGATTTCAGCACTGCTTTCTCTCTCCCTCTGCATCATTTCTGACCCAGGAAGAAAAAGCAGGAAGCAGCTGGAAGGATGTTTTTGCATTTTCAAGTTAAATGTGCCCAGATTATTATATAGCTGGCTCCCAGGAGAACCTCTACACGCAGGCCAAGTGTTTCTTAGAAATCCTAAGGGGGTGTGGCTACACTCTAGGCACATACTCTGCCCTCAGAGGCTAGGTTCTCAGAGCCTTCCCCATTGCTTCTGGGGAGGGGCTGACTCTAATTCTGTTGCTGTCTCTTCCCTCAGATGCCCCAAAGCCAGGATTTCGCTGAGCTCACACCTGAGTCACCAGCTGGGCTATCCAATCCTGTCTTCTGTAATCGAAAGTTTGAGCTGATCCCAAGTTGACTTCAGATAGGCTAGGCACACCCAGAACACGGAAGTGTTCTGTGTCACGTCATCCATTTAAGAAGCTGATGGCTCCCTGCCACTGATGGTTCTGCCCTTATGAGGCCATACACTGAACTGACAGCTATTAACAACCTTTGAGGTCACCTCACACTCAGTGGATGTGCCCTGCCTTTCTTACTAGTCTCTGCAGTCTGATACAGTAAGCAGGCCAGGAAGCGAACTGTGCCTTGTTTTCTGGGTTGTATTCATAATGACAAAATGAAGCATGTTAGTTAGGGTTTCTGTTGCTGTGAATAGATACCATGACCACTGCAACTCTTAAAAGTAGAACATTTAATGGGGGCTGGCTTACAGGTTTAGAGGTTTAGACCATGTTGTGGAAAGTATGGCAATACACAGGTAGACGTGGTGCTGGAAAAGAAGCTGAGAGTTCTACTCAGACTGGCAGGCAGCAGGAAGAGAGAGTGACGCTGGGCCTAGCTTGAGCATCTGAAAACTCAAAGCCCACCCCCCAATGACACACTTCCTCCAGCAAGGCCACACCTCCTAATAGTGCCTCTCTCTATGAGGCTTCAGGGGCCATTTCCCCTTCCTTATGGAAAGTCAGAGCCATTTTCTGGGGGCTTGGGTTTCCTTTTCCCGAAGAGATGGCTTTGTTTCTTTTCCTTCCTTCCTTCCTCCTTCCCTCCCTCCCTCCCTTCCTTCCTCTCTCCCTTCTTCTATTTCTTTCTTTCAGGGTTTGTTTATGTTGTTTTGTGTGTATAAGGGTTTTGAGGTGTGGACCACAGTCATGCCTTGTGCCAGCAGAAGTCAGCAGAGGTGAGGGAGTTACAGAGGGTTGTGAGGAGCCATGTGGGTGCTGGAAATGGAACCTGGGTGCTCTGAAGAACAGCAAGTGCTCTTAACCACTGATACATATCTTCAGCTCCAAGGATTTCTGTTCATCAAGTTGGTAAAACACCCAAGCCGTCATCACTGCTGAGCCCCTTCTAATACGATTATTTTGAAATGACATTCTCGTATCTTTTTCTGCTAAAGCTGTAGACACATTTTTGTTGTTAGTTTTGAAGCCAGGCTTTGTTTATAAAAGCTTCCCCTCTACTGAGTGTTAGGATTTTGGAACAAAACCTGCTTCTGGGTTGCCTAGCAACTTATGACGTCATCATGTGTCGCTGGCCAGGTGGCCACACCTGGAAGGCGTGGTTACCTTGCCCCTTAAGGGGGCAACCCCACACGTGGTCTCTCTCTCTTGGTCCTTTCACTATTGGGGCGCCCCTCTCTTTCCCCACTCTCTTTCTTTCCCCCATCATGTCCTGCTCTCCCTTCTCTCCATATCCACCTAATAAACCTCTTTTATATATAAGATCTGTCATATGCCTAATCGTCTTTATTTAATTTTGTCCCATAACCTCACACTGAGAAGCAGTGGAGACCACACAGAGAGTTCTCATATACCTTTCACGGGCCCATGACGTCTGACTCTTTCTAAGCCCTAAGCCTGGCTGCATCTCCCTATTTCACCAAAGAACCTGTGGCCTGACTCCATGAGGTAAGCTTGCTCAAGGGTCAAGACAGTGTGGCAGTCACCTAAGAGGGGATACTCTCTTCCTGGTGAGGTTTTCAGGCAGAGGGTAAGACAAAGAGGCTGTGGCCCATTTGTGCCTGTTTACGGGACAGTGGCAGTGTGTTTGGTGGACTTTGACCTCAGACTTGCTTTCAGTGTAGCAATAGCCTGGGAGGATGTCAATGTGACCCTTGGCGGATTCCGTATCTGAGGGTTGCCAAACAGTCAAATGAGCTGAGGTCAGCTCACATCAGAAGGAAAGGAGGAAAGCCATGTAGGCAAAATGAAGAGAGATTGCAGATTGCCTTGAAAAACTGCCTTCCCGGTTAGGAGAGTCTGACCTGCATCTGGCCGCCACCGAGGGGAAACTCTGCAGGCCGGGACATGACTGAGGCAACATCCTCCTCATGGGTCCCACCCAGCCACTGACACACTGCTGGCTTAGATCTAGCCCTGCTCTTTCCCTCTGTCAGACTCAGCTTTTCTACGATGATCAGGACAAACGTCTCCTCCTGCTAACTCCCGCCCGAGCCGGAGCTGGAAGGGCTCAGTTTCCCAGGGAAGGAACAGCAGCTGAATGGGTGTGTACGGTGCAGGGCGGCTGAGTATCTGCTCTGGAAGGCTCCACAGGAGGCAAGGGAGGAGTTCAAGCCAACTTTATCTGGGTGGGGATGGGGGGATTGGATTGAGACAGGGTGTCATGTAGCCCAGGCTGGCCTCAAATTCACTGTGTAGCTGAGGACGATTTTAACCTCTGATCTTTCTGCCTCTTCCTCCCAAATCCTGGGATTACAGGTGTGCACTCCCATGCCCACCATATTCTGGTCTTTTATGAATTGTTTTGCAAGCATCTCTTACTGTTGCGTTCATAGCAGAAATGTGGAAAGATAAAAAAGAAGACAAGAAAGTTCCATGAACTGATAGAGTCGGGCTGGCAAGATGGCTCAGAGGGGGACGGCACTTGCCTCCAAGGCTGATGATCTGATGATGTCCCCTTTACACCCGTGCTGCGGTATGGGTGAGCCACCCTCACTCCAAATAGAAAATATTAAATGTAATTAAATAAAACCAAACCAAACAGAAACAACACACACACACACACACACACACACACACACACACACACCTGAGTAAATATTTCTCCAAAAGTCATTAAATGACCGAAAAGCTCATGAAAAGTGCTTGGCATAATTAATACTTAAGAAAATGCTGATCAAAACTACAGTGCAGGGGCTGGAGAGAAGCCTCAGTGGTTAGGCACACTGTCTACTCTTCCGGAGGGCCTGGGTTCAATCCCCAGCACCCACATGGCAGCTCACAACTGTTTGTAACTCCTGTTCCAGGGGATCTGACACCCTCACCCACACGTGCGTGCAGGCAGAACACCGATGTACGTGGAACAAACAAACAAAACACAGTGTAGACATGGGGGGGGAAGGAAGGGAGGAACCAGCGCTGTGTAGGGAGGACATGGGTTTGGAAATGGTGGGATCACGTGTATCACTCGTCAGGGCAGCTGCAGTGGAGAACAGCTGGGATTGCTCTAAATGTCAGACAAGTCAGTCATCCCAACACCTGGGAGGCGGAGTCCGGAGGAGCGGGAGTGCGAGGCCAGTCTCTGCTACAGGAAACCTTATCGCAAAAATGCAGTCCAGCAATTCCATTCCTTAAATCCCGAAGAGCTGAATATAATGTTTGTGTAAAAAGGGCTCGAGCCAGGCATGGCAGCACGTGTCTGTACATGTCTCCTGCACCGAGGAGGCAGAGGAAGGAGGATCAGTAGTTTGGTGCTAGCTGGGCTCTGCAGTGAGTTGCCATCTCAAACAAACAAAAATAATTAAACAAAAATCTGTGGTAAAACAGCACAAATGATCAAATGTGGCATACACGCCCAATGGGATGCCAGATAAGCATAAGAAGAAATCACTGATGCATGCTGTGACGTGGACCAATCTTGAATACGTTAAACCAAAACCAGCCAGACACAGGTCACACATTGTGTGACTCTGTTTACCCCCATCCCCAGAACAGCCTAATTTATAGAGAAAGGATGTAGATTAATGGTGTCCCGGGACTAGGGAGAGGCAACTGCTCATGGATATTCAGGCCATTTTTCTGGCATGAAAAGGGCCTGATAAGGTGTGTTGCGGTGACAGGGGCACATCAAGTAAGTATCCTAACACTCTGTACTGTACATTTCAAATCGGTTAAGGTTACAGTGTATGAATGATATGCTAAAAGCATACTCTACACATGAGCCAGTCATAAGCGATAACCAATACCATTTGGTGATGGTATTGGTCCATTTGCTATTGCTAAAACAAGATATCTCAGCTTGGGTAGTTAATAGAAGAGGAAATTCACTGGCTCCCAGTTCTGGGGGCTGTGATCAGGCATAATTAAAGGGCTGGCATCTGGAGGGGTGTTGTAGATATTTCATCTCACTCTGAGACTGTGTTGGTTTTTGGAAAAACCTGTGTCTACTGTGGTATGGCTCAGCCCTAGCACACACCTTTAATCCAAGAGCGGTCTGCTTGAGTATTGTAAACAGGATTAAATAAAGGCAAGCATAGGTCAAGAGGCAGAGCAAGGAACCACTAGACAGGGAGTGAAATTTAGGGAAAAAAAAAACCTGAGAATAAGAGTCAGGAGGACAGGTAGACGAACCGGAAGTAGAAGGGAAGGACACTGAGTCTGAGAAGGACAGCTTCCTTTTAGGAGGATGGCTGAGGAGGAAGCTGGGTGCTTTTTCAGCCTCTCTGAGCTGACAGGCTTTCACCCCAGCACCTGGCTCCCAAATCTTTCTCTGAACAATTTTGTTAAAAACAACAGAAGAGTCTTCTTGCTGCGTGAGTCATTCATGGCAGAAGGTGTTGGGGAGACAAAGGGTGAGACAAATCCGTCTTTTTAGAAGGAAGTGGTCTCTATAGTTTGGATCTTGAACTGCCCCCAGAGGTTATCAGTTTTCAGCACTCTGTAGAGATGGTAGGCTCTTTAAGAGGTGGGCCCTCATGGAAGGCTCTGGCTGAGTCACCAGAAGAGGTCTGACTCTTTGCTTCCCAGGACACCACAAATGAGGTGGTCTCCTCTGTCACACAGTCTCACCATTATACAAGGGGCCGCCACAGACACAAAGCAACGAGGCCAACTGATCACAGACAAAATCCTATCGGTCACGTTACATTTTCTAGAGCCTTTCCCCCTGCCATCACGTAGTACCTATTTATTATCAATTAGCTGTTTGAATTATTTTGTTATGGACTGAATCTTTTGATAGTTAATTGAAATGATTATACACCTGTGTTATTGTGTCCTTATTTACTCTTCACCGTGTCCTGAGAGGGAGAGCTCACAGATGAGAAAACTGAGTCTCAAAGGTCTTCACAGCTGTAAGTGGCAGCAGCAGGGTTGACACTTACACTGAACCCCTACTCTTAAGAAGTGGGGCCACGCCCGGCTTGTGGTCTTTGAATCTCCCCTTCCACTGTGCCCATGCTAGATGCCTACGTCTAGCAATGATGCAGAAACTCACTGTTAGGATTTAGACAAAAATGCCACACACACAGCCAGTCTTAAATCCAGTGAGGTTTATTGGATGGAGATGGAGATGGAAAGAAAGAGGGAAGAAGAGAGAGGGAGAGAGAGAGAAATACAGTAGGTGGGCATCCTGACAGAGAGAGGGGAGAGAAAGCAAGAGAAGGAAGAGCAAGAGGAGGGGAAGTGGCTGATAGGTCACTACGTGCCTGGCCCAGGTGATGTCATAGGGTGCAGGTACTGACATAGGATGTTGTTAGGACCCTGAAGGTCTCTAAGGGAGGGCCAGTTGAATTGCCTGCACAACATGACACTCACTCCTTTTAACTGGCCAAAATTTAGCTTCTAGAAACATCCCCTATGTCTAAGAGAACAACACCAAGGGGCGGGAGAAATGGCTCAGTGGAGAGATAAGGACACTGCTCTTGCAGAGGGCCTGGGATCAATTCAAAGCACCCACATGGTGGTTTACAGCCGGCTGTAACTCCAGTTCCAGGGACTTTGACACCCTCCTCTGGTCCCCTCAGGCACAAGCCATGCACATGGTGCACAGACATTAGTGCAAAATAAACATATGAAAGAAAGTTACAAGTTTTAAAAAAATTGACCCCCTCCCCTTAAAAAACAAACAACAGGGGCTGGAGAGATGGATCAGAGGTTAAGAGCACTGGCTGTTCTTCCAGAGGAGCTGGGTTCAATTCCCAGCAACCACATGGTGGCTCACAACCACCTACAATGAGATCTGGTGCCCTCTTCTGGCCTGCAAGCACACATGCAGGTAGGATACTGTATAAATAATAAATAAATAAATCTTAGAAACAAACAAAACCCCACCAGGCCCTGAGGAAATATTTGCCTTGGCAAGAGGCCCTTTCCCCCAAGTCCACCTGGGTGACTCTTGTTGGAAACCAGTTTCAATTGAAGATGACTCTCAGGAACCGGGAACAACGGAATGTTCAGAAAAACAACGGCATTTCTTTTAATTGTGAGTGTGCCTCCAAACTACCAAAATGGACTGCGTTTTACTGGTGCAGTTGGCAATTTTCCAGAACAACTTCAGACCGGTGTGTGTTTAAAAGAGTCCTGTCACTGAAGTGAGAGCAGCTGTGTCCATCTTCAGCGTGCTGCAGAACTGAGGGCTGGCAGGTGCAGAGAAAGCAGTGGCGCTGTGCTGAGGACTGTGTCGCCTTCCGAGAACTCTCCCCTCTCCCTCTGTGCTCTGTAAGGAAGCTAGATAAACCCACTGGCTTCCCAGGGTGACTTGGTGGAATCATACCTTGACTTGTTCCATCCTCCCCAGGGAAGGAATTTTAGCATCACAGATTGTGCTGTACAGACGTCTCTCTTGCCAACATACGGCGCAGGAAAGGGTGAGCAACGCTCTCCCGAGGCAGTCCTCACTCTTACGACAAGAGCCCGACCTTGTATAACAGCTGGAGTTGGTGCTGTTGGGTGGCAGAGCTACATGCCCTCCCGCAGCACGCACTGAAGAGGGATGCTCCAGGAAGGTGGAGTCATCCTGGTGCCAGCGTCTACGCATCTGGAAAAGAGTATTTTCACTTTCGTGTTTTCACTGATGGTTGTTTGAAGATGTCTGAGGAGTCTGGGAGGGTGCTCCTCCATGCAGAGTTAAGGAAGAGACCTGTATAGAAAAGAGTCAGGGAGCAAGTTGACCTCATTAACACTCAGGGCATGCTCCGAGCTGCTCTTCTTAGCTGTGACAGCTCTGGTGAGGGGGTGGGACCAAGAGGAGAACAGCAAATCCATAGCTGTCAAGTGAGGAAAGATGGAGAATGCTAAGTTAAACGTGGGGCCGGAGATGAGTTCAGATAGTCAGGGCTTGTCTGGCACACGTGAGGCCCTCGCTGGCCAAAACGCAAAATGAAATATGGTCCTGGTTTCAAAATCTTATAATACTCAAATTGGTGTAGATTTGGCCAGATTGCCCCTACTCAAGCAACTGAAGTCCTATTGGCAAGAAACGGGAAAACTCTAGAGTAGTGATCCCTGACAGTCTTCCACAAACACCTTTTTCTTTCAGTTGACAGTTTTCTTCGTTTTGTTTGTGTGTCAGGAGGGCAGCCCACAGGCCACAGTGGGTCTGTTCTCAGCTTCTACCAAGGGAGTCCCAGGGACCGAACTCCGGTCATCAGGCAGGTCATCAAGGCCTTTACCCGATGAGCCGTCTCGCTGGCCACAAATACCTTTTTATATCTGTTTATGCAAGTTCACACAAAGTCTCCACGTGGGTCACAAGTCACAGAGCACGCTTGCTTACGAAGGTGAGACACGTCAGCGAACGGCTGCATAAACAAAGCACTCACGGCACGTGTCTGGAATGGATGTCCTTCCGCTCTGGAAACAGGTGAGCCCCGGACACAGGCTGCGGCGTGAGCGGATGTGGGAGGCATGCTACATGGAGTAAGCCAAACGCAAAGGGACAGGTTTACAGCTCTGCTTGTGTGAACTGCCCAGGGGAGTGAGCTTTCAGACACAGGGTGGTGACCGGAAGCAAGAGGAATGGGACTGACTGTCCACATTTAAGTTTGGAGCGATGAAAACTGTGCTAGAGGTAGACGGATGAGGTGATTTCACAACCCGATGCTTAAATGCGGTTAAGTGGTATGTTTTGTAGTCTACCCGTTTTACTACCATTAAAAAGGTTGTTAGGTATTTCCAGTTGGTCCTCAAAAAGGTTTTAGCATTGAACCCTCTCACCCCTCCTCGACAGGCCTGTGTTTGGGTCTTCCATAATGTTTGGAATCTAGCATTAGCAGGGGTCCCTGAGTGGTGGTATAGATGAAAAATCAGTAGCAGAACGGGCAGTTTTAGAGGGGACAGTCACCAGCAGGCACAGGCTAAATGAGTGTCTGTAGCCCCCAGATTTGCTCTTTCAGTTCTTCCAGTTGGGGACAGTAATCTAGTCCCTTACTTCCCCTGATTAAAAAAAAATCCCTGAATTAGTAATTCAGAAAAAAAGATTATTGCATGGCCTTTCAAAGCCTTGTGATTCAGTGTTATGAAACAAAACAAAAAACAGGGAGTTTCTGTTACATCTGAATTTCTTTGCATGTATCTGGGCTTGCGATTGGCGATTAGGGGACAGTTTGCAGGACTCAGCTCTCTGCTGGCCACGTGTGGGGTCGGTTTGGGTTGAACTCGGGTCCAACAGTCAGGTTTACGCAGGGAGCCAGCTCTCTGAAATTCTGCGCCCTCATGTTCTACTTTTCCTTTTTAAAGCATTCATTCGTTTTATTTTATTTTTGGTTGGTTTGTCTGCAAGTGTGTGTGTGCATCGTGCACACGCGTGCTCCGTACCTTCCTACAGGGATCAGGAGACGTCATGAGATTCTCTGGAACTGGAGTTACAGGTGGTTGCAAATGACCACGGGGGCGCTGGGAACTGAACCTATACCTTCTGCAAGAGCAACAGCGCTCCAAGCCACTGAACCGTTTCTCCAATCCTTATACTAAGACTGTTTGCGCACATTTGTTTAGAGTTGGTGTCTGTGTGTGTTTGTGTACGCGCACCCACGCTCGTGGAGTCAAAGGGTAACTATGTGCATCCCTTTCTCTCCCACCACGTGGAACTTATTTGTCTGCCTTGGTCAGGGCACTTAATGACTGAAACCATCTCACTGGTATCCCTGACAGCATTTTAAGAAGCATGTCTGCATTTGACCTGTTAATTACAGGGCTCCATAAAGCTGGATTTAGTCTGTAAAAGACTGGGAAGTTTAGTTTGATTACCATGGATATACACTGATCTGTTCTCTATCTAACTCAGCCACCTCCCAGCATTCCCCTGTGCACTGGCTATCCTTTGGGCTATTCTTGGCATCACAATGGGCCTGGTTCCTGAGGACTCACTGTAAGACAGTCATAGTAAATACAAATTACAGGAGGACACTGTTTTAGACTCAGCTCCTGCACAGGGCCCCATCTGACAAGACTGAAAATCAAAATGGAGTCACTCATGCTGTTCTGGCTGCCTGTTCTGGCTTTGTGAGGAAAGTAACCCTAGAGTGGCCCATCAGCTCCTTGTTCTGAGATTCTGCCTTAGTTCACCTTAAACAGGCTGTTGCCTGACTCTAGAATCACAAATTAAGGCAATCCCGACCTTGAAATTAAACTCTTTATCATTTATTCTTTAACAATTAATTTCTTAACTTTTTGAATATTATGTTTGGGGGGATGGATATGCATAAAAACAGGGTCATGGCTGGGTGTGGCGACATACACCTTTGAACCTCATGCCAAGGGCAGGTGGATCTCTGTGAGGCAAGCCAGGTCTCCGTGGTGAGTTCCAGGACAGCCAAGGCTGCACAGTGAGACCCTGCTTCAAAACAAAAACCCGAGAGGTTCCCAGGTGGAGGGTGTTTCCTGCATCGAGCGCTGTCTCCTAAGGGCGAGCTGCGAGGCCACAGCAACCATCCTGGGCTTCCTCCTAGCGCTCCACCAGCTATGCAGACAGTGGTGCCTGTTTAGCTGCCAGAGCCTCTGCCACCCCAAGACAGGACTACAGAGGCCAATCCTGGTGCACTCTCTTCCATCACCGCCTCCCTCTCCCCAGGTTACCCAGGACCTAGTCTCCACCAGAGTCCAAGAGTGTCCTGTCATCTTCACTGTGTGCCTCGTGTGACTGCCATCTCCTTAGACTTGGGGTTTTTTTTTTCTCTTTTTTAAGCCTTTTAATTGTTCTTGGTTTTACAAGACGGGGTTTGTCTGTGTAACCCTGGCTGGCCTCTGTAGACCAGGCTGGCCTCAGACTCAGAGACCCGCCTGCCTCCGTCTCCTAAGCAGTGGGATTAAAAGCGTGTGTGCCCTGCCATGCCCAGCAGGGAGTTGCTCTTTAACCCTGGCGTTTGCTGGACGTTTCATTGTGTGGCCAGCACTCTAAGTTCCCAAACCAAGTTCCCCAAACAGCCATGAGTGGCGGGACTGACAAAGACCAAGAGCGGTAACGTGCACTATCCCACAACCCCCATCTTTCCAGGTTCCGTGAGTCAGCTCAGGCCTTCCTGCCTTCGAGAGCCTCTGGCAGGACCTGCTGCCAGACCTCAGGCTAGGCACGTGGACGCTGTTTCTTCCCGTCATTTTCCCTTTCTTCCACGCCTCTCAGCCACACTCTCTAGGGCTGTCTCTATGAGCTGAGGGTTCTTCCCGAATTTCTGGGCAGTGCAGTTCAAGATCTTCTAGGGGCCCAGAACCAGTTAACTCCAAACACCCCCCTTTGTGTAGCCCTGGGGCTGTATGGTGCCCAAGAGGGCAGCAAGGCCTTTTCCTGAAGAGGCCCTCTACTGCCGTCAGAACTGGACACTTCTCTAGACTGGTCTTGGGGGTGGGGAAACAGTGCAGGGCTTCCGGTGCTGCGAAAGCCGTCTGCCCCGAGGCCCTCTTCCTGGGCCTTTCACTCCTGTGGCCCTCGCTCTCGATTTCCAAGGGCCCTGTGTGAAACAGAACCTGACAAAGCCTGGGAGAAAAATCCCATCAAGCTGTACCCTCCATCAGCTCCTGTTTTTAAAATCACAGTTTTCTTTTTTAACCACACATGGGAAACAACCATAAAAACATAGACAGCTGGAAGGAGGGAGGGAGAGAACAGGGACTCTTTTGTGTCATGTGGCTCTCTGAGAAATTGTTCCTAAATTTATCACACACACACACACACACACACACACACACACACAGTTTGTTTGTTTTGTTTTGTTTTTGAGACAAGGTCTTTGTAGCCCTGACTGTCCTGGACCTCATTATGTGACCAGACTGACCTGGAGCTCACAGAAATCTGTCTGCCTCTTCCTCTCAAGTGCTAGGATTAAAGGCACGTGCTGCTATGTCTGGCGTAAACTTACCATATTTTTAGTTCCTCTTAGAACACTATGCAGCCTAAGAGTTTCCCTTTAGAAGAAAGCCTGCTTTTGAGAGGCAGGACGGGCTTCTTCCTGGTGATTTGTGTCCTGCATTTAGCCTAAGGACACAAAGCCACAAACAGAAGGGCCGTGGAACCTGCCAAAGCAGCAAGCAGCAATGGCTCCTGTGGCTGCTACCAACTCCATCTCCGCTCTTCAGGCAGCAAAGACATCAAGGGACAGTGAAGTTTTATGTTACAATTTCTGAAACTGAAACTTCCTAATTTTAAGATACGCTGAGACTTCCTTCCCTCACATGCTCTTCTCTCCTGGCGTGGTCTCAACGGCCACACTGCTGCCCTTCCCGTGGTAGGCCAACCCTGCGGCCACCTGCCTGACTGGGCGGCCACCTGCCTGTCCCAGTTGGCTGAGCCTGTCGCAAATACCACAGACGTTTCTCACTGTTGAAGCTGGATGCAAGAGCCAGCGACAGTGCGGTGGGTTCCACCGCTGAATCCCTCTGGTGTTCCCTCCCTCAGGGGGCTAAGCCCACCGGAGGACACTGCCCTCAGTTAGCTCCCAAAAGCCTTGGTGCCGCATGCAGGGGTCCGAGCTTCAGCCTGAAGTGGCCGGGCGAGCGGCAGGGCGGCCCCTGCCCAGCCTTTGGTAGTCCCTCCGATTCCCACCCACGTGATGTGAAGACCGAGACTGCCAGGTGTGACTGGACGGCAGCCAGAGCTCCTCGTTTCTTCCAGGCCTCGAAGCAAGAATGAAATCATTACCCTGAACGTGAGCGGTCCTTGACAGCGCTGCTTGAGGGCCCCAAGTATAGTGGGCTGTGGTGTTCTGTCTTCAAGAAGGTTCCTGAAGAAAAGCCTCCCGGAGGAGTGAGATGGGGACACTTGAAGCTGTCCCAGGCGGCTGTATAGAACATGCATTAAAATGCACAGTGACTGTCTATCCTGCGCACGCGCGCGCACACACACTCACTGCTTCTGGACTGTTTCTCATAAGCATGGTCTGTCACTAGGAAAGTGTAAGATCAAACATGGCCGTGACATGTTTCTGATTCCAGCCAGGGGAGAAGGTGGCGGGCAGGCTCTGGTCTTTTAAACTCTTGTCTCTGTTGTTACAGTGTTGATGGTTCCATTGTTTATATGCGATTAATAAATAATTTCAACCAACATTTATTGAATTCTTCACATGTGCCCAAATATTTAATCTTCATAAAAAGTCTCATGAGATAGATGTTTTTGTCCATGAAGCCACAGAACATCAGCTGATCTGATTTCCTTCTTGGCTTTCAGGTTCTAAGGTGAACATCTGTAGAAGTCTTTGCTGTTGTTTGGTTGGTTTTTAAACTTTTTAAGATTTTATGTATATGGATGTTTTGATTGCATGTCTGTACACCTTCAAAGGCCGGAAGAAGGCACTGGACTCCTTGGGACTGACTAAGTTAGAGATGGTTATGAGCCACCACGTAGGAGCTGGGAACTGAACCCGGATCCTCCGCAGAGTCAGCAAGTGCTCCTAAGTGCTGCCATGTCTTCTGCCCCTTGGGTTAGGAATGCGCTACCATGTCCTCTAAGGGTTGTCCTCTAAGGGTTGCCACTGAGATGAAGAAAGAGAAGTGACGAGAGAGACTGACATAGAGCCTCAGAGACAGAAAGAGTGAAACCAAAATAAGGATGTGGAGGAGGGTGAGAGGGGAGGAAGAGGAGACGGAGAAAAATAAAGATAGGAGATGGGGACAAATGAGGGGGTTGGCAAGGGCAGGTCAGAGGAGAGGAAGGGTCATGGCCATGAGGAGAATTTGAGGCAAGAGCAGGACACTTGGAAAGTATCTTTCAGTTCTGGCGTGAACCTTACTCTTTCTCCCCATCCAGGAAAACCTCGGTAGGGAATCTCACCAGCAGATACCGATAGGCACAAGCTGCCGTCAGTGGCCTCAGTAAGAAGGGTGCAGAGTGAGAAACGGAGGGGCGGGGAGTGGGGACCCACTGACAGAGTGCCGTTTGTTGAGAAGGTGTGCCACTTGCAGGGAATTGGAGCACATTTACTCGTGGTCAGATTTACATCTTCTTGATTTGGGTTTTATTTGGTTTGTGATCTGAAACTGGCTGGAATTACAGGTCTGTTCCCGAAAGCCTGGCTTTGTTTGTTTTGTACCGGGAACTGCAGAGCTGAGCTGCCGGAGGCGCAGCTCAACGGAATGGCCCTTGCTTAGTGAGTTCCAGCCCCTCGGGTCAATCCCCGGCACTGCAGATCTCAGCCACAGCTGTTTCAGAAAAGAGAAAACTGGGCTGGGCACGGTGGCAGACGACTTTAATCCCAGCCCTTGGGGTGTGGAGGCAGGAGGATCTCTGTGATGTAGAACAGCCTGGTCTACATAGCAATTTTCACTCTAGCCAGGGCTACCTAGTGAGACCCTGGTGGGCGGGAGAGAGCCAGTGTGAATGAACAGGAAAAATCATCCAAGCATGAACAGCCTTGAGGGACAGCCCAGCAGTTAAGAGCGCTGGCTGCTCTTCCGGAGGACCCAGATCAACTTCTCACAGCTCTCTACCACTGGTTCCCAGGGGGTCATAGCTGGCCTCTTCAGGTACTACATGCATGTGGTGTACATATAAACACACAGGTAAAGTACTCATGCGCCAAGATTCCAGCCCCAGGCAGCTTGGTTCCCAAACTGCGCTTCACAAAGTCCAACATTTCTATTTGACAAAGAATCATTGGCCAAGCAGGGTTTTATCAGATTGTGGTAGTAATGAAATTACCTTTTTTGTTTGTTCGAGTCAGAGGTTCTGTGTTGCCCAGACTGGCCTCCAACTCACTTTGTAGCTCACGATGGCCTTGAACTCTAGATTCACCTGTTCCCACCTCCCAAGTGGCAGGATTACAAGTGTGGACCACTATGCCTGGCTGCAAAGGTGGGTTTTGAGTTTAGAACCGGCTGCTTAGTCTGGAGAAAACAGAAAATGAAGCCTGGACTTTGGGTTTAGAATTCCTTTCTCCTCTTTGAAGTTACCACGAGTTGGATAAGGATAGGGAGCTCAGATACACTAATATCTACCAGTAAGACCTCAAATCAGATCTTTTACCACCATAAAACAAGTATTTTCCTTCAGCCTCAACAGAAAGGAAGCTGTTTTATGACTCACAGAGGTAGAAGAATGCTGCCCAAGGCCTAAGACCAAGGTTAAATATGTTAAATGTCAATAGATCAGCAGACTGTGTCCGTGGGAAACACCTTCCAACCGCCGTGGTTCTGCCAACAGCTCTGACCGTAGGCTTAGAGCGGCCACCCGAAACCTTTGCTCTCCAGTCCACACTGGTGGCGCTGTTGTCGGTGGGTTTTGTTGTTGTTATTTTTTAAGACAGCAGTCTGGCTGTTTAGGGTCGACGGGTTCTTTTAGGGCTCTATGTGAATCGTTGCCAACAGCAAACACAGGAAGCAGTCTCCTCGGTCTGTCTCCTCCAAGCTGCCCTACAAAGCCTCTCTCCCATGTCTCTCCAAACTGCCACACTTTCTCTTTCTGGACTCTCGTTTATATCCCTCAGAATCCTAGACCACACCCCTCACACCCCTCTCCATGCTGCAGGAGGCAGGCTGTTACCAGCTGGCAAAGACCACACCACAGAGGAGACAACTATCAGTTCTGGACAAACTAAAGCCCAAACTAAAATCCCACACTTGGGGTTAAAACAAAAACATATTTATATAACATAACTGAGTTTTTAAAGAAACCAAACTTCCATTACCAACCAGCTCACAGGGATCCTCCTGCCTGTGCCTCCTGAGTCCTGGGGTTAACGTTGTGTTCCACCAAGACTAGGTCATACTGGCTCTCTAATAAGCTGCCCCATGCTATGCGAGGTGGCACACACCTTTGATTCCAGCACTCAGGAGGCAGAGGCAGGCGGATCACTGTGAGTTCAAGGCCAGTCTGGTCTACGAAGCGAGTCCAGGACAGCCAAGGATACACAGAGAAACCCTGTCTCAAAAACCAAACCAAACCAAAAGAAAACAAAAAAGCCGCCCCATTCTTATGAATACCTCTCTCCCAAAATGCTTCCCCATACCCACCCAGTCAAAACTGTGCAAGCTGGCATCCAAACAGATCTTTTTTGTGAATTGCTCCTAAAGCTTCTGACAGAATTAATGCCTTTTTTTCCTAGAACCTCATCATCATTCTAATTTTCTTTCCCCTTATTTTACAAGGAGGAGTACCTCTCTTAATGAGATGTTTGTCTCTCTGAGGACAGAGATGTTGGGAATGAGCAAAGGAAACTTATTCTAGGTACTACCATTTTGTCTTCATCTCCATCTAACCATAGTGAGAGACTAAGTTCAAGGTCTCAGGCCCTCGGGGAGCTGAGGACTTCCCAATAGCTGAACAGCTTCTATGTAAGGAGGAGACAGTTGTCTGAGTCTACACATCTCAGGAACAACTTTTTTTAAGGAGACAATTGTCCAGCCATCTCAAGAACAACTTCTCCATCTTGCTGGCAGGGTCAAACTAAGTTCATGTTCCCAGGCTCAGAAACCTACTCCTGTCCTGATTAATAAAAACTCCCTTGCTCAACCCCTATGCCAAACTATGATTGGACAGTGCTATAGCCCACCCTGCTCCCCCTTAATTTATGGTTTCATCTTTTAAACATGCTGTACAACATTCTTTTAGGGTTCCAGTTCAGCTCCCGAGTCTGTTCTGCAGTCCTGATTGATTAGTCTTGGCTTGTTTACAATACTTTTTTCATTTGCATGGACCTGGTGTTTGAGTCATGCTGGACCTAAGTGGACCCCAGAACAATGTAATGCACATTATATTGGCAAGTTGTCTTGGCGATTGAGCTCTAGCCATGCTGGCTCTTCAAGAAGAGCTGCTTCTCTCCTATTTTAGACCAAAGCATGTTTGTCTCAGGGTATCCTTTGTTTGGGGTTAGGTGATAGAGAGGAGGACACCAAATTAGCCCATGTAAAAACACTTTTTTCCCCCCAAGACAGGGTTTCTCTGTGTAACCTTGGCTGTCCTGGACTCGTAGACCAGGCTGGCCTGGAACTGAGAGATCCACCTGCTGCTGCCCCCAGTGCTGGGATTAAAGGCTCCATCATGCCCAGCTCACTGTACTCTGGAGAAGAGCTGGAAGGAACACCATGTTGATCAGAGGTTATCATTTTGCCTCCATTGCTATAGAAACGCATGCAGTGGGGACAGGACCCCGGAAGCTCAATCTTCAGAAGCTCCTCCATGGAGAGGAAGCTTAATCAGTCCTCCAGTGGCAGCCTCAAGCTTTCACCGAAGTCATTTCTGAGGGATGTTTGTGAGCTCCTGGTTTGACGTTAGGCGGGTTGCTGTGTTTGCTCTTTCGTGTCCCAGCCATCCTTGCTGCGTAGTCCACGTGCCTGCTTGCATGACGTCTTGGTGCCTGTCTGCTGCTTCTGTTTATCCGCTACTTGCTGTTTGTCTTTACTTTTGTTTCTTGTAGCCTTACTAATCCCGCTCATTCAAAACCCCAAGGATTGTTATAGCTCATTCTCTGGGCCAGACGGGAGGGCACACCTGAGTCATTGTTTGCTTATTGGCTTTTTAATGAGATACTGTTTTAAAAACTTGGTCACAATGACTGGTGTGTGATCTGAGAGGGTAGAAGAGACGCAGAGCCAGGCCCTCCATCCCACCCCTGGTTAATGGTGGGATTGGATGAGTGAGAACTATGATCCTGGTCCTCAGTGTGGCCCTGCTCACATGCCCCCGAGGTTAACCTTTGTTCTTTGTCTGTGACAGGGGCTCAGGGGGCACAGGCTGGCATGAATTCCATTAGCCGAGACTGGCCTTGAACTCATGAGTGTGCTGCCTCTCATGCCCAGCTCTAGCCAATGATCTTGACAAATTACAGCAACAACAAGCAAAATTTTAAAAGTACAAATGCTGCTCAGTTTACAATGGAGTTATGCCCAGATAAACCCCTCATAAATAGAAATAATCATGAGCTAAAAATGCAAAAAATCTCATCAAAACTCGCTGCAGCTCACAGGCCACACGTGTCTATGGTAGCTATGAATGTGGCCTAACACAAAATTCCAAGCTTATTAAAAACATTACAAAGCGGGTTTTTAATTTATTCTTGACAAGCCAGTTGTGATGAGAAAATGAGCATGTGTGCCTGGTGTTCAGCGTGCTGTGTTATCTTCCGAGCACAGGCAGCTGATTTGACGTCACCTTTGCTTGTCAATGTAATAGCTAATTTATTAGTTTAACTTATTTGCTTTAGAATAACCTATTGCAAACATTTATGTTATTTAGAAGGCGGTGTGCATTCCTGATTGTTGAGGGAGCTTTCACTTCTTCACCTCACCCACCATACCCAGCGCCTTCCCCTGGGTCCTCCGCTTCCTGCTCCCTTACCTGCTGGAGTGTGGGAGGGCCTGAGCCTGCTTCCTATCTTCCTGACAATTAATTACTTTTCATGATTAAGTAAAAATGTTTCCAGATTTATTATTATTATTATTAATTAGGTTTTTTGAGACAGGGTTTCTTTGTACAACAGAGCCCTGGCTGTTGTGGACTTGCTTTGTAGACCAGGCTGGCTTTGAATTCACAGAGATCCTCCTGCCTCTGCCTCCCAAGTGCTGGGATCAAAGGTGTGCACCACCATACCTGGCTAGTATTATTTTTAATTCCAGCATACATTCTGTAGAATTTGAAAAACAACCCTAACACCCATATCTTCAAAAGGAGAAAAACTACTGGTGAGGGAAGATTGTGTAATGAAAACCATTTTTTTGTTGTTACTTGTAGAGAGTTTGTGCAAGCTTTTGAAGACTATAGTTGACAACTTATCCTATGCAAGAACACAACCAAATTCAGGGTACCTTGCTTTTGCTGTCCAGTCAAAACAGCAAAGCTGAAAAAAGCATTTCTCTTTTAGAAGTTATAACCCATCTTTGAGAAAAATCAACAAGCTAGACAAACCCTTAGCCAAACTAACTAAAAGGCAGAGAAGAGTATCCAAATTAACAAAATCAGAAACAAAAAGGGGGGCATAACAACAGACAATGAGGAAAAAAATTCACATGATTATCTCAGAGAACTCCTGCAGCTGATAAACAGATTCAGCTGAGTGGCTGGATACAAGATTAATTAAAAAAAAAAATCAGTAGCCCTCCTGTATACAAACCACAAATGGGCTGAGAAAGAAATGAGGGAACCTATGCCCCCTGACAACATCACAGGCTATCTCCAAGGCTCTTAGTTGCTCTCCGTAAACTGATGGTGAAGCCCTGTTGTTGAAAACAACACTATGTCATCAAATACAGAGACATCAAACTGGTGTCCAACTAGAAGCTTCACCACTACTGACCATCATTCATGCCATACACGTCACAGTAGCCACAAATAATATAAAGTATCTTGGTGTAACTCTAACCAAGCAAGTGAAAGAGCTGTATGAACTTCAAGTCTCTGAAGAAAAAAATTAAAGAAGGTATCAGAAGATGGATATCTCCCATGCTCATGGTTCAGTAGGATTAACATAGTGAAAATGGTCATCTTACAAAAGCAATCTACAGATTCAGTGCAATACCATAAAAATATTGTGTTGACAATTCTTTTTTTTTTTTGCACTTAAACAATACTGCACTTTATCAAAAAAACACACAAGAAATTTCAACTCTTATTCTTTGAGTTATAAAATCAAGGTTTGGCTGTTAAACATGGCTTTCATGTAATTATTTGCATAACTCTAGTAATCTTCAGTGGCTTAAGATCAGAACCGGTTCTTAAAAAAAACACTAAAAACATGAAACTACTTAGCCCCTGTAGAATATTTACCTGCAGAGTATGTTCATCGAGCCTTACATTCCAGGATTTGCTATCTCACTTATAAAGGCCACATCCAAAGGAGAAAGCAAACCACCACAAACTGGGATTCTTTGTTTATTTTTTGGCTAGTGGTATGTCCTTAATTTGTTGATCTAGCAAACAAATTTCAACTCTGCTATGCAAATGACAGAAGGAATCTGCTCAGCAATTAACTTGAGTTCAGGTTCATACAGGCAACATGCTATATGCGAAAAAATTACTAACTGAACTACAGGTATTAAATACTGAAAAAATTAACAATTGATTATACTTTATTTTATTTAACAATCTAGGAGGTTCGCAGCCATCAGCAGCTCCGGTGCAGTTGGGAATTCAGGAATCTCAGTGGGGCTGTTAGTGTAGCGGACTTGTAGGTAAAATACATGCACACTTTTGCTAGCATGAGTGAAGGGATCTCTCTAAAATTGACCGCATTGGCTTCGTTCTCAGCAAACTGCCCTGGCCCACTCAACACGGCCTTTAGTGTTCCTGATGTTAATGCACGATCTCTTTTTACAGTGAGTCCATCACGATCAGAAGATGTTAATTTGACAGACATGGCACCAGGGCCTCCACAGCCACCATGGGTTTTCTCCTCTCTGTCCATTATGTTCTTATAAAGTTCTGCGTGATCCCACAAGAACTTTAGTAGTTTCTGGCCAGTCCCACAGCCACTACAGCCCTATCCCCATGTACTGCCACAGCTCCTATTCAGGGCTGCCCCTCCCCCGACCCTAGTTGCCTACCCCTCCAATACAGTTCTTTACAGATCTTGAAAGAACAATTTTCAACTTCATACGGAAAAACAAAAACCCAGAATAGCTAAAACCATCCTTTACAATAAAAGGTCTTCTGGAGGTAGCTATACTACAGAGCATTAGTAACAAAAACTGCATGGTACTGGTATAGAAACAGACTGGTTGATCCATGGAATCGAATAAAAGACCCAGAAATAAACCCACACACCTATGGACACCTGATTTTTGACAAAGGAGCCAAAACCATACAATGGAAAACACAAACAAACAAACAAAAAACCAGCATCTTCGACAAATGGTGCTGATCTAACTGGATGTTTACATGTAGAAAAATGCAGATAGTTCCATACTTTATCACCCTGCACAAAACTCAGGTCCAAGTAGATCAAAGACCTCAATATAATACCAGACACACTAAACCTCTTAGAAGAAAAAGTGGGGAAGAGCCTTGAACTCATTGGCACAGGAACCAACTTCCTGAACAGAACACCAGCAGCCCAGGCTCTAAGATCAACAATTAATAAATGGGGCCTCATGACACTGAAAAGCTCTGTAAGGGAAAGGACACGGCATTTAGAATGAAATGACAGTCTACAGATTGGGAAAAGATCTTCACCAATCCCACATCTGACAAAGGGCTGATATCTAAAATATGTAATAAACTCAAGGAATGAAATACCAAAAAACAAAATAACCCAATTAAAAAAATGGGGCATAGAACAAAACAGAATTCTCAATAGAGGAATTTTGAATGGCTGAGAGGCCCTTAAAGAAATGCTCAATGTCTTTAATCATCAGGGAGATGCAAATCAAATGACTCTGAGAGTCCATCTTACACCCGTCAGAATGGCTAAGATCAAAATCTCAAGTGACAACACATGCTGGCAAGGAGGTGGAGAAAGAGGAACCCTCCTCCATTGCTGGTGGGAATGTAAACTTGTACAACCACTTTAAAAGTCAATCTGCTGCTTTCTCAGAAAATTCAGAATAGCTCTACCTCAAGATCCAGCTAACCACTCCTGGGCATATATCCAAAAGATGCTCCACCGTACAACAAAGACATTTTCTCAACCATGTTCGTAGCAGTTTTATTCACAATAGCCACAATCTGGAAACAACCTAGATGTGCCTCAACCAAAGAGTAGATAAAGAAACTGGCACATTTACACAATGGAATACTATTCAGCTATTCAAAACAAAACAAAATCATGAAACTTGCAGGCAAATGGATGGAACTAGAAGATATCATCCTGAGTGAGGTAACCCTGATCCAGAAAGACACACATGCTATGTACTCACTTATAAGTGGATTTTAGCCATATAGTACAGGATAAGCATACTACGAGGCACAGCCCTAAAGAAGATAAGTAACAAGGAGGATCCCAGGGAGGAGGCATAAATCTCATTTGGCAATCCCCTTCCAAGTGACAGAAGATACAGAAATAGTGGCTGAAGAGAGGGGCCAAGATAGGAGAAGGGGCACAGAGAGTTAAGGGGGTGGAGATCAGACCCAGGGACAGCAAGCACTAGAGGACAGAAGGACAGTAGAGAAAAGAGAAACTGAGGGTGGGTCTTTTCTGTGACAAGCTGGAGATCTAAGTCAGGGTAGGCTCCTGGGAGGATCTGAGGGGGATTCAGGCAAAGACTCCTAGTAGCAAAGGCCATAGAGACCGAAGAGGACACCCTCTAACTAGACCAGTCTCCTAGCAGAGGGAGGGGAAAACCAAACCACCCACAAAATCTTTAACCAAAAATTTACCCTGCCTACAAGATGTGCAGGGATAAAGATAGAGCAGAGACTGAGGGAATGGCCAACCAATGCCTGGCCCAACCAAAGACCCCACCCTATGGGAGAGCCAACCACTGACACTGTGAACTATACTCAGCTAGGCCTGCAGACAGGAGCCTGTCAGAGTTGTCCTCTGAGAGAATCTACCCGGCAGAGCCTCAGAACAGTTGCTGAGACGCATAGCCAAACATTGGGTGATGTGTAGGGAGCCTTGTGGAAAAGTGGGAAGAAAGAGAAAAGGACCTGGAACAGACAGGAGCTCCACAAGAAGACAACAGAGCCAACTAACCAGGGCCCAGAGGGGCTTGCTGAGACTCAAGCATCAACCAAGGACCATGCAGGGACTGGACCTAGGCTCCCAACAAAGAGGTAGCTGATGGGCAGCTGAGGCTTCATGTGGGTCCTCTAGTAAGGGAGGTGGGGACTGCAGCTGACAGAGACTCACTTGCCAGCTTTTTGATCACTTCTCCCCAACAGGACCACAGGGAAAGAGGACATGGAGCTGTGGTGGATGGGAAATGGAGATCCCTTTTCTGAGAAAGAGGAGAGGGGGAGAGAGAAGAGAGGGAGGATGGAACTGGTTGGGGAAAAGGGATGGAACTACAAACAGCATGTAAAGTTAATAAAACATATAAAAGAAAAAAAAGTATATTCAAGGTAAAAAAAAATTATAACCCAGACTTTTATTGTAAAAGCTACTTTACTTGGTAGTAACTTTAATGTAAAAAAAAAAAAAAACAACAAAACCATTTCTTTTTAAAATTTTTATATATTATTAACATGTATTAGTGTTTGCTGCACAACACACACACATCTGTACAGCACACATATTACGGATGGTTGAGTAGCCAAGCGGGTGCTGGGAATTGAACCTCGATCCTCGGGAAGATCGGACAGCGCTCCTGTCATTAGGTCATCTCCCCAGCCCTCCAGACTGTTTCGATGGTGAGTGTGTTCAGCAGCGCAGGCAGGGTGTGGCAGATAGAGTGTACTCTGGCTCTCCAGACGACCGTAGGTGAATTAAATGACTCGGAGAGATGAGCTGCTGTTTTTAAAACTGTGTTCTGATGATGGATGCCAACTCCGATGCCAGAGATATGGCCTAATTTGCCATTTTTATCACGGGTGCTGACGACAAATATAACCACCCAAGAAAGGGCCTCTTAGTGCCTATTAAAACACTGGAGGTAGGTGGATCTCTGTGAGTTCGAGACCAGCCTGGTCTACAGAGTGAGTTCCAGAACAGCCAGGGCTACACAGAGAAACCCTGTCTCAAGAAACCACTACCACCAACCACTACCACCAAAACACTGGAGAGAGGGGCCTGGAGAGACCGTTCAGGTGAAAGAGCATGCATTACCTCTGCGGAGAACCCAGGTTTGGGTCCCAGCACCCACGAGGGGCAGCTCACAGCTGTCCGTCACCGCAGCTCCAGGGTACATCCTCAGAGGGTACATGCACATGGGAGCACATCTAGACACGCACACACGTGCCTAAGGAAGAAGGAAAGATCTGTACACGGCAGTGAAGGCTATGCCAACGTGACTTTTTTAAGTCCACGCTGTGTAATGACATTTTGTTTTCTTAATCTGTCATTATTTGGAAGGTCAGATCTAAGCTACAGAATCTTAGTCATCCCTAGGGCTTCTGGCTAATAAGTTAGAGCAAAAGATAAGGTCCAGCACAGGCAGTTTTCCAGCTGCTCTCTGTCTCTCTCTGTCTCTGTCTCTCCCTCTCCTCTCTGCTGCGTACACCTTGTTTCTCTCTCAGGTCAGGCTAAACATTCACAGGTAATTCTTTACCCTATGGGGCATCCTGCAGGAACACACATGGCAGGTCCGCGTCTAGTGACTAGTTTGGATTTTGTGGTTAAAGTTCTGATCGCCAGATACCTCCCTTGGCCATTAATAAATAACTTGCATAATGGCACCTTGACACCATGTTCTATTCTGTGCTCCTTGTTCGTTTGTAGCTCTCAGGCTCCGGGCTGACGTGGGGCATTCCTAGTGCACAGGTGGGCACCACTGGGGCACCCCCAGGCTGACTGAGCACAAACACCCACCTCTCACACAGCTCTGATGGACCATTCATTCTGAAGACTGTGTTTGCAGGACAGAGACAAGCGAGCCTGGAGCAGGTGCTGAGGGCACAGACTTTTGCCAGATTTGCCCAGGATGACTAAGAGCTGCCTCCTCTCCAGACTACACTGGTACAACGGTGGCAGATGCCAGAGAGGGAGAAGGGAAGGAGACTTCTGTCTTACTGCTCTATACTCCTAACCAGCTCTGAACTCTGCAACCCTCTTATTTCAGCCACCTGAGCATCAGCATTGCAGGCATGAGCCATCATGCCAGACTGAAGGGGGGAAATACACACACACACAAACACACAAACACACAAACACACACACACACGCACACACATACGCACACACATATATGAGACAGGATCTCACTATGTAGCTCTAGTCCAGAACTGGCTATGTAGATCAGGCTGACCTTGAACTCATGGAGATCTGCCTGTCTCTGCCTCCTCAGTGTGGGAACTAAGGCAGACACCAACATGCCCTGCAGAGAAAAAAAAACTGTTTTTAAAGATGTCATTTCGAGGTAGTTTCTGTTTTGCAATAATTCAAGGCTAGGAATCTTTTATGTTTTGAAAAATCACCCTCTTGGCTCTTTAACACTGCAGTTTTAGGCAGGAAGTGTCTGAGCTAGGTTGCTTCATGTATTAATTCTCATGGTCTGTGCTTTCCCAGAGCCAAATTTCTTCAAGGGTTGTCCCCTTAGGAGAAATGTGTTTTCGTGTGTGCCCATGCGTGTGTGTGTGTGTGTGTGTGTGTGTGTGGCTGTTGTCTAAGTGTGCTGGAGAACGTTAGTACCCCTGGTGGAGGTGGGGAAGGGGAGTTCCCTGACAAGCTCTGCGCCCTCCTCACGTTATCTCCAGGGCACGGTCCAAAGAAAACACTTTGGCTGGGCGGAAGAATGCAAGAGAGCTCTTGAGTACTCCCAGAAGCCCCTCCCAGTGGCTTAACGCCATCTTACGTGGAAGTCAAGACTCCTTCCACAGCGTGTAAGAGGGTGCCATACCCACTGCCACAGCTGAACTCCTGCCCTGAGAGGCCACAGTGCCTTGCTGGCCACAGTGGCCATGGGGGTAAAGGCCATGGAAAGAAAGAGGGTATCCCCTTCACTGGCAGCTGCCTGAGAGAACAATAGTGCTTGTGCACACATGCATGCACGCACACTGAGACAGAGATAGAGAGAGACAGACAGACAGGGAAAGAAATCCCTATAGCATACTGCCAGGTTTTTTGTTTGTTTGTTTGATTTTAGTTACCTTTAATCTAACAATCCCCAAAGAGTTAGCGCCTGCCAGCAGCCACACCAGCAAGCTAAGACAGTCCTTCCCCCTTAGACTTTTCGGATGAGAGCGCAGGCCCTGAGCTGACCACCCAGCCAAGAACCCTCCTACACTGGGCCTAGATTTCTGACCCACAGGAACTGTGAGGTAACTAGTGTTGTTTGAGAGCTTAGTGTGGGGCAAGAGTTGGGAACTTGACAGAGATCACTCTATGCTGTGTGTCTTAGATTCCCCATCAGGGTAGGAAGCCAGTGAAACAGGAGTCAGGCTCCTCATTACATGAGCCCCTTGCCTGACCCTGGGGAGTCCGCAGCCGGGGGCGCACATGGCCGTATTTTTGTAAGTCTTAAGAGAGCACTTTAACGGCAGTCCTCTATGGCAGTGTCTCTAATCACTTCAGCCTTGCCTTCTTCCTGCTTCCCCTTGAGTCTGGTGCTATGCGAATGGCTGCAGATACTCTGAAGATTGAGCTAAGGCAAGTTTCGTTTGGAAATACGCTCCCTGAGACTCAGGGTTATACAGACACTTCAGGGCAGAGCCACATGGTTCACAGCAGCATCTGTCATTCTGTAATAAGACAGAATCCACAATAAATTATAACCTAATCACAGAAGTGACATCCCATTATCTTGCTGTTTTGTTTTGTTTTTCTTTTCGTTGTTTTGTTTCTGAGCCAAGATCTCTCTATGTAGCCCTGGCTGGCCTGGAGCTGGCCATGTAGACCAGGCTAGCCTCTATCTCACAGACATCTGCCAGCCCCGGCCTCTTGAGTGTTTGAACTAAACACTGCTGGGCTGTTTTTGCTGTATTTTATTCACAATAAATAAGCTATGGAGGCCAAGGAGATGGCTCAGCAAGTAAAGGCATTAGCCGCGGAAGCCTGGCGATGAGTGCTCCCTGGAGCCCCCCGTACAAAGCTGGGTACCGTGGAGTGCATTTCTGGCACACGTCTGTAATCCCAGTGCTCCTGCCCCAAGATGGGAGGCAGAAACAGGACAGATAGACTGGACTAAGGAAAGGGTGCAAGTCCCTCACCTGGGAGGGACCGGCTTCCAGGTGGGGTGGCACACCCAGACCTGGCAGCTGACCTCCAGATCTACCATCTTGGTGTGTACAGCCACCGCCTAGGCAGGCAGCTCCCGAGTGTCCTGGAGGCTTCGACTCCGCTCCTCCCCTGCTGGTCCTCCCCTGTCCGTCTTTCCATTTGTCTGTCTGGACCCATTGTCCATCTGCTTCATCTTCTTCTGCAACTCAGCTTGGACCCTTCAGCCTGGTTCTACGGCCAGAGGCTGGGAGCCGTTGCAGATTCTTTGACTGGTTCATATTCTCATCTCCACAGAGAATGAGATCTCTCTGTTTCCAGGCTTTGGCCCTCTTGGTGCCTTTTATTATTTTTGGTAGGTAGTCTGTAACACACACACACACACACACACACACACACAGAGTTTAGTAATTAATATCAGAATAATAAAATAGCCTGTGTGTGGCAGCCTGGGCCAGGGCCTGGGGTGCTGCTGAAACCACCACACCTTGTGAACTTACGGTCATCCCATAAGTTCTGACGTTAGACAGACACACTCATCTGCCTGTGTTCTTGACAGCATGCTCACAGCAGAGGTAATGGGAGCAGCCGAGAGGGTCAGAGCATGGGCCCTGGCAGCCCTATCGAAGCAGGGCGCCTGTCCTCAATAAGCCAGTAAACCAGACAGTAATAGTGAAAAGACAGAGAAAGGAGATTTATCCACTGTTGCTGCATCAGGAAGAGGAACAAATGAAGATATTTAGTGATTCCCTCCCTCCCCCCCCCCATCTTCTGGGGTCCTGACATGAAGGCTAGAGTGAGACAGAGGTATGCATTGCCTAGCAGGACCAGTCATGGTGGTCTCCTGCCCATTACTGACTCACCTTTGTCTCTGATTGTGGTGTCTCCAGCAAGGGGCTCTGATTAGGTGCCAGACCTATGTGAAATCTTTCCAGGAGACAAGCTCCCAAGAGACTTCTGGGAAATTCCACCGTCTCAGTAGCCCAACAACCGAAGGGAAGGACACAGCCTGTCTCTTTAGAATCGTTCCCCTGGCAGGGAAGTACAGGATTGCTGCTGTGCCGTCAGGAATGTTCTCCTGGCAGCAGGTGCCCTTGGGTGGTGACTCTTACTGCTACCTTTTCTTTGAATGCGGCTATTGTTTGCTTAAATACCCCCAAGGTTCCCATGGTTCAGGCTTAGTCTTCAGCAGGCTGCTATCTGAAGACAGTCGGGTCTCCGTAGGTAGCCTACTGGCTTTGAAGCTGCAGTCCTTGCAGTCCTCCTGGGAGGCAGGCAGCAGGCACCATCACACCCAGCAGGGGGTGAAATGGGGGGGGCTCCACGGTGGCTCCCTAGCCTTGAAACGGGCACTTTTACCACCCGGAGCCACCCACCCAGCACGTCCAGCACAGACGCTGCGCTGGACTCTGAAGGGCTCTCCTCTCTAAGTTGGTCATCTCAGGTGTGTGTGGCGGTGATAGAAAGCTGGCTCGTGCGAACGCAGTTTCCAGAGCTCCTTTCACTACGAGCTATCCCTACTAGGTTAAAAGAATCCTGAACTTGAAAGCACTGGGCTGTTGTAGGGGCCCTGCCCCTTGGGTCCGGTTCTTTGGATCTGGTGGCAACGAGGCCACGCGGTAGACGTTTCCCATAGACCTTCCCATCAGCTGGTAAGGCCAAGCGGGGCCAGTTCCTGTATCCCCATCTGCCTTGGGGCAGTGGCTGTTCCCTGGTGGGAAGGTTAATCTTTCCACGGCCCCGGGGAACCGTGGGGTCTGAGCGGGAAGCCAGCAGCTTGGTGGAGAGCTCTGCACAGGAGGTAAACCCCGAAGGCAGCCTCCCCCAGGCCACAGAGCCACTGTCTCTTCTTTTGTAAAACAAACCCAACAGGCGCCACCCCCCCCCCCAGGGGGTTGTTTGGGTTGAGGAGCAAGTGTGATGTTTTTCTCGAAAGCACCTGCAAACTGGCCGGAGCCTCGGGATTCATCTCAGAAAGCACCTGAGGTCCGGGAGGAGATTTGGGTAGGGGTAGGGTCACTTTCAGTGTTCGAATTTCGGAGCCCAAATTAGCAATCGTAATACGCTATCCGCGTTCTTTGCCACCGCGCTGGTGGGATTCAACTGTGTGGTTGTGGTCACAGGTGCAGCTGCCTGCGCTCTCAGTCCTTGGGGACGGGAGGGGGCTTCTTCCTTCCTGCCGCCCCGCCCTGCGGCTGAGGAACAAGTGTGATGCGGGGAGAGCCCTGCTAAGTGACTTCCTGTGGAACTAATTGAGGCTCGGGAGGTGTCTCTCCGCGGGCCGGTGCCACACCTTTTCCTCCAAGAGCCCCCCCCCGCCCCCCATGGACAGTCGCTGGGGCGGCTGTGGCCAGGTAACCCTGCCGCTGCAGTACTGCCTGGCCTTTCCTCTCAGCCAAGGAGATTGCAGGGGGCTTCCCAGCCACTTAAGCAGGGGCTGTGCTGCATCCCTGTACACGGAAGCAGTCGTCCTCTGCAGCGCTGGGCACTGCCAGAGGATAAGACCAAGAGCCTAAGACAGCACAGCCCTCTCTCTCTCTCTCTCTCTCTCCCCTCTCTCTCCCTCTCCCTCCCTTTCCCCCTTTCCTTCCCTCTCTCCCTATCTCCCCCTCTCTCTGTCTCTCTGTCTCTGACAGGGCGCTACCCAGGAGGACCAGGCCAGGGAGAGGCCAGAACTCTCTGCTGGAGGATGTGGAGGATATTTTAAGAAGACTTCACTTATAAGTGGATATTAGACATATAATATAGGATAAACATACTAAAATTTGTACACCTAAAGAAGCTAAGCAAAAAGGAGGACGCTGGGCAAGATGATCAATCCTCAATCAGAAAGTCAAATGGGACTGACATTGGAAGAAGGAGAAAACAGGGAACAAGACAGGAGCCTACTACAGAGGGCCCCTGAAAGGCTCTACCCCACAGGGTATCAAAGCAGATGCTGAGACTCACAGTCAAACTTTGGGCAGAGTGCAGGGAATCTTACAAAAGAAGAGGGAGATAGAAAGACCTGGAGGGGACAGGAACTCCACAAGGAGAAAGAAAACCAAAACAAAACAAAACAAAAAAACTGGGCCCAGGGGTGTTTTCTGAGACTGATACTCCAACCAAGGACCATGCATGGAGATAACCTCAAACCCCTGCATAGACGTAGCCCATGGTAGCTCAGTCTCCAAGTGGGTTTCCTAGTAAGGGGAATAGGGACTGTCTCTGACATGAACTCAGTGGCTGGCTCTTTGATCACCTCCCCCTGAGGGAGGAGCAGCCTTATCAGGCCACAGAGGAGGACAATGCAGCCAGTCCTGATGAAACCTGATAGGCTAGGGTCAGAGGGAAGGGAAGGAGGACCTCCCCTATCAGTGGACCTGGGGAGGGACATGGGAGGAGATGAGGGAGGAAGGATGGGATTGGGAGGGGATAAGAGAGGGGGCTACAGCTGGGATACAAAGTGAATAAACTGTAATTAATAAAAAATAAATTAATTAAAAAAATACTTCCTTGGTCCTACCTTCTAAGAGAGACTGGCCACCTAGCTTGGCTATTTCTCCTTTCCTACATTTTCTTGGGGGAGGACTGTTAGGGATGTTTTTCCTTTTATGCTAATGTATTCATTTCAAAATTACATACAATTAGTCCTTCGTGTTTGTATATTTTGTATCCATGGATTTTGACTATGGACCTAAAATGTTTTTAAAAATTTATATCTGGATTGAACATATAAAACTTTATTCTCCCCCCCCTTAGATTTATGTTTTCTTTTATGTATAGGAGTATTCTATTTGCATGTATGTCTGTGTATTGTGTGCATCCTGGAATTATGGATTGGAGTTAGGGATGGTTGTGAGCTGCCATGTGGGTGCTTGGAATTGAACCAGATTCTCTGCAAGAACAAATGCTCTTAACCACTGAGCCATCCCTCCAAGACTTTATTCTTATTTCCTAATAATACAGTACGGAAACTTTACAGTGCATGTGTGCTGTATCAGATATAATCACTAGACACGATTTAAAGCATATGAGAGTCCAAGGAGCCAAATATTTCTGTCATTTCTGTACTTTTGGAAGCTACTTGCCTGCACTTCCTACATATTTAGGTAATATTTATTCTTTCTTACGTCTCTGATGGGAATGAAGACTAGACAGTTATAGTCTCACAGTTACACTTAAATTGTTCAGGATGATAGAAATTGATAGTAGAATTCTTTATCCAAGGGTGCCAAAAAATGTAAATGTTTCTTAATTGTTACTATTACATATAGTTTGGTATTTGAAGAGAAAGAGCCTTTTTTTTAGATTAAAGGGGAAGATGTAGGCAGAAGGTTATTGTGTGATTCCAATGCTGGTTTCTGTACCCCCATATTTGGTTGCAATCCTTGTTCTGAGACTCTCCTGTCTCAGTGTTGTGTAAACGCTGCTCCCCAGTTGTTCCCTGGTATGCCAATAAAGCAGTTTACAGCCAGTTGCTGAGCAGGGGAGAGAATAGGGCTGGACTTCCTGTCAGCCAGAGAAGGAGGAGTTAGAGGAGGAAGTAGGGGATTCTGCCACCGGAAGGTCCAGTTGACGTGAGGAGAGAATCTGGATCAGGCAAAGCTACACAGGGCAAGAATCTCTGGGATACACATGGGGAGAAAGCCAGATTAGTTTAGAAGGTTGAGAAGAGAGTAATAAGTGCGCAGTTATTGTGTTGTGAAGCTTATTATATGGAAGAGTCTCAATTATTTGTGTAATAGATGGGATAAGAGAGAAACTGAGAAACACAGTTTCTCAGTTTATTTATTATTTATTATTATTTATTTAAAAATAACGGTAACATGAGAGGATTTTGTAGATTATGCGTAATTCCATGGTTTATGATTTATTTGTTCTTTCTGTTCTTTAGATCTTTTGGGAATAGGGTTTCAATATGTCATCCAGCCTGGCCTGGACCTCCGACAGGACAGTAGAATAGAAAGTATGGTTGGAAAGATTTTATACAAAGACTGAAGAGTATCAAGTGAGAAAAGCCTGTTGGCAAACAGGAATGCTGGCTACTCCCTACAGCTACACACACTCACACATGCATGCGCACACACTCATACACACACACACACACATCTAGAACTGCTGGAACCCACTGATACTCAACAGTGTCTGCAAATGACCTGTAACTCATTGTAAAATAAACATTTACCTCTGGGTACAAATTTATATGGTAATGAGCCATGCATAACATATAACAGATGGAGAAAAGCCTGCACTAGGCAAGGGACTCCCAAAGTCTCCAAATGTGACATAAAAGCCATAGTCTTTGTACAGCGTCCCTGGATGTGAGTCTGTTTCCTGACAAACTGCCTGAGTTTCTGCTGTTATCCACATGCTTCTGTTCAGCTCCTTGTTATAGGACGTAAAACCTGTCAAGCCCAGAAGAGGCACTGTGCCCCAATATCAGTGTCATCATGATCCCCCTACCTCAAGCCTTCTGAGAACCTCAGTTACCAGTATGTCCCAGCATCGCACAGGCATGCACACGCACACACACAAAGTTCAGAACTCAGGGCCTTACTGCATGAAGTGAAACCCTTTACCATCAACCTGAGTCGCTAACCCTCCATTCTCTTTTATGTAAGGAGCTTGACTATCCCTGAATTTTCCTGTCTCTGGGGGTCCGGGTGTCATCCAGGTCTTCTGTGGTGGAACGATGGCACGGGCATTAAAGCTGTGGTGTGAGTGTAATCCCGGCATTTGAGAGACTGAAGCAGAGCGAACACAAGTTCGACACGAGCCTGGAGGACATAGCCAGACCCTGTCTCAAAACAAAGCAAAATGGTAGAGAACGTGGCTAAGCACACGACAGCATCGGTCACTGGGGCTGAGGAGCAGTTCTGCCACCGCTGTGTGTCCTCCCTGTTTCCTGAGCTGGAGGAGAATCGTAACTAAGGCGTGCTTTAGCAAGAACTAAGTGTACTAAAGTGTGTGTGTTGGTTAGGGTTCTCTTCTTCAACTTGACATAAACTGGAGTTGTCTGAGAAGAGGGAACCTCAGTTAAGGAAATACCTCCATCGTGTTGGTCCGTGGGCAAGCCTGTGGGGCATTTTCTTGGTCCCACGCCCTGGACAGGTGGTCCTGCGGCATGTAAGAAAGCAAAGAGAGGAAGCTAGTGAGCAGCCTCCCTCCATGACCTCTGCTTCAGTTCCAGCCTCCAGCTACCTGTCCTGACTTCCTTTCAGGATGGACTACAGCTGCAAGCTAAAACATTTCAGGGGACAAGTCACGGTGTTATATCACAGCAGCCCCATACACATACACATATACATCATACACACACACACACACACACACACACATATATACATCATATACACACGCACACACACACATATATATATGTGGTTTTGATTTGGGAGCTTTGGGGTGTTTTGTTTTTGAGTCAGAATTTTAGGAAGCCCAGGGAAGCCTTGAACTTACTGTGTAGCCAACAATGACCTTGAACTCTCTTGCTCCTTTCCCAAGTGCTGAGATCTACGTGCCGCCACGGCTGGCTCCGACACATGTAAGTTTTCATGTTAACAAGGCTACTGTGTTCCTTCGTGTCTTTATAGTCTGTGCTACAGTGTAAGGTTCTTCTTCCCCCATCGCCCAGGTTGCTGATCCATGTTCCTCCTTTGCCCATGGGCTCTGAGTGCTTGGGTAGGATCATCAGCTTGCCTGAATTAAAAGCTATTAAGATTCTGTGGAAATGCATCTCTGAGTATGTTTGTGGGATAACTCTCGGGGTGAAGCTTACCATGAAGGGGGCGGCATGGTCCAGTGGACTGGGCGCGGGGATGGAGAGAAACTGGAGGAAGAAAGCCGCAAGCCCCTTCTCCAGAGGAAGTGAGCGCATCACTGTTGCCATGGTGATAGACTCCACCCTTTCAGGCTCCGGGAAGCTCCTGAGCCTTCAGTCTTGTGGTGGGCCTGTGAAGTGTTCCCGAAGGAGGAGCTCCTGGGCTCTTTGTCTCTCCAGCACGCACACAGCTCTTGAAGGACTATCCCACCTTATTCTGGAAGCCGGTTCAATAAAGGCCTTTATAACATTCTATTAGTTCTGGTCTCTAGAGATCCGTAATACAAGTCCTTTAAACTAATCTAAGTTTTTACTTAGAATATCATGGGTTCAGTTCCAGCGGCAGGAGGAGGGCGGGGTGGAGTGTGGCTCTGGGATAAAAGCTGTCCTTCATGCATGCTTGGCAAACCACATTCCCGGCCTTAGAAATACTGGTTATGGGGCTCACTATGACATTGTCCCCCATTACAAGGATGGGTCTTGTGACGAGAAAAGTGCACAGCAGAAGCAGAGCCAACTCATGAACAGCCCTCGAGGGAACAAGAAGGAGAGCTTTGCTTTCATAAACCACTGTTCGAGAGCAGTCTGAGAGCCACGGTGTAACTCAGTCGGTAGACTGAGTGCCCTGGGTTCAGTCCCCAGCACCCCATAAACTGGGTGGCCCTGGGTCTGTGATCTCAGGCAGGCAGGTGGATCAGCAGGTCATCCTTGGGTGCTGTGGTAGTTTGGATAAGAATGTCCCCCATGAGTGTGATGAGGTGATGCATACCTGTAATCCCAGCACTCTGGGAGGCAAAGGCAGAGGCAGGTGGATCTTGAGTTCAAAGCCAGCCTGGACTACAAAGTGAGTCCAGGACAGACAACGATACACAGAGAAATCTTGTCTCAAAAAACCAAAAACCAATCCAAAAACTAAACCCAAACAACAACAATAACAACAAAGAACTTTCATATTTTTGAAGGTTTGGTCATTAGGGAGTGGCACTACTTGACAAGGATTAAGGGGTGTGGCCCTGCTGAAGGAAGTGTGTTATTTGGGGTGGGCTTGGGGACTCCAGAAGGCTAAGCCAGGCCCAGTGGCGCTCTCTCTTGCTGCTGCCTGAGGATCTGGATGTAGAACTCTCCAGCTCCATGTCCTCCTGCACACCGACACGCTTCCTGCCGTGCTGACTGAATGGACTAAACCTCTGAAACTGTAGCCCCAATGAAACGCTTCCCTCCGCAAGAGCTGCCACAGTGCCAGTGTCTCCTCACAGCAATAGGACACCGAAACAGCCGCATGGTAAGGCAGCGCCCTCCTAAGAAACCCTGCCTCGGCAACTCCAAACCCTCAAACCAAACAAAGACTGAAAGTGTACTAAAAGGTTGGTGCACTTACTTCTGGCTAAAGCAAGATGCAGTTACGATTACCCTCCAGCTCAGCCCGGGGAACAGGCCCTGAGGTCAGTGAGCGGTCCTGAGATCACACAGCTGGGGGTTCGCTACCATCTTGATTTGTTTTGAGACAGGGTCTGGCTATGTCATCCGGGCTCGTGTCGAACTTGTGGTCCCTCTGCTTCGGTCTCCCAAGTGCTGGGATTACACGTGTGTCCCACCACAGCTGGTTCTACTTTTTTTTGTATTTATTTTTATTTTATGTATGTTTTTTTGCCTACATGTGTCTATGTATACCACATCTGGCCATTAGAGGCCAGAGGATGACATAGGATTTCCTAAGACTGGAGTGACAGACAGATGTGAGCCACCATGTGGGCTAATCCAGGGCCTCTGGAAGAGCAGCAAATGCTCTTAACCCCCGGGCCGTCTCTCCAGTGGTCCCCTATTTTACTTGTTAATACCCATGTCCTTGTGTCATGATGTAAGACCCCGAGGGGAGGCCCTGAGCACCTGAAGAGAGAAACAGGAACTCAAAGGGGAAAGAAACTGTTGGGAAAAGTCCAGAAATTCAGTAAATGGTCAAAGAGACTCACTCAGAGGTTTAAGAAAAATTTGTGTCTGACTCAGTGACTTCCAGGCCAGACAGGAGAAGGCGCACATGTAGGAATACCCTATAAGATTCCTCAGCTGTGAAGCTAAAGAGAAACTGTACAAGCTTCCAGACAGAACAAGTAAATCCCACAGGACTGAGATGGTCAGGGGAAGCCCAAGCTGCAGAACTCTGACAACACAAGAGGGCCCACACACAGCCGGGTCTGCTGGTGAGAGAGATTCCGTAGAGCGTCCTCGCTGTGCAGGAAAGGCCTCTGCCCAAGCAGGAAGTGAGAGGAAATGGTTTCATTTTTTGCTTTGCGACAAGGTCTCACTGTGTAGCACTGGCTGCCCTGGAGCTTGTTATGTAGCCCAAGCCGGCCTTGACCTCACGGAAGAGGCCTGCATGCCTTGGCCTTGCAAGTGTCAGAGCTAAAGGGGTTCGTTATCACACCCCGCTGGAAAAATCTTAAAAGAGCAGAAGAAAAAAGAGTCAGTGTGAGAGGTGAGACTCAGGCATCACACACCTGGGTCTCACAGTTTGCCCACAAGCCTGACTTTGACTATGGCGGAGAGTTTTAAAATGCCCGGATGACAGAGTTGGCTCTAGCAGACAAAAATGTGTTTACACGCTGAACTGTTAAGGAACAGAACCTTTTAGACACAGGCTTGACAGCCGTAAACTAATGAGGCACCCTCTGAGCAGAGGTGAGGAGGCCTGTTCTTCCCACAGAGGATGGGCTTCACCATTCCACCCCCACCGAGAACACCTCACTGAAAACATCCTGCAGCCAGCTCGCTGCTCCCTTGGTCAAGATGAACAGTGGCTCTCGTGGCTTGATGCTTTGTCCTGGGAACTCTTTAAACCGAGGCAATCACCTGCTGGGCAAAGAGGACTCCGTGAAGGGGCGTGGCCTCAGCTGCTGCGGATGCCTGCCCGCTGCCATGCTTCTCCGCTTGAAAGGTGAGGGACTCAACTGTGGAACCTTAAGCCCAAATAAACCCTTCCTTCTATATGCACAGCAAAGAAAATGAACACAAGGGGCAAAGACGAAGAGCAGCTTAGTGGGATGCATTGCACTGGGTATTCCTCCCTGGGAACCCTCCCGGTTCTCAGTTCTTTTTATTTTTCTGTAATAAATCTGTTTTCTTTGCTCAAAACAAACAAGCTGCAAGAGGGACCGTGGGACAATTTCCAGGGAAGGGAAAGATGGCCGAGAGGAGCCAAAGCCTTTGAGAGCAGTTGAAGGGAAAAGTTACTTGGTCTAATTGTATGGGCCATTTCGGGGTAGGCAGATGTGTAGAGGGTGTTGTTATAAACAAAAATGAAAACCCCAGCTGTTCTATTTCACCAATAAAGACTCAGGAGCCAGGTGCTGGGGTGAAACCTGCTAGTTCAGAGAAGCAGAGGAAGCACCCAGCTGATCTTGCTTCTCAGCTCAGGTCTGGATGAAAAAAAAAAAAAAAAAGGCTTACCGGTATAACGGACAACCCAGGAGGAAAAGGCAAAACAAAACAAGACCCCAAGGTCAAAGGCTAGCTTGAAGCCCCCAAAGTCAGGGAGCTGAGGAGCTGATGCCTAAACTAAAGCCAGGGCTTAACCTGAAAAGCCTTTTCTTCTTCTCCACACTGTCTTAAATACCCCTCAGCTCAATGTCCCTCCTTCTCTTTCATCCCTGTCAGCTGGTTTCTTGCTCTGCCTCTTGACCTAGGGTTAACTTTATTAACTCCTGTGTGCAGAAAGCTCTTGGATGAAAGGTGAGTGCTAGGGCTCTGAACCACACCGGAATCACCTGTTTACAATAAAGAGAAAGTTCTTAGTGTGATAGAGCTCGACCACAGCAAACAAGAAACAGGGTTTGACCGCTCACAGTTCTGGGGTTCACAAATATACTGCCGCAGAGGGGTCCATGCTGGATAGACAGGGTGTTTCACTGGGTTAGGTAGTGAGTTCTCCACTGCGGGCTTAGGCTGGGCTCTAGAGGTCTGTGTTAAGATAGCGTGGGTCGTTCGAGTGGAGCGGCAAGTGGCCATCCATAGTTGTAAAGTGCGGCAACCCCGCCCCGCCTTTATTTTTGGCCTTTTGTCTCTACAGATACCCCATGGGAAGCTGCTGACTAATTCTGTCCTGAGAAAAGGGATTTTTTTGTTGTTGATGTTTTGTTTATTTTTGGTTTTGGTTTTTTTGAGACAGGATCTTGCTATGAAGCTCAGGCTGCCGTAACTTCTGTGTAATCCAGGCTAGCCTTGAACTCATGATGATTCTCCTGCTTCAGCCTTTCAAATGCTGTCACTGAGGAGAGCTTAATAAGGAACAGGTTAGGAAAGTCTGGATTCAAGAAAAGGGTGTTTGAGAGCATTAGAGAGGTGCTTTGTTAATCAGCTTTCTGTCACCCTAATAAAGTACCTGACATACATAATACATGAAGAGAAAGGCTTATTTTGGAAATTACAGTTATTGTGTGTGTGTGCCCACGTACATCACAGTGAGCTTTCAGAGGTCAGAGGACAGCTTTCGAGAGTCAGTTCTTTTCTTCCACTGTGCACTGTAGGATCAGACCCAGGCGCCTCAGGCTTGCCCAGCCAGCACTCACGATGCCTCTCCATCCTTTTCGCTCAAAGCTGTGCGGGCTTTAGCCTGTGAGCAGTGGACCCGTTCGTCTGGCTTGTGCTAAGACAGCACAGAATGGCAGGAATGTGTCACAGAGCAGAGACTGCTCACCTCAGGGCAGAAGCAGAACAAATAGAAGGTCTAGAGTCCTCGGTCCTCCTAGTGATGTCTTCCCTGGAGAGCACTGACACAAGGACCTGTAGGGGGACACTGATCCAAAGCTCACCCAAGCCTAGAGCATAAGTAAGCGTGGCTTCGGTTCTGAAAAGGAAAGAAAAGAGTCTGAATTTTAGCTGGTGAGCGTCCCGGTGAGCAGTGCCCTTGACATTTGGAGATTCAAACTTTGAGGCAGCCCTTGGGAGGCTGACAGACATTTGTGGACTTGAGCCATTTCAGAATCTACCTCAGGCTCTTTACTCTTTCCTGCTTTTTCATGACATAGAAGCACAAAATTCAATTAGTGTATTAGAGCTTTTTTTTTTTAATCTAGAGATCCAAATTGAAGCTTAAGTGGCCACATTTTACCGAGAATCCAGCAAAGTTCTTCTTGTCCCACTTTTCTTGTGTTCATTTTTCTTTTCCCTTAATCGATGAGCAGGAAATCTAACAAGCCTGAAGCCTCACAGCTCTCTTGGGTGTCTTGGGTGTCTTGCTCCAGTGCCTTTGCCCGGATACGACCTTTGAAGGCTGTTTTTTTTTTTTTTTTTTTCCAGGCTGGACCTGTTTCTGGCCCTGCTGCATCTGTATACTTTACAAGAGTGACTTCACTGGGAAGGGCAGTACTTTTCCATTATGAAAATCACTCCACCACCAGTGAGATGCTTAGAGGGTAAAGGCTCTTGCTCTGAGCCTGACTTGTGTTAGGTCCTTGGGACACAACCATGTAATGGAGGAGCAGGACTAACTCCCACAATCATCCTTTGCCACACATGTCGGGTAGTGACACACTACGTGCTATGTGTGTGTATATAGACAAAATAAATAAAGAAATGAATAAGTAAATAATGTAATTATTAAAATGACTCAGTTTTAGTACATTTATATAGACATTCTGTTTTATTACAAATAACAGACACAAAAAGTACTGTGTCCTTTTAAAGCTTTTTTCTGGGTACTGGCTACATCAAGAGAGGTCAGGGAACTGGCAAGATAACTAACTGGACAAAGGTGCCCAGCATCACACCCGACAAGCTGAGTTCAATCCCTGAGATTACATGGTAGAAGGGAAGAATTGCCTCCCACTGATTGACCTCTGATCTCACATGGCATGTGGGCCCACACACGTGTACTCCTTTAAAAAATGTAATGCGTGTGCGTGCGTGTGTGTGTGTGTGTGTGTGAGAATCTGTGAGAAAGCAATCAGGTAAAGTGACAGGCACATCCCCTAGAACTTTGTAGAATAAAACAGGCCAAGCCTCCTTCGACGTTAGGATGCCTCATTAGTGGACATCTGCCTGATGGGTACCAAAAGGTGTCCTTTTTAGTTCTGCCCCTCGGCCACTCCTGTTGCAGATCACTAAAAGCTGGCAGGCAATCGGAAGACAATGCTCAGAGTAAGGGAGAGCCCAGTTAGGGACTGTGTCAGTCAGGGTTCTCTAGAGTAACACCTGATAGAATGACTATGGGATTTGTTAAAATGACTCACAGGCTGTGGTCCAGCTAATTCAACAGAAGCTGACTATGAGTGGAAAGTCAAAGAATCCACAAGTTGCTCAGTCCGTGAGGCAGAGTGTCTCAGCTGGCCTTCAAGGAAGAAGTAGATTCTAATGCCAGTGGAGGAAGAGATGTTCTAGCAAGGTGAGGGCAGTCAGGCAAAGAGCAAAAGCTTCCTTCTTCCATGTTCTTACATAAGCTTCCAATTTAAGGTATGGCCCAGATTAAAGGTGTGTCTTCCAGCCTTTAAATCCAGATTAAAGGTGTGTGTCTTTTCAGATCAAAAGATCTGCATTGTGCTGGGTAGTGGTACAAACACCTTTGATCAGCACTTGGGAGACAGAGGCAGATGGATCTCTGAGTTCAAGGCCAGCCTGGTCTACAATATGAGTTCTAGGATAGCCAGTACAGCACAGAGAAACCCTGCCAAAAAAAAAAAAAAATTGATTAAAGGTTAGTCTTTCTGTCTCAAAGATCAAGATTAGGAGTGTATCTTCATACTTCAAATAAAGCAAAAATCCCCCACAGGTGTGTCCTTTAGTTTGGGTTTTTGGTTAATTTCAGGTGTAGTTAAGTGGACAAATAAGAATAGCCATCACAGGGACAAAACTGTATCTTTTTATTTGTGTCCTGCAACTATTTTAATGCACCCCCGTGTATTTTATCAGGCCAGATAGGCTGGGTTATCCTGAAGGAAATACAATCTTGTTACCTTGAAACTAAAACTTCTTCCTCATTCATGGCTCCCATTCACTGCAGAGGCGCGTGGCGTGCGAGGCGTTCCGTAGCTGGACAAACGTGAGTGCTTTCCTGTAGCAAGGCCTCGCGACACGCCTCGACCGTGTGTGCCCCGGGCAAGGCTGTTGGCCTACTCCTGGCTCTAGCAGGGATAAGCACCACGAGTGGAGACTACCTCAAAGCCAGGATTATTAAATGATGTTTCTTAGGAGTCTGTGCCTGTGTCAGAGCCAGCTGATCCCTGAATCGAGGCAGGAATTCAAAGGCAGCTGTGTCGTCTTCAGAAGCCGGCGAGGTTTCGCCCTCAGCAGTTCCCTTTCAGGACAGGAAGTCTGGGGAAGCTGTGCCCACTGTTATCTGTGCCCACATCTTGCTGGACTCAGGCCTTAGATTTTCAGCTCTCACCTTTGCTTTCTGCTCTGGGAAAGCCACTGCTGAGGATCAAGGATCCAAGACTTGAGCTGGTGGCTTCCCCAAGAGGCCAGACCAATACTGACAGACACAGAAACCTACTCCCGTGGCCTCTTCAGTTTTCTTGAATGGCAGCTTCCTGTGGTTGGGGATTGCTGTGGCTACATTCATCATCTCTGGACCTGACTCACTGTTGCCCTTTGTGGCTGTGGGAGCACGAGAAGACTGAAAATCAGAAGAACTAGGGAAACTTTGCAAAAAAACAGAGTGAATCGGTGGCAATACTGGTTTGGCCTCCTGGCTCCCTGCCCCATTTCAGTGCTTAGACAATGTCACATGCTTTCCTGAGCTGCTGTCACAAGTTACCACAAGTGCAGGAGCTTAAAGCAACCCAGATGCACTACTGTGGGAAGCAGAGGAGCCCTGAGTATGTGCTGTCGCCATGGGTACAGCCATGTCAGGGACACCCAGTGACCTAAACCCTTGGGAAGGGGTAAAGCCTTTCCTCCTGGTCCAAGCTCAAATGTCGATGGCATGTGCAGAGTATGTTCACTGTAGCCTTCTCTCCTGGGTATCTACAGCCTGAGGAGTATTTCCCCCCAGAGCCTGCTCCTGCTGAGATTAGCAAAACCCACCTCCTTGTTCAGCGGTGTAAATCAGGAAACCCTGCCTCTTTGATTGAGCTGTATGCAGCACCCTGCCTTCCCCTTCGGTATGTAAATAAACCCTCTGAGTTGGGAGGAGCTGGTGTGTGTTCAGGGCATACAATGCAGCTTTCGGTATACCTGTGTCCATGTATCTGTCCTGTCTTCATTCCTTCAAGGCTCCTATCAGTCGAGTCCCTGGAGCCTTGCAGGTTATGGCATATCATCTGGGGGTTGGGGGGGATCGGTGGGCTGAAATCGAGGTGTCAGCAGAGCCGCATTTTTCTGGGGGCTCGTGCATGTTCAGCTCTGGACACCCACAAGCTGATCTAGTTCGCTTCATGCCTCATCACCGACACCCCTCTGCTTCTCCCCTGCTCTGTCCTGCACTTAAGGAATCTAGGGATTACAGTGAGCCCCTCTGGATGATCCAGGATGATCTCCTAGTTTAAGGTCAGTTGATTAGCAGCCTTAATTCTCAGGCAACCCTAATTCCCCTTGCAGCACCGGGACAGTCACAGGTTCTCAGCCAGGACTTTGGGCAACTGTTCTGCAGGCTGCAGACCTGGAGGAGATGGAGGGAATAGCTGTGGCGAGGGGCGGGGAGGACCATAGCCGAGCTGAGTCTTGCCACCAGCTCTAGGTCAGAGCGAGTGAGATCGGTCAGTGGGTAAAAGCACCAGGAAAGCCTGGTGACTAAAGCTCCGCCCAGCAACTCATGGTGGAAGGCAAGAATGGACTCCCAAAAGTTGTCCTCTGACCTCCATCTGTGCACTATGGCCTGCCTGCACTCACACACACACACACACACACACACACACACACACACACACACACGTCACACAGCAACAAATCAACAACAGGCAGGTTTCTGTGAGTTCACGCCTAGTCTGGTCTTTATTGAAAGTTTCAGGACAGTCAGAGCTACATAACAGAGAGACTCTGTCTCCAAGAAAATTAATTAAATTAAATCAAAATATTAAAAGTGGCCGGGTGAGATGGGGTGTGCCTGTAATCCCAGCACTCAGGGAAGTAGAGGCAGGCAGATCTCTGTGAGTTCAAGGCCAGCCTGGTCTATAAAGCAAGTCCAGGGCAGCCAGGGATACTCAGAGAAACCTTGTAACAAAACAAACAAACAAACAAACAAAAATAAAAAAACAAAGCAAAACAGTTATGGGCTTGTACCTTCCTAATTTTCTTTTTTAAAATTTATTTTATCCTGCTGGGCAATGGTGGCACACACCTTTAAGCCCGGCACTTAAGAGGCAGAAGCAAGCCGGCCTCTGAGCTTGAGGCCAGCCTGGTCTACAGAGTAAGTTCTGGGACAGCTGGGACTACACAGAGAAACCCTGTCTAAAAGAAACAAACCAAAACAAAAAATATTTCATTTGTATGAGTGTTTTTGTGTGTTTGTTTGCATGCATGCCTGTGTACCAGACACAAGCACGTGCGTGTGCTTGGTGCCATGGAGGCCAGAGAGGGTATTTGATGCCCTAGGCCTGGAGTTATGAACAGTTATAAGCTGCCATGTGGGTGCTGGAAGAGCAGCCAGTGCTCTTAACTGCTGAGCCTCTCTCCAGCCCCGTGTTCACCTAAGATTCACAGAAAGCATCCAGCCTGCTCTGATGCCAGAATTTTCAGCCTTTCCTAGATATTACCAAGGGATGCTGGTGTCCGTCCTCCCCACATTGTTTGGATGTGCCTGCCAGGAGGCATACGTTTGAAATGGCAAATATGGGTTATAAAAGGCTACAGAGTTTCTGATCCGGTCCTCCCGGTTGATGCTGATCTCTCTCTGTCTCCGTGTCTCTCTCTCTCTCTCTCTCTTGCTATATAGTGTTTTTCCCAGGCCATGACTCACAAGAAATTTCCTGGCTAGAGATGGCCTTTCATCTTGGACTTCTGTGGACTCTCAGCCTCCAGGATAAAAAGCCAAATAGATTTCTCTTGATTATAAATAAGCCAGTCTTGAGTACTGTTAAAGGCAGGAAAAAAAAAAAAAAAAAGGCTAGGACAGCTCAGTGAAGAGGACTTTCTGTGCAAGGGTGAGGACAGGCTTTGACTCCCTAGCACCCAAATAAGAAGCGGGGTGTGAGCTGGGGTGGGGGTGGGGCCCACACTTTTCATTCTAGCGCTTGGACACAGAGGCAAGCAGGTCTCATCTCTTTGAGTTGAAGTCCAGTCTTATCTACATGGTGAGTTCCAGGCCACCGCAGTGCTGCATAGTAAGACGACTATGAGTGGTGAATGAATGAATGAATGAAGAGTCCAGCTTAGCTGTGTGTGCCTTCAGTGCCAGCGTTAGGGCAGCAGGTTGGACAGGGGTGGGAATCTGGTGTGACTCCTGAGAACTCACTAACCAGCCAGCCTACTAAAAACGGTGACCCTGCAGTTCAGCGGAAGGCGCTCCGAGTGGACCTTTCGTCGGCACAGCCAACCTTGCCTGTCCTTGCTCTAACCTGCCTGTTGCAGCCCATCTTTGTGTCCCTGAAGAGGCTACCGACTGAAGTTTCAGCCTGTCCGTTCTTTCTGAGTGTTTCCCACGTACGCCTGCATCTCCTTTCTTTCTCATCATCAGCTTTTGCTATGCTCCAGTAAGGAAAGTCAGGAAAGAACCCCCAGGATTGAGAGGGACCTCAAGGAACGAATACCCTTCTTTCTTTCTTTTGAGATAGTCTTTCCACAGAGCTCAAGCTGGCCTTGAACACAGGAGTCTTCTGTCTCGGGGGCCTGAGTGCTGGGACTGTGGACCTAAGCCCCATTAGGCTTGAGTGATCAGTGTCTGTGTGAGTGACTGGTAGCTAAAGCCCAACTACTCTGGAGGCAAAAGAATGGCTTCAGCTTGGAGTTCAAGGGCAGCCTGAATTAATGGGTTAAAAAATATATATTAAAAAAAGAATGGATAGTTGTGATCCCAGAACTGGGGAGGCAGAGGCTGATAGATCTCCATAATTTGATGCCAGCCTGTGTACAGCCAGAGCTACACAGAGAGACTCTATTTCAAAACAATTATCAATAATAAATAAATAAATCCCCAAGTAAGGTGTATGTATATATTTTATTATATATGTGTGTATATATATAAAAATAAAAATCATTTTCTTAGGATAGGGACCCAGCTGAGAATACAGAATAGTACAGGAATGGGTTTTCCTTTTTTCCTTCCCTATGGCCATTGGTGTCTTCCCTCTCTCTCATGACTGCTGCTGCTGGCTCATGAGCCGCACTCTGAAAACCTTACCCCACACAGAACAGCCGTTCTCTTTCCTATGGGCCCAAGATGAGGATTTGTGTAAAGCTTTAACACCGGCAAAGCAGGTTTGAAAGCATTTATTATCCTACTTAATCCTTATGCAATCCGCAAATGGAAATAAGAGCCGCCTCTCTATGAATGGGTGAAGGACTTTAGGAAATGCCATCTCCGAATATGCAGTCTGATTCCCGAAACTGGGGCGCTTAGGAGATGGGGTGAAGGCAGGCTCTGTGTGAGCCGCTCTTATTGCCTATCGAGGGCCACACAGGGAGCGCTGCTGCTGCGAATCCTCTCCTGCAATCTGACCCACACAAAGATCAGCTGGGACAACAGGAGAGGAGGTCTGACCGTGACACCAGCCCAAACAGTCACCCACTCTGAGGGCGACTCGGAGATACCTTGTAACTGCCAGAGGTAACAAGACAGTCTTTCTACACCAAGGCTGCCTCAGTTCCTCCTCTCTCCCCCCAGACTGGGTCATTGTCACACCCCACGACAAGCCTTGATCTTTTCTGCAACTCAGGACGCAGTGTAAATTTCAGCCAGCCATTCTTGGAGTCCTGTATCTTGTGGGAGTCGTGTGCACATAGCCATAATTAGATACAGGGTTTCTCTTGTCAATCTGTTTTGTGTTCATTTAATTTGTAGCCTAGGCAAAGAACCTGGAGAGGGGGGGTTGTGGAAGGACACCATCCTTCACCCTGTTCTCTGGGAAAACAACACACCTACCAATGGCAGAGCAGCCCGGCCCATCATGTGGGCAGGAGGGGAAGAGGTCATATACACACTACCAAACACAGGGCACCTTCACAGAACCTGGCTCCTGGCCCCACTCTATCAACACCCCCAAAGCCACAGGCTAGGTGAGCCAAGATGAAGCCAGCTCTTCTCCTGTTTGCTGGATTATTCTGCTCATAAATTCTTAGCATTCTTCCCTTTGTTGGAATAGTTGTCACTGCCCTTTTCCAGCCCAGGTGGCTTTGCGGAGGTGGAAATGTGTGTTACGCCTGGCCTCTGGCAGCCCTAGCAAGCCAGGCTTAACCACTTGTCCCCACAATTAGGGACAAGACAAAAATTATAGTGAAATTCAGAGAAGAAGATTTATACTTTGAGGCCACCCTGTGAAGAAGACTGAAGAAAGAGGTCCAGTGATCCCCAGGCTCTTGTTGGGGGTCTAGCATGGGGTTCAGATTTACATGGAGGGCAAGAAGTATGCATCACTGAACAGCCCTGGTCAAGGTGTGGTCCCACTCATTCCCTTCCCATCATTGTCTCCGCTCCAGTGTCTCCTACAGAGTGGTCTGATAAGCTGTTGGCACTATGAAGTCTCTTCCTGAGTGCTGTGAGCGACTGTCCTCCAGGCAAGGAGCCAACATCTTAGGGACTTCAGCTTCAATTCTTTGCAAAAGCATCATCCCGGCTGGCCTTGGTGGTGGTTTGCACCTCAAGGAAGTGTCCTCCTGAGTGTCCGACAGTCACTGCTTCCTACTTCCTGTCGCAGGAAACTCTGCTGTTATTGGATGTGGCCTTGGGGAGGGGCTAGCGTATACCAGGCTGGAATACCCGGGAAGGGCACCCCGTCTATGCAGTTATGGGAGAGCCTCATCCCTGGTGGAGGGGGCTCTTTAGATCCAGCTATTGTCGGAGGAACGCCCCTACAGGCCAGGCTCTGTAAGGGGGCCCAGTGTTCCCCGGAGTGAACTTTGGGTTGTTGCCGGGGCCTGAGGAGAAGGGGGAGACAAGGCTTCCCTGTCACCCTAGTGACTGAGAGACAGGTTCCTGTGGAGATGTTCATTTCTTTGAGGCCCACAGTTTCAGTAGTCTGGGGGCCAAAGGGAAGGACGCACCTGTCTCTATAGTGTCTCCTCTCTTCCAGCCAGTTCTATCTGCAAGGCCCAAGGTGCTTCTGCTCAGCGGCCTGTCTGGGCTGGAAAGCCCAAGGTTGCACCTGTACTCAAGACAGGCGGTCCTACTCGCTGCTTCCCTCTTGGCGGTGTTTGGTTGTGGATGTCGCGTCTGAAGGCAGAAGGGCAGCTGGGAGGGTGGGGGAGGGTGGGGCAGAATCAGTGCGTGGTGGGAGACGGCCTCCCGGCTCACAGAGGGAGCCTGCTTGCCGCGTTCTCTCGTGTTGGCAGGAGCAGGGCTGCTTGAGGAGGCTTTTATTAGGACAGTAATCCCACTGAGGGCTGCTGCCGTCACCACAGCCGTCCTGGTGGGAGTGAAGCCACCCTAAAGCCAGTTATCATAGACCTCCCTCTGGCCATTAGACTGTTGAAACAGTGGACTCCCACAGCCTGAGAAAGAAAAGGATGAGGTCCTGGGAGAAGCCCCGGGGAGGCTTGTTTCTCAGGAAGAGATTCCATGCAGCACTGACTTGGTAGACCATATGCAGGAGAGACTGGAGCTCAAGGAAGGGGCGGGAGGCAGGACCATCCCCCACCAGGACTGCCTAGTCATGCACACCTCCTGCTCTGCAGTGAAACCTCCAACGCCCTGAAGATGGGCTTGGAGGCTGTGATGGGTAAGTAGTTACTGCAGCCTCACAGGATGTAGACTCACCAGGGAGACAGGGCTCTGCGCTTGCCTGTGAGGGATGGTCTTGATTATGATAAGTGAGGAGGGAAGACCCACCTTAACCTCAGGCTTCGCAATCCATTGCCCGGAGTCCTGAACCAAAAAGCAGAAAGAGGACGCTGCTAAGTTCATCACTTCCTGCCTCCAAACTGGATGGAGTTCCACCATCATGGGTTGTTCCCTTGAATTGTGAGCAGAATAAACCTTTTCCCCCGTTAAGTTTCTTTGGTTTGGGCATTATGTCTCAACAACAGGAAAAGTGTGCGGTCCTAGAACCTCTTAGTTCCTGTTTCCACTGTGGTCATGAGAATAGATCTCCTTTCTCAGTTTCTCACTGTTACTGATCAGCCCGTGTCCGGCCTACCTTGTTAGAACATCAGGGCTCAGGCTTTGATGCTGGCAACTCAGTAACATCACCTTCCAGGGGTCCTGCCGCATCGCGTCTTTGCCTTGGGGATTGTGTTTCATAAGCTGGGTCGTGGGTTCTGTAACAAAGCAGGCTGGGCGAACGGTGAGGAGCAAGCCGGAAGCAGCACTTCTCCACGGCAGCTCCGCACTCCTGGTTCCTGACCTGTCTGAGTTCCTGCACTTGACCTCCCTCAAGGTTGACTGGGGATGACGAAGCCTAAGTCAGCTACACCCTCTCCTCCCCGCACTGCTTCGGCCGTGGTGTTTCATCACAGGAATGTAGCCCAAACTAGGACAATGAGATTCTGCTGTGTCTTTACTAAGCTCAGCAGAGTCGATGTTCTTAGCACTAGACTTGCGTAAATATTGACCAAAGAGTAAACACTGAATCAAAGATTCTTGAATAACAGGGCTATGAAAATTTTTTAAAAACCAGATAATCTTATTAAATTTTATTAGTACTATATTTTGATGTGTTAATAACAAAAACTAGAAACAAAAGCATGTCAACAAGCAGGGTTATCTTACACTTCTTTCAAGCCAGAGACAGGTTAACCCATGGAACAATTTTAAAGAGCTGCTTAATATTTTCTGATTTATATGCTGAAAACTAGAAAATTATTTTAATAATTTTCATGTACTTATAGGATATTTTCAAAACTAGTTGACTCTTCAGGAGTTAGGTCAGGAAAAATAACTTACAAAATAGAGACATCATTTTCTACTCATAATCTAATAGAAAAATTAGTTGGAAAGTTATAACTCTCTTGCTCCTGTTTTGAGACAGGGCTTCTCTGTGTAGCCCTGGCTGTCCTGGAACTTGATCTGTAAAAGGCGTACGCTACCGCCACCCAGCAATAACACCCTTACCATCAAACTCAGACAGAAAGAGAAGGAGCAGGATAGAATGTATGAATGAAAAGGAACAGAACGTGCTGTCCCAAATCATTGCACTTTGGATTGAGGAATTTTGAAATCTACTTTTATGTATTAGTGTGTGGGGGTGCAGGGGAGGTTAGCCCATGGCCACAAGACTAGCGTGGATTAAATTGAATTGGTCCCTCTTGTGGTTGGGATGAGAATGCCCCCCGCCCCCCATATGCTCATATCCGAGTGCTTAGTCACCAGGGAGTGCAACTGAGGACCAGAAGGTGATGTGGCTTTGTCGGAGTGAGTGTATCGCTGGCGGCTTGGCTTTGAGGTTTCAGGCCTGATGCCTGAAGACCAGGATGTAGAGCTTTCAGCTACTGCCCCGGCTCCGTGCCTGCCTTCTCCCCGCCGTGATAATAGTGGGATGATCCTCCGAAGCCATAGGCAATCCCCAGGTAATCGCTTTCCAAGAGCCGCTTTGGCCCTGGTGTCTCTTCACAGCGTAGAGCAGTGACTGAGGCAGCGTCTGCAGGGCTACTGGAGTGCAATGTACGGGCTCACAGGAAGCCCTACGGCGCTGGGGCCAACGGTGACAGTAGCCAGGGGTTGGTGGAAAACATTGTCGTGCTTGTGTGCCCTCACCTTAGTTACGGTCTCTTTGCCCTCGGCATTGGCCCTGCCATTGCGCCCAGGAGCCCTGCAGGAACAACTAAACCCATTCTGCCCTCCCCCAGGAAGGGCAGTGTCCACATCTCCCCCTCCTGAGAGAACACTCTGGTGTCAGGGTTCTACTCTAGGGTACACCCTGTGGACTCTGCCGTGCAGTTCTAGCTGAGGGGGCAAACACTAAGGGGTGGCAGATAAGGTGGGAAACCACAGGGGCACCCACCCGCCAAGGGTGGTGAGTCCCAACAGTTGGTCCCCTCGGGTAAGGACGAAATACAGCAACTGCCCAGGAGCAAGAAAGGTAGAGGTTTTTCTGCCTAGCCGAGAGCGCCTTCAACAGCCCTCTGTGGTCAATGAGGAAGCCAGATAGTTCTTGGAGAACGACTCTGGATTACAGGGAGTTAAATGAGGCAGTGTGCCGCCCACTAATGCAGCTGCGTCCAACATTTTCCTTCGAACTGACTAGCTGGGCAAAGCGAAGTGTCCATTGATTGAGGATCCCGCTCACTCTTTCTTCAGTGGCGCCTTAGCCACCAGATCCCAAGACCAGCTTGCACTTCCATGCTTTAGACAACAATAAACTTTCAGAGTGTTTTCCCAAGGTCGTCTCCACAGCCCCGCCATTTGTCAGGGGACGGTGGCCCAGGACCTGGCTCTATTATGGTGCCCATCCTCCATAAAGATGATTTGTTGCTAGCTTCTGGATGCTCTACAAATTTGGAAGCCCATCTGGGGTATAAGTGAACCTGAGGGAATACGGATGGGAAATCAATTCCCATAGTTACAAAGGTCTGGCATGGTGGTAAAAATATTTGTGGTCAGGTAGAACATGCATGATGCCCAACAAGGCTATGAAAAAAATCTTTCAACATTCTGTGTAGGTAAATGTGATTACAGGCACTCTTGGGGTTTTGAGGATATTGACAATCTTTATACTCAGCCCTGACCAGGTCACCTGTTCTCTGTATGATATGATAAAACGAGGTGCTGGGCGGGATTGGGTTGGTGTTCTAGTCAGGGGTTCGATTGCTCTGATGAAATGCCATGACCAAAAACAAGCTGAGGAGGAAAGGGTTTATTTGGCTTACACCTCCACGTTGTAGTTCATTCCAGGAAGTGAGGGCAGGAACTCAAGCCGGGCAGGAACCTGGGGGCAGGAGCTGAGGCAGAAGCCATGGAGGGGTGCTGCTTACTGGCTTGCTTCTCATGTGTTGTTTAGTCTGCTTCTTATGGAACCCAGGACCACCAGCCCGGGGATGGCACCAACCAGGATGGGCTGGGTCCTCACGCATCAGCAATTAAGAAAATGCCCTACAGCAGCTTGCCTATGGCTGGATCTTATGGAGGCATTTCCTCTATTGCGGTTCCCCCTCTCCAGTGACTCCAGCTTTTGTCAAGCTGACATAAAACTAGGCTGCTCAGATGGAAAGGTCCATGAGTCCTTTAAGCCAAGATACCCCAGTCCTTTAAGCCAAGATACCCCAGTGTCTGTTGATATTGGAAGTCATAAGAAGACCTGAGGATTATGGCTGGGGCTTACATCAATGACAGCCGGAGGAGACAGTCATAGTAGGTTTTGGTCCCAGTCATGGGAAGTGTGGAAGCTCAGTGAAGAGTCCTAGAACAGCTGCTGGCTTTATGTACGATGCTGCCACAGATGGATCCATTGATGGCTCTATGTCAGTTTCCATGACAAGTGTAGCCCACAAAGGGAGTGGGCCAAAGGTCTTTGGGCAACCCGCTTTCTGGAGTGGCACAAGCCCAAACACTAGAAAATGGTGTGTGTATTCACAGCAGGGAGGGGTGGTGTCAGCAAGCTCTGAGCCCCATACCCCACAGGCAGCCCAGGGCCACAGAGCCTCCCCTTCCCCGCCTGTAACTGACCCCTCACCCAAACCTGACCTGGCGGTTTGAATGAGAATAGCCCCCACGTTCCCATCCACTTGGGTGACTGGCTCCCAGTTGGTGCACTGTGCAGGAAGGATTAGGAGGCATGGCCTTGTTGGCCTGGTGGCGGGCTTTGAGGTTTCAACAGTCCGTATCAGGCCCAGTCTCTCAGCCTCCTGTCTGCAGATCAGGATGTAGCTCACAGCGGCTTCTCCAGTGCCTTGCCTGCTTGAGCGCCACCATGCTTCCCCCCATGCTCATGGACTAACTCCCTGAAACTGTAAGCCAGCCCGCAATTAAATGCTTCCTTCTGTAAGCTGCCTCAGCCGACATGTCCTTCACAGCAAGACTCTAGCTAAATGTAGAAAGGATGCGCCCAGTTTCTGCTGATGCTTGTCCATGGATGGACCAGCAGGGCACCAAACAAGAGTGGGGCCAGGTGTGCTGGTGCATTCCTGTACTCCCAGCAGGAAGTTGGTCTCTGAGTTCAAGGTCACCCTGATCCACAGAGTGAGTTTCAGGACAGACAGCAGAGCTACACAGGAAAAAGAGAGAGAGAGAGAGAGAGTGGGTAATGGTGGCAGTACAAAAGTGTGGTTGGAAAGAGGAGCACGAGAGAATGGACAGTGGGCTGAGTTCAGAGCCTTGGCTTATGACGGTCTGTATGGAGAGATGGGGTAATAGTCAAAGGCCTGACCTTATGGATGGTCCACAGGGTAAGGAATTGCCAGATGTGTGATGGCCACTGTGAGGGCAACAGATGCAGAAGAAAATACAGAGGGAGGCAGAGCAGGAACCTGAGCCCTTGGCTTACCGTGTGCGGACTACTTGTCTCCTGGACCCCCCAGGGAACCAGGAAGCAGATGCTCTCATCAACGTAAGGGCCATCTGCCCCGGGTGCCCCTACAGGTGGATCAATGGCTTTGCATAAAGCCTGGGCCCAGCATGAAGAATAGCCAAAGGCGCTGGCATTGCGGTCAAATGCTCTGACGGCATACTGCCCAGCCCTGTGAGGCTTGCTCCTGACTGCAATGGACGGGACACACGCATGAGGCAGCCTCTGCCTGGAAGGGGACGGGCAAACAGATTACGGAGGGCCCTTTCAGTCAGTGACGGGTGGGGGTTTACTTGTGCAGACACTGCCTCTGGCCTTTCCCCACGAGAGAGCAAAGGTGAGGCTGCCGACAAGGGCCTTACCCCGTTCTGTGCCATGCGTGGTTGCCTACAGAGAACTGATAGTGACGGGACACTCATTTCAAGAGCACTGATGTGCAAACCTGGGCTGGGGACAACCGGGCACACACACCGGGGGAGGGGGCTGAGAGAAAATAGGTTGCTGAAACCACAACCGAAAGTCGTAAGCACAGAAGGAACCCTATGTGGGTGGAAGAAGCCCTGCTAATGAGGATCTCAGAACCCCCCAGAATAGTAAAGGTTATTGCCTCTGTGTTGCTCAGTTACAACTAACTGCTGAGACCCAATTGCTAAAGACGCTATACTCTGTGAGCGTGGGAAGGGACAGTCAGCAACCAAGGTCCCCCTGACTGGTATTCATGGTGTCAGAAGAAGCTATGGGTTCCTGACGGAGAACCGTTGCCAATAGTCCTGCTTATCGATGGTCCCCTTGGCGCTGTACCGTCAACATGCCAAGCAGGATGTGCCTGCTGTGGTAATGGGGTCTTGACTAGTCTATGTGCAGCAACACTCCAGTTGGATGAGGCCCTCTCCGTGGGGAGGAGAAAGACGCAAAGGTGGTCCTGCGGGCCATTGCTGGAGCAAGCGATAAGCCCAGCGAAGGCGCCACTGTGAATGTCCTGTTGGATGGGTTTGAAGCCACGGCGCCTTCGGAGGGCTTGTGCGTGACCCACAGGGTGCCTCTACGTCAGGGTCTGTCTGCGTGTTTTTCCATTTTCCCATTTTTCTTCTTTGAGTTTGGTAGCAGAAGGGTTACCACCGAGACTTGCTGACAGGCATGTCCTAGAGATTGAGGGACAAACAAGAGGATTCAGTAGCTCTTGCTGGAGTGTGAGAAAAATAGACAAATATCTATGTCACCCCTCCAAGGCTCAGGGACCCTGGTGGAAGAGGGGGATGGAAAGAATGCAGGCTCTGGTGGAAAGGGTGGGTGTGCGACACAGGGCAGCTGCCATCTTTGGAGCTCAGCTGTGCCTGCTGAGCCTTCCAGCTGACCTTGTTGGCTGTTGGCATCGCCCAGAAGGCGGGCCAGGGAAGGTCGCCACTGCATCTCACCTGCAGTATGTCTGTGATCCTGCTCTAACTGCACATGGCCTGGGGAGGGCCTATGGAATGTAGGCTGTGAGACTAGGGGAGGGACTTTACTTATGTGGCAAAGCAAAAGCCATGATCCTGCTGGCCAAGACTTTCCAGCGAAGCCTTTTGGGGAGGGGAGAAGCAGCCACATGCCTGCATGGAAGCCCTCACCAATGTATTCATAGGTGCCCAAGGTGAGCTGTGGTGGTATGTATCATCTCTTGGTTTTTTGTTGGCACCTTAGGAAGGTGGATAAGTAATTTTAACAACGCTGCCTGCCAATGATGTCACAAGTTTACAAGCACTTGGGCAGAACATAACCCCCACACTCCCAGTCACCAATAGGGGCCAGTAGGGGTCCAAGAAACATGGAGTCTATGAAGAGGCATACCACACAATCAACTAGCCACCTCCCCTTTCCCCTCCTATAAACATCCCCTACCAACCAGTTGTGAGGAGATCTGTGCTTACAGTTCTCGCCTCATCGGTCAGCCTTTCTTTTCACAAAAGCTCCTGTCCCGTGGCACCGGTGGCACATGTGTCCTGACTCACTTAATGACAGTTTCTAGCGACCCAGGTAGGGCTGATTCCCCTGGCTGCCTGTGGTTCTGGTCCCTAGGTGGGACACCTGGACGGCTGTGAGGCCAGAAGTCCGTCCGCCTCCCTGCCTCGGTGCTGTGGGATATTTGTGCTACCTTCTTTTTGAAAAAGGAAGGAAGGAAGGAAGGAAGGAAGGAAGGAAGGAAGGAAGGAAGGAAGGAAGGAAGGAAGGAGAAGAGAAAAGAGCCTGCTCTGTGAACAGGGTGTTCGGTCTCTAGGCCAGCTAGCCTGCAAGGACAGCTGTGGCTCTTTGGTTCAGGGACGGACATAACTAAACTGCAGATGGTTTCAGTCTCTGGGATGGCATCTGTTTTAGACGCAGGATAATAAGGTCTGTTTAATGCTTCATTGTGTCTGCTGGTTTGCTGGTCTGCACTTGTGGCCATTAGCTTTCTCATTGCCTGTTGCTCTTCCATCAGATGTCACTTGCTGGCTAAGCCGGATGCTGATAACATGCCCCCAGCTCTCTGCCACCAATGTCCCACACTCCCACTCACCAATAGGGGGCCAGTAGGGGTCTGCGTTAGATGCCATGTGCATCCATTCATAAGTCACTGGACCTTGGGCTAATTATAGTCTCATCATGGTGAGAAAAGCACACACCGGTGCTGTGGCCACACAAAGGAGGAAGAGTGGAACCCTGACGTCTGGAGGTTTTCTCATCGTGAGAGAAGATAAAATGACAGCATGCACCCACTCCCAGCCCTGCCCTACCCGGAAGACAAAGCCTAGAACTGCTCAGACAGAAGGTATCTTTTGCGCTCCTATTTCCTGGCCATTAAATAAGATCTCTTTCCTGAACTTAGAAGTGTTTGGTTGTTCGTGAATGAAGATGAGCACAAATAAGGATTGGCGATCTGGGGAGCAGTTTGAGAGATTTGGTGGATATGGCAATTGTCCTTTCGGGGCTCCTCAGGTTCCTAGGGAGAGAGACAGGTGGTTCCTCAAGCCCATCCTGGGTGCCCAAGCGTGACTCGGGGAGCCAGGCAGGTCTCAGGGTGACCTACTCCTGGTACGGAGCAGTTTCACAGGAAGCTTCCTCAGGAGAACAAATCCTGTTCCTGTGTTGGAAAGAACGCCAACAGCCCACAGGGCGGTGCATGCATCGTGGGGGATTTTCTAAGACCCAGGAAGAGTGACTCTGCGGACATTCCCTGTGTGCCGTCCTTCTCTGGTCATCAGAAAGCCTCTCACAGAAACCGGTCCAGAGATGACACCGAGCAGGCCTCAGTCAGAAGGCATCGAGACAAACTGCCCCTGGACTTCCCAGGGACAGTTTAGGCGGATGTCCCATTGGCCGCTTTCCCCTTTAGGCACTTGTAAAATTTAAAATATAGCTGTATTTTTGGTAATATCTTGTGGTCTTTTTGGTAAACTTATTTTAGGCTCTCCACACCTAGTTAAATATTTTGTTTGATCGACATGACTAATTTAAAAGTTTCAGAAGGGTTCAGCATACCTAGTCATGGGGAAATGCAAGTTAAAACTACTTTGAGGTCCACCCTGCCCCAGTCACGGTGTCGACAAGCAATCTGACTACGATGGTTTGAGTGAAAATGGCTCCCTTAGGCCCAAAGGGAGTGCACGACTAGGAGGGGTGGCCTTATTGGAGGAAGTGTGTCATTAGGGGTGGCCTTATTGGAGGAAGTGTGTCATTAGGGGTGGCCTTTGAGGCTCCAGATGCTCAAACCAGGTCCAGCGTCTCTCTCTTCCCGCTGCTTGTTGATCTGGATGTAAACCTCTCAGTTGCTTTTCCATCCCTATGTCTGCCCGTGTGCCACCATGCTTCCCGCTATGACGATGGCGGACTAAACCTCTTAGCCGTAAGCCAGCCCCAATTAAATGCTTTCCTTTGTAAGAGTTGCTGAGGTCACGGTGTCTAGCAATAGAAGCCTTCACTAAGACACTGACAAAAGGACCAGTTGTAAGTTAGAGTTAACTTGACTTTTAGGTTCCTGACTAATTTCCTTTCTTTGCCTTTAACAATAAATAAAGTTTGAGACAGGCTTTCATGTACCCCAGGCTGACCTTGAACTCAATGTTTCCAGACACATGTGGTGGAAAGAAAGAGCCAAGTCCTGCATGTTGTTCTCTATGTCCTCCTGTGCTGTGGTACTTGAACCCCACACCCCATCCCTTACACAAAGTCAATAAGTAAATGTAATAAAGTTATTTTTTTTTTAAATCAATGTTAGCTGGGCTTGGTGGCACACACCTTTAATCCCAGCACTCAGGGAGCCAGAGGCAGGCAGATCTCTGTGATTTTGAGGCCAGCCTGGTCTACAAAGTGAGTTCAGGACAGCCAAGGCTACATAGAGAAACCCTGCCTCAAAAAACAAAATGTTATAAAAACCACTAATAATCAAATATTATTGATGGTAGAAATAATCAAGAGTCCAAATGTAAATAACTAATATGTATTGCACAGTGGAAAGCAATTTAGCACTAAATAAGACTGAGGTGCCAAAACATACTACAATGTGGATATACCTTGAAAGCATGCTACATAAAAGAGCCAGATCAAAAATTGTACATTGGGGGCTGGAGAGGTGGCTCAGTGGTTAAGAGCACCAGCTCCTCTTCCAGAGGACACAGGCTCAATTCCCAGCACCCATGTGGCAGCTCACAACTGTCTGTAACTCCAGTTCCAGGGGATCTGACCCCCCAACATCTGTGCTCATAAAATAAATTTAAATCAATTATTATTTTTTTAAATTATACATTGGCAAGTGGGTTCCCTAGTAAGGGGAACAGGGACTGTCTCTGACATGAACTCATAGCTCTTTAACAGCCCCCCCGCCAGGGGAACGCAACCTTGCCAGGCCATAGAGGAGGACAATGCAGCCAGTTCTGATGAGACCTGATAGGCTAGGATCAGATGGAAGGGGAGGAGGACCTCCCCTATCAGTGGACTTGGAGAGGGCAATGGGAGGAGATGAGGGAGGGAGGGTGGAATTGGAAGGGATGAGGGAGCGGGCTACAGCTGGGATACAAAATTAATAAACTGTAATTAATACAAAAAATAAAAATTTAATTTAAAAAATGTACATTGGATGCCACCAGTCATGGCAAATCTATGGAGGCAGAAAATAGATGAGCATCTGCCTCAGACGAGATGTTAAGGGCTTGGTTTCCACTCGTATGCGGTGAAAGGACCAGGCCTGACCCTTCTCCCCCAAGTCATCAGACCCAGAAACAAGGCCATAAAATTCCCTACCCAAGCAACAGCCTGAGGACAACCACAAGAATGGGAAGGAATCTTATCTCAGCATGGGGCACCTGTGCTGGGCAGCCCACTGATGGTCGTATAGACCTGAGGTCTACAGATAGCCGCTCATTGTTAGTTATGTTAGTTAGCCAGTCACTCTGTAACAAACCTGCCCTTGCTGAATGTCATCCAATCGTGTAACTGCTAAGCTGGGAATTCTGGGTTCTTACTCAAACCCCACATAAAAACCCTGCCATGCAGCTGCTCGGGGCTCTCCTCTCTGATCCACTTTGTTGGTGACGGTGGAGAGACAGAGCTTAAGCCCGAATAAAGCTCTTTCTCTTGCATACGTGGTCCAGCTCCTGGTGGTCTCTGGGGACCCTAAAATCTGGGCACATCAGCAGTAGGTTGTAGCTGGTCTGGCACCGTTTATCTGCTTTATTGAATCATGTGCTACTAGAAACAAGGATGGCTGAGGAAAGCCGCAGGCACCAGGCTGGGCCTGCCCACGAGAAGTCACAGGGGCCGATCAGATTTTGCACTATTTGGTAAACATGAGACTTTAAGGGTGGGATCGTTGTCTAAAGTCATGTGCTTCAGGGTCAAATTGACGAGGGGTAGGTAGCTTTGAGGTGGTTCGTTTTGATTGTCAACTTGATTGTCACCTTGGCGCAGGCCTGTAATCCCAGCATGTAAGGAAGGCAGAGGCAGGCACATAACTGTAAGTTGAGGCCAGCCTGGTCTGTAGAATCCAAGGCAGAGAAGGCTACACAGAGAAACCCTATCTCAAACACTCCCCCCTCTACCTCTCTCCCCCCCCCAAAAAAAAAAAAGGAAAATAAATGCCTAGTGGAGCATTGCTCTAGGTTTATCTTGAAAGGTTAACTGAGGGAGAAGTCCTGCCATAGACCTGAGCAGCAACCTTCTGGGAGGTGATTCCAGGCTGAATAAAAATGGCCGGATGTGACATCGCACGCCTTTAATCCCAGGGAGGCAGAGGCAGGTGGATCACTGTGAGTTTGAGGCCAGCCTGGTCTACAAAATTAGTTCAAGGTAGTCAAGGCTACACAGGAAAACCCTATCTTGAAAAACCACAAAAAAAGGGGGGGGGAGAGTTACCAATTGAGTGCCATCATTCATGTCCAGCTGTTGCCTAATGCACAGTAGAGCGAGCAGCCGCCAGGTGCTGCAGTCCCCGGACCTTCTCCAGCATGTCAAGCTGTATCTCCTCAAACCAGAAGAATCCTCTCCCTCCTTACAGGCCTCTTGACAAGTCACAGCAGCAAGAAGAGATCCTCACGCTACAGAACTGCTCACTGGTTTGGAGCTAGGTGAGCAGAGGGCAGGCAGAGGATGCTTCCTCGCCTGCTGCTCCTTAGCTCTCCTAGCTGAACCAGCCTTTCAGTTTGGGGCTTATACCTTGGAGTCTAGTCTCCTTGCCACTCTGGATGGGAGAGCCACGCACTCCTCTCCCTCTGTCCTTGGGCTGCCTTTCTCCATAGCATACGTTTCTTTTTAAATTTATTTTCCACGGGATATACAACTCCTCCAGGATGAGGAGAGATGTCCCTATTTCGTTCTCTGCTAATTCCTAACGGCCGACAGTGCCGGACACATGCTCAGTGAGTGTGTTAAGTAACAGTAAGGTACTGAGCAACAGTTTCTAGTCAACCCAGTCTCTCTCTCTCTCTCTCTCTTTCTGTCTCTCTCTGTCTCAGCAGGGTCTCATTATGTGCCCCTGGCTGTCGTAGAATTCACTATGTAGACCAGCTTGGCCACAGACTTCTGGAGAGCTGCCTGCCTCTGCCTCCTGAGTTCTGGGACTGTTAGTTTTTAAGGGAGGGAGAGACTGTGTATGTATGGCTCCTGTGTGCATAAAACAGCTTTAAAAATGTTTCGGGAAAACTAGGTCACACTGGTTGCTTATGGCAAAGTGAACTTGGTGGCTAGGAATCAGCACAGGGAAGGGAAGAAGGGAGGAGGGAGGGAGGGAGAGCTCTATGGTTCCCTCTATTCTATTTATAGATCATTAACTTTCCTAACAATTCTTCAATTTAAAAATAAAGGAAGCTCTTGTATTGCTTACTTTTTTTTGCAGCTGTAAACACTGCATTACAAATCACCCATCAGCCCTCTTTAAATGGACAATTATTCTAAGTGTTTGCTTCTAGAAATAGCCTGGGTATCTACTTTGTACATAGACATCTGGTTTGGTCTTTCAGGCTCCTTAGCTTTGGTTATAAATCCTTGCAGTATAAAATGCAGCCAACACCTGAAACTAAACAGAGGTTCCCTGCTGTCATGCAGAACCGTATTTGATAGCCGTGAGTGGCTCAGGAAGCAGGGACGCGGGGAAAGGCAGAACTGAATCGCCTTCTTGTACCATTTTTTCTTCTCAAGGATAGGCAAGCTCACCGTATGCTTGGCCTGCGAACGTTCACTGAGTTTCCAGGACAAGGCTCTTACAGAGGGGAGAGTAAAGCTGGGCGACATTCTTACAGGATGTGAGCACAGCCTGGGTGCTCCTAAGTCAATGGGGAAGACTCTAAACAGGGAACGAAGAATTCCCGTTCTGCTCGGAGGCGCTATGTGACCTCAGTGAAAACACTCCCGCTCTGGCCTGGGCCACCCGCAGCGGATGCCTGTCCTGACGTCCGTCCTGCCACAGACCGACTTGAGTCAGCTGCCAGGCTCCAGCCCCTGATGGGCGGTCAGGCCGCGGCTCTTCCTGTGAGTGAAGAGAGCTCTGTGCAGAGGGAAGAGACACAGAAACCACTTGTCTGCCTCTCTACGAGGGACGCCAACAGCCTGCACCTCCTCAGGTTAACGAGCTAGCAAAAGCCCGCAGGCTCCTGTGCAGCTGCCAACACCTGGCCCTGGGGTGGCTCTGGGGCTGCAGTCAGCTGCTTCAGAGCGCACGCGCAGTGCAGGATTGCACCCCCCTGCTCCGGCTACTAACGGGAGTAATGCTCTTACCTTCAGTTTTCATCAGTAATTAAGACTTCATTGAAAAAGTGAGGTTCTCAGCTCACAATTCCGCAGGGCACCTGCGGAGCAGACGCTTGCACACTTTCAGCCTTTCCAGATATAGATTGTACTTTGGAGAGGTGGCTAATGGTAAGAACACTGGCGACCCTCCGGAGGACCCGCCTTTGGGTCTCAGCACCCACGTGGCAGCTCACACCCGTGTGTGACTCCAGTTCCAGAGGAGCCGATGCCCTCTTCTGGTCTCAGTAGGCACTAGTCTATGCACACACATACATTTGCCTTTCCTTCTTTCCTTCTTCTTTCCTTCTTTCCTTCTTTCCTTCTTTCCTTCTTTCCTTCTTTCCTTCTTTCCTTCTTTCCTTCTTTCCTTCTTTCCTTCTTTCCTTCCTTCCTTCCTTCCTTCCTTCCTTCCTTCCTTCCTTCCTTCCTTCCTTCCTTCCTTCCTTCCTTCTTTCTTTCTTTCTTTCTTCTCCTCCTCCTCTTCTTTTTGCTATCGTTTTCAGAACTCTCTTTGTAGACCAGGCTGGCCTCAAACTCACAGACATCTGCCTGCCTCTGCCTCCTGAGGGCTGGAATAAAGGCTGGGATTAAAGACATGGGCCACTATGCCTGGCAGACATACATTTATTTTTACTTTTGGGTATTCATGTTTTGAGTGCATGTCTGTCTGTGCACCACGGATGTACCTAGTGAAACCAGAAGACAGCTGCCATGTTGGTCCCCGAACCAACAGATGTTCTCTACAAAACAACAAATGTTCGTTTTTGTTTAATTGATTTTTTTGCTTTTCATTTTTCAAGACAGGGTACAGGGTCTCTGTATAGCCTTGCCTGTCCTAGACTCATCTTGTAGACCAGTCCAGGCTGGCCTCCAGCTCTCACAGAGATCCGCCTCTGCCTCCTGAGTGCTGGAACTAAAGGCACGCACCACCATGCTCTGCCTAACAGCAAAACTCATAATACTGTCTTTATTTGAAAAAAGACTTATTTTATTTTCAATTATGTGTGTGCATTGTGGCTGTGTGGGTATGTGCCCGTGCCTGCTGGTGCCGCCTGAGGCGGGACTGGTTTCTGGGGCTGGAGGTGCACGCGGTGGTGCTGGAACTGAACTCAAATTCGAAAAAGCAATCTGCGCTCTTAGCTGCTGAGCCATCTTTCTCTGTTTTAGACTTTTAAAATTTTATGCCTTGACAGTTTTATTCTTGTATGCAGCGTATCATCTTCATCATCACTCCCGATGTCCCCTCTGCTGCCAGAACGAGCCCTTAAAGTGTCCGTTTCTACCTTTCTGTCCTCTCATTTTGTATAGTCTGCTGAGTTCATGCATGAGCCGCACACCTATGGGTGTGGCCGTCCGATGGCGCCTTCCCTGGAATTAAAATTACCCTCCCCGCCACAGCAGTGGACAGTGGCCAACAGTTCTAGGGGTGGAGCATCTTGAGCCCCTCCCCCGCTGCAGGGATGCTGGCGGGCTTGATCTTGTGCAGGTGAGGCTACGGTGAGTTCATGAGTGCAGAAACCATCTCCTGTCCAGAAGTCAGCGTGTCACAGCGCTCCTCCTCCTCCTTCACCTCTTCAGTTGCTCTTTCCGCCTGCTCTTCTGGCCTGTTTGCCCACTCTTTTGGGGTTGATATTGGGGTCCGACTTAGAGCTCAGTCACTTATTGTCAGCACTCTAACCAGTTGTGAGCTGCTGCATGTGTGTATGTGTGTGTGCCTGTACCTGCCCATGTGTGCATGAGTGTGTTTACGTGTGTGTATGTGTTTGTACGTAGCTCTAGCTGGGCCTGGAACCAGAGACCAGGCTGGCTTTAAACTTAAGAGATCTCCCTGCCTCTGCCTCCCAAGTGCTGGGATTAAATGCAAGTGCCCCAGCCCAACTATAAACCAGTTTTTGTTGTTTTGTCTAGGCCCCTTTCCCACCCCCAGTGACATCAGCTGGTTTAAGCTCCCAGAAACCTCAGAGTTGTGAAACCAGCCCCTCTGACTCAGGCTTCTTTCTCACTTTCTCTTCCCTCCTTGGCAGCTTTCTACATTTTGTCGGCCTTCCCCTAGAGTGTAGAAGTCTTGCAGGTTGCATCTGTTTCCTTGACTGAAGGCTGAGGTTCTGCCCAGTGCCGGGTGTGTACCTGCCGAGCGGAGGGACTCCCGCTTGGGCTCCTATAGGCAGCGGTTGGTGCAGGTCAACAGGCACTGGCAGCTTGCTGATCGCCTGGGAACGGGAGGAAAGGAATCTTACCCCCACTGAGTGCTGCGGGAATAAACCAGCAAAGGTCAAAAAGGAGACAAGGCATATAAATTAGCATGCAAATGGGAATTGTGACCTGGCTCGTGAAAAGTGGCCTGCAGGGCAGCTGGCCTCTGAGCTCAGCGTTATTTGCAAGCCTCGCTGTGTGGTGTGCCCCGTGTGTGGTAGGAGAGGGTAGTGTAAGGGGTTATAGACTGTTTTGTGTGTGTGTGTTTGTGTTCTGAGAGGGGTTGGAAATGATTATTGGGAGAAGTGGATGTTTTTGACAGAAAAGAGCTTGTAAAAAAACAATTCTCTTTGTGGTGACCCACCTGTAACCCCAGGACTCAGGCGCAAGGTCAGCCTTGAGAACGAGCTGTTCTCAAAACAGCAAGCTACAACAAACTCCCTTGAGAATTTGCATGAGCCCAAGTAACCTTTGTCTTGTAATCGAGTCCTGTCAGGTGTGGCTGGTTTCAGGTTGGGGGATGGAGAGCAGGCGATGCCATCCGAGAATGCTCTCAAGCAGGGCCACGGCTCAGCTTGGGAGGTAGAAATAGCACTCTTGCAGCTTTGCCAAATCCTATACTTTGGGAGCACTGGGCTCCATGTTAAGACCCACACATATTCCTCCTCTGTGCTCCGGGGCATTGTGGGAAATGAACGCACCTGCTGGGTGGAGGGAGCAAAGGTGGAGGGCCTGTTTACTGAAGCTGGAGATCTGGACAAGAAGGAGGTGAAACAGTGTGGAGAGTTAGCACAGGAATAAAGTAGATGTTAAACTGTTCTCCTGGCTTTGTTTAAGAAATACCTCACATCTTGCTAACTGCAGGGTGGTGAGACTATAACAGGTCTGAGCTGGGGTGCCTGTTCTTGCTTTGTCTAGGTAACTGCGTGAGAACTCCCTGTTCCCTAGGCACGTGCTGCAGGGGTCACTTCGAAGCTTACTAAATGACAGGCCCAGTTCCTAGTTCTGTCATGTAGCCACTAGAATCCCTGCAGGGGTTCCCAGGATTCCCTGCCTCCACCCGAGCTCTTCAGCTGTACTGGACTCAAGTGAACTCCTTTCTGCAGAGAGCAACTTCAGGCTGTACTGAAATTATTTCAGTGCACAGAAATTCAAAAGAACCTGCATCTGCAGGCCTGACGATTTTGGAGAATGTCTTGGTCTCGCAGATTTCTAGGTCTGAACACCCAGGCTCCCTTACCTTCCTGGGTGGGCCCTCACGTCCCAGGGTCACCCGGCTTGACTGGGTTGAGGGATGCTAGAGAATGAATGCTACAGAGAGCTCGGGGTGTGTCTGGGTGTTCCTGACAGGACTGGCCTGTGGGTCAGAGAACTGAGTTGGGGGAAGACCTTCCATGACCTCGACAGCACCATCCAATAGGGTAGAGGCCCAGAGGGAAAGGACAGGAAGAAAGTAAGATTTAACTCCTGAGCTCAGGTCTTGCTTAGCAGCTCAGTTCTTCACTGCTGTTACTCATGGACAGAAAACCTCCAGACTCTTCGGCTTTTGAACAAGGATTTGCACCTGAAGCTTTCCAAGGGGCTCTCAGGTGTAAGCCTGGGGTGTATCTTAGCTGTCTCTTGAATGCTGAGGCTCTCAGGTGTAAACCTGGGGGTGTATCTTAGATGTCTCTTGAATGCTGAAGTTTCTGGCTTCTTGGACTGAACAGCTGCCAGTTTCTCTGCTTATTTAATCTAGAGATGTCACTGTGGGACTATTCAGCCTCTGACATCTGAATCAATCTAATTCCTGTTTATATTCTACTGATTTCACTTCTCTGAAGAACCCTGACTAGGGAGGGTGTGAGTATTTATTTAAAAATGATGCATGCACAAAACCAATCTTAAATCCAATGAGGTTTATTGGATGGAGATGGAGAGAGAGAGAGACATAATAGGGGGAGGAGGCACCCTAACAGACAGAGTGAGACCAAGAGAGCAATAGAGTAAGAGAGCAACAAAGTGGCAGGCTGGTCCTTTTTTGGAACAACTGAACCACGCCTGCCAGGTGCGACTACCAGGCAGGAGACACATGATGACGTCACAGGTTGCTAGGCCTAGCATTTAGCGGGCTGCCTAAATGCTAACAGATGGACTGGGAGAGTACTTCTATTGGTGAAACTCTTGCATAGGATGCAGGAGGGCCCTGGGTTCAGACTCTAGCACTACATAAACTGCTTGTCTGTAATTCCAGCACTTGCGAGGCATAAGTGGAAGGATCAGGAGTTTGAGGCCATCGTTGGCCACATAGTGAGCACCCAGACTAGCAAAGCCCCGAAGACCACAGGAGAGGAGCTCTTTTGAGCTCTTCTGAAGACTGGGCTGGCAGGGTGATGGGCCAAAGGTTGTTTGAGTATGGAGTATGACTTTCAGGATTAAGCCTGGAATGGTCTAGAGAACTCTGGGTCAGTGAGTCACCAAGTCAGCCAGTATCACTTTTTGTTGGCTTGTATTGCTGACAATTTGAGAGACCAAAGACTTTAAAATTAGGGTGTTTTTTTGTTGTTGTTGTTATTGGATTAAACTTCAAAGCACAAGCCTGAACAAAGGCCAAACAGGTGGAGACATGTCCAGCCACCTGTGGGGAGGAACCAGCCTTACTGCATTCTTTTCCTGCCCTCTAGAGATACAGTTGCTATGAAGCCAGCCCAGATCACCCCTTCCCCTAGGACAGCCAAACAAGGGAAGCCACACTGTTCAGGGTTTGGGGGCCTTCTCACAGCCAATCAGTACAAAATGCAACATTCCCTTTTGTGTTTCGGTCAATAGAGACTTGCCAGGCTGGAACTGCCCTGCTTTGGGTGCGCTGGGAGGGACGGGGACCTTTAAATCACCCTCCCATCCTGACCTCAGGGCTCTACTCTCTATTGCTGTGTCAGTGAGGGTGTGAGCCCAAGCTCCAGCTTGTAATTAAAAGACCTTCGTGTGTTTTGCAACGGACTCAACTCCTGGTGGTCTTTTGGGGGGTCTCATGAATAGGGCACAACATACTTGGGGGCTCATCTGAGATCCCCAAGACCCCCCCACTCAGGACCTCCAGGCTGGAGAATTGGAACCCCAGATAAATGCTTTTGTCTTGGCCAAGTTCTGTGTCTATGTTCTGCCATTGTGTGTATTTTTGAGATCTCAAGATGGAACACGGTGTGTGGCCAGGGAGCAGTCACGTAGATAGTACACCAGCTGACAAGCTGGCAGACTGTGGCCATGGGGATTGGGGTCCTACATTCTAACAGACCCAATAGCATTGTGGGGAATATGGGGTCCCAAGTCTGTTTGATAAGCCAAGAAGAAAGTGGGTCACTCCCACAGAGACAGGAAATGCCACTAACATACTGTTTTTGGATTCTTACCCGATCGCCTGGCGGAATCTGTTGTTTGGCTTTGTGTATGTCTATCTGGTTGTCTGTGGTGACTGTTCTCATTTCTTTGGAAGGGATGATGTAGAACACGGGACAGGCTCCTTCTAAACCCCTAGACTTAATTCTTGCCCATTTCAGAGAGGCTCGAGCCATGCTCCACAGGCTCCGGTGACAGAGGCGAGGAGTCAGAAGGGATGCTACAGTATGCAGAGCCCCAGGCTTGGCGCCTCTGCCACTGGGTCTCTGGTCTGGTGGAAGGACAGTCACCGTTCTAAGCTCTGGTGTAGTTGGGTGGAGCCCGATTTCAGGGCAGGCCACCCCTAATGGAACAGGATGGAGGGCCCATCGAGAGACAGGCCGCTGTTCTGAGTTTTAGTGTTTTTCTTCTTCTGTTCTCTTTACGCGCATTGTACCGGTACATTGTTTTCTTGTGTTGTTGTTCTTTTATGTTCTTGTTTGCTTATGGTGTCTCAGTAGGCTGGTGACCAAACAGCCGTGCACCGTGGTGACTTTTCCTGCCCCATGCTCCCAGAGCTACAAGCTGGAGCACCTCTGGTCACTGTGAGAGCATGCTTCAGGGCAGGACAGGTAGAAAACAGCCAAGGGCAGGCTTCGTGACCTTGCCCAGGCTGATGGGACAAAGTGCTTGTAAGTGTGGCTGGATCCAGCAAGAAAGTTTTTGTCTATGTGTTAAATGTATGTACGGCCACTACGTGTTTATTTCTCACTGATCTTAAACGGTTGATATGCTCTGTATGTCTTGGTTATAGATTCACAGTTATTGGATATGTTTAAAGGTTAAACTCAAACTCTTATTTAGAACATGTACATGCATGCATATATGTTTGTAAGACATATAGACGCACAGATGATTTAAATAGCAACCATGTGGCCTGCCATATGAGGTGACTCCGCCATCTGGAAATTGCCACGTGTGTGGGGTAGAACAGAAAAGTTTATTTTCAGAGCCTCTTAGTCATGATGAATTCTGTTGATCATCCTATTTCCTTTCAGACGAAGAAGACGAGTCTCGTTTTAAATTGGTATTGATTTTAGAGATTGAATTGTTTACACTGGTAAGATTATGGTTATGCTTTGGGATTTTACTCCTAAAAAGGGTACTTTTTTGATATTGCAAAAACAGATTTCTTTTAAAAACGTGTTTAAGGCTATGAAACATTTTAAAGTTTATCAGGTATTTTATAGGATTGTCTTTATGGATTTTATATATATATATAATTCAGGATTGTGTTTTTGTGGCATGCTGTATGTGGATTCATCCCAGACCTTTACAGTTTGTGAAGGTCTGTTCAGATTAGCAGGCTGACTTGAAGTGTGCCTGGCCGCCAGTTCCTGAATGAACGGATTGATGCTGTTTCTTTCTGGCCACTAGGTTTCGTGTGGCCGGAATAGTTCAAATACAGTTTAAAATTGTTCTATACTGTTCTATTATGCAGTTGGTTCTAAAACTTATTTGATTACAATGTTAGAACTTGGTTATGGCAAACTGTAAATGCTCCACAGTACTATGCCGTGGGAGGCAGCAACACCCTCAGCGACATCTGATGGTTGTGTTTTAAATTGCCAGCCACAGCCAGTAACAATACGTGTCTAGCCACCATGTTGGTTCAGGGATAAAGAGGGTGGAGCCATGGTTTTCTGCCATCTTTGTTGAGGGCTGCCAGCTGTGTTCAGTTCTCTGTTTAGTGCTAAGTGCAGCTTCTGTCCTTTAAGCTTTTTCTTTTTCAGTCTTAATGCGATATGACGGGATCAGCAAGATTTGTCAGCCCCTCTATGAACGGTATCTGATTGAAGGTTTTTCTTTGATTTCAGTTGAGAAATATATTTAAAGTTACGCTAGTGATTGCAGTTGGTTACAAGACTGAGCTTTACCTAGTCTCTTGTTTATGTTTTCAAGGTTAATCCTAGGATGAGTTTAAAAAGTTTACCTATGTAGATTTACTTGACATAGATATGGTCCTAAAACACTTATCTAAGGAATATACCAGAATATACAGAATGCAGTTTAGAGCAGATGACTACAGATAGACAAAGAGTAACTCAGATGCTGGCCCTCAAGCTGGTCAGAGATCTATGGACTATGGCATCTTAACATGTGTAAGCTTATTATGACAAAGAGTCCCCAAATCCTGGCAGTAGCTCCCCAAGGTCTCCAAGAAGATTTGGGCACAATGACGATGACTTTGACTCTGGATTGTGGTATGCTAACCACTGGGAAAGACTGCCCCAACTGGCCTACCACTAGTGCCCAGCCTAAACTGTAGAGAAAGCTGTAGACACCTGGAGAGTCATTGTTTCATGTTGCTGAAGACAAGGTGAGATCAGTCTTTCATGTTTTTTTTCCCGCAGAAACAGTCTCTCATCTTCTGTGTCTGATGGCCAGATTGCCTCTGCTCAGGATGCCATGAGACCACAGGAGCCAGGGACAATTGCCTAAGTGGTGGACTGACTAGTCATCTCTGTCATTTTGATTGGTACATGGGTTGGTACATTTATTTGGCTTATCCTTATCTTTCTCAGGTCTCTGATCACATTGATGACATCTAAGCTAATGGCAGCTTTGCAGTTAAAGAGCAGACAGTTAGATCCACTGTTGGTTCATTGGTCACCTCATTAGCTAGTAAGAACTACTAGGTTCTAGATCTCTTAGTTAGAAAGAAAAACAGGCTTGCCTTGCTTGTAGGCTTCATGTTAACTGCCTGTGTCTTGTGGTGAATAATTGGGTAAAAAGATGTAAAATTTATGTAAGGTCTGAGGATATGAAAGTTTAAGTTATGAGGATCTAAAAAAATTGAGGATCTAGGAAGATGTTTCAAAGTTGATAAATGCAAGAAAGACTGGAGGGTCTAAGTAGGTGTTTTAAGGTATGTGAATGTAAGTTGTAATGATATAAGAAAGTAATTTAAAGCATGTTAAAAATGGGAGATATTTTAGATTTCTCCCCCATCTCTGCTATTGTTGTGCTTATGTTGTTATAAGATTTCAGAAGCTCAGAGTCATGACATTGATCGATAGAGTTCTGATAAGCTGATGGAGCACTGAGTGCTTACTATCCAGTCACAAGCTTGAGATTTTAATTTCCTTTTGGTTGTCTTCTGAGATAGACTTAAGCATGCTTCTCATCATGCTAAAAACATCTATCTAATATGTATATTTCTGACCCAAAAACCATAGCTTTTACTAGGTCATAATGGCATGAGTCTACTTCTGCTGTCTTGTAACCACCTGTTAACTGATTTTTCTAAAGTATGGATCTCAGTACAATGGTGATACTAATATACTTCCTTTTGTAAACTAGAATTCATATGAGTTTCAGGAAACCAAAAAGTCATAAGACCTGGATCTGGCATAGCTCAAACAGGCCCAGATGAGTTTTTCTGAAGAAAGTACAGAAGAGAGAGATTCATTGGCTTTTATCTCACCTAACAGGCCGAAATGCTAAGTCAAAATGGCTCCCTGATATTAGCTATATCAGGGAGACCTGCTTAGCTGGAGCAGGAACTGGTACTGCAGCCCTGGCTGTACAAAGCCAGAATTATAACAGCTTAAAGGCAGAGATGGATAACGACATTCAATGCCTTGAAAACTCAAATCATCCATTTAGAAAAGAATGTTGATTCCCTGGCAGAAGTAGCAAAACAGAAGGGGCTTGGATCTGCTGTTTTTACAGCAGTCGGCTGTGCGCAGCCCTTAGAGGGAAATGTTGTTTTTATGTAAACCGCTCAGGAATGATTAGTAAATCCTTAGCAAAAATAACAAAAAGCCTGGAGAGATGCTGGAAAGAGAGAGGATTCCAGAGGATGGTTTAAATCCTGGTATAATTGTTTTCCTTGGCTTACTACCCTTAAATGCACCCTGATGGGACCCGTGCTCATTTTGATTTTTACCTTTGGGCCTTGTATTTTAAATTGCTTGATGGCTTTCATGAAGGAATGTTGGGAGTGATACATTTAATATTACTCAGATCCCATTATGGAAAGGTAAATCTGGAGGACACTGGGGGTCATATCTGGAAGACCCATGATTGGGTCTTCAAATGATCATAGGAAGGGGGGAATGAGAGACCAAAGAATTAAAATTTTTTATTTTTTATTTTTTGGGTTATTGGATTAAAGTTTAAAGCCTGAACAAAGGCCAAACAGGTGGAGACATGTCCAGCCACCAGTGGGGAGGAACCAGCCTTACTGCATTCTTTTCCTGCCCTCTAGAGATACAGTTGCTATGAAGCCAGCCCAGATCGCCCCTCTCCCCTAGGACAGCCAAACAAGGGAAGCCACACTGTTCATGGTTTTGGGGCCTTCCTATAGCCAATCAGTTTAAAATGCAACATCCCCTTTTGTGTTTCAAGCAACAGATGCTTGCCAGGCTGGAATTGCCCTGCTTTGGGTGTGCTGGGAGGAACGGGGACCTTTAAATCACCCTCCCATCCTGACCTCGGGGCTCTACTCACAACCACTGTGTAGGTGAAGGTGTGAGCCCAAGCTCGAGCTTGTAATAAAAAGACCTTCATGTGCTTTGCAACGGACTCAACTCCTGGTGGTTTATTTGGATCTCACATATCAGGCACAGCAGACTGAACCCAGGGCTCCACAGGTGCTAGGCAGTGCTTTACTTCAGAGTCGTAATCCAAGTCCCAAACTCACATCCATCATCACTCATGTCCATTACTTAATTGTATCAGACTTACAGAACATCTACTGGACTGTGCCTACCTCATTGCTTTCCCAGGGTCCAAGGGAAGAAGGCACTTTCTTGGCTTACTCGATTGGTCAAATGGCCTACCAGGACCCTCATGCGATGATGATTATAGTGATGGTGAGTCATCATTCCTAACTAGAGATCCAACTCCTCCACCTCACTCAGTCAGAAACTCAACACATGAAACAGACTTTTGCCATGAGGCTCATTGTCAAAAGACCAAATTCCCCAAGGGGAGAGGAGCCAAAGCCAGTGTTTGCAGCTGGGGTAGTGCAGCTAGAAAGGGAACATTTGCCTCAGTACTAAGGCTGAGGGACGTGATATGGCATCAGTAGGGATGGGGGTGACTATAATGGATTTGGCAAGTACGGAAAGTTTTGGTGGTGGTAGCAGCTAAGTGATTACTGGCAATTCCAACAGTCTTCAAATTTTGGACCAAATGAAGGAGGATGTTTGGGGCAGAAGCACTGGCCTTTATGGTGGTAGAGGCCAGTGCTTTGCAAAACCATGGAGGGAGAGTGCTATGGTGGGTGTTATTCCAATAACCTGCTTCTACGCTGCCTAGCAACCTCTGACATGATCACCCGCCACCCTCAGGTGCCAGATGCGTGCCTGGTAAAAAGGACCTGCCCATCATTTCGCACTCTCTCTTACTTCTTTTTCCCTCCCTCTCCTTGTCTCTCTCTCTCTCTTTCTGGGCTGCCGTCCTCGCTCTCCTCCCTCTCTCTCCCCCACAATAAATCTCTTTCAAAGCAGATCTGTTGCGCGGCTTTTAAAGTCTATATTATAACGTTAGAGCTGAGACCGGTGGGGCTCTCCTGGTAGTGTCTAGGCACACTGGGATCCCTTCTCTGCTGTGCCGCCTCAAAAGATGTGCCTTCCGTTCCACCGACGCCCCATCCAACACACCGATGCTTGATGGGTGGGTTTGCCCTTCACGGTCAGCCTAAGCGGCAACCGCCGGCTGTTTTTCGATGGCCTCCGTTTGGATCCCTTTCCTGGGTGATACTTCCTCTTCTACCGGCATGCCCCCCCCCCCCAGCTTAAAAATCCAGGTGAAACCGTGGCCACTCAGGCTTCTTCCCCAGGTCCCTAGCAAGGCCTGTTCCCGCATGTCTCCAGCACCCGGACCCCGGGCCCCCTGGAACACCATAGGGTCGGGCTCTTGACTGACTTATTTCTTCCTTCACTCAAGGGAACGGCGTCTGCATTCGGACCTCCAAGCTCTCCCCGTGGGGATGCGTCCGAGTTGCCCCACACACTGCCCAAGTGGTTGGGGGAACATGAAAAACCTCTTCTTTTTTATGCCCTTTTCCTCACTCCAAACGCTGTTTCGCGCCGCCTGGTCTCTCCCACGCTGTGTGACTTAGGTACACAGTGGGTCCGAGCTGGACGCAAACACTGACCACAGGGCTCTCCCGTTCCCGCCACCCGCTGCTTCAGGCCAAGCTGCAAACGTGACCACTCCCGAGTGTGCCCGCAGCATCTGTCTGTGAATTCAATCCCAAATTCTAGCCAGACTCCTATTCCTCCACGTGGCTCTTGGCCTCGCCTGGCCACGTGGACCTACTTACTCCTCCAGCAGCTGCAAAAAAGCCACGCGCACACTCTCCCTTCAATGGACTCTCTATGGCAAAAACCTGGTCCCATTTGAAGGTCAAAAACCAGCGTACCAAATTTCCAAATTCTTACAAACACAGACAAATGATTACAAAGAATCTAAACTGCTGTATGCTCTCAAAGCCTCTCATCTCTAAGGCTCTACCTTCCAATTCTTAAAAACATTTTATCTCTAATTTCTTTATCCTCTGCTCTCAGAAGGAAAAAAAAGTATCTTTTTACTGTGAACTCTTATCTAAGGATTTATGATTTGCTTATTGAACATGATGTTTAAAATTTGTTTAGCACTGATATATGTGTGCTTATGCCGCTGTAAAATCTATAGAAACACATGTTTTTAAATAGCAGCCACACTGACCACGTGGCTTACAGTCTGCCTTGTGACTCTACCGTCTCAAGATGACCACGTGGTATAAAGCACCAATTATAAAACCTCTTAGCACTAATAAACTCCCTATGTATTCCTTTATCTCCTTTTAGGTTAAGAAAGCAACAAATCTCGCTTTAAATTGTCATGGAATTTTATAAAAGTTCAAAGTTAAACTTTTACAACATACTATACGTGGGATCCAAAAGGTTCTTTGTATGATGGTGAACTTTCAAGGTTACAACAGTCTGTTGAGATATAAAACGAATGTCTAACTACTTATGCCTTTGCTATTTCTTGGATGCACGAATGCACGCTACTTCTCCTGCCGCCAGCTGCCTGTGCTCTGGTTCACCTCCAGACTTTCTGGCCAACGGATTTGGTATAATAAACTCAAATGTAATTTTAAAGTCGTCTTATAATGTTCTACTGTATTGCCAGCTCTGGAAATGGGTTATTATTCACCCTTTCTCAGACCCAGGCATGTTTTTAAGGTCCATGGTAAAAAACAGGATATGGTGAAACTCATAACTCAGGGTTAGTAGTTGAAAGCTTGTGCTTAGATAATCTTAAACCATGGGACATGATTCCAAAGATACTTTTAAGTTGGGATATATTAATTTTAGAGACATTCGATTGTTTACAATGTTAGAACTTGGTTATTATGCTCTGTCTTCACTCACATAAGGTTAAAAATCACTGCCTCAAAAGCATGTTGCTTTTGCTAATGTTACTAGTCTAAAATATGGCTTTAGATTTTTATAAGCTGTAGACCTTTTATAAACTAAATCACACAAGGAACTGTTATGCTCTCGCTTTGTGGACTATGTTTATGACTTTTTTTTAGGGCTCCAACTTAGCAGGGATAAAACCTAAACTTCTAGTCTTTAATGAATAAAAAAATGCAAGTTAATAGTCATTCATCTTATAATGATCAAATCCTTTAACATGTCCAGAAATATATTTGTAGTCATACTAAGAACCAGTGTGAGTGACTGCAGGATTAAGCTTTATTTAGACTCCTATACATGTTTTCAAAGTTAAACAGAAATCACCCAGAAACAAGCAAAGCTTCTCTTCTTAGATCTACTTGGGACAGACACGGAGTCCTCAAACGCTTATCTGCAGAATATGCCATAATTATAGATCATAACATTTAGTTTTATGTTTGCAAGGTATTGTTTAGAGAAGATAACTAAAGACAGACAAAGATTAACTCAAATATGCTAGTCCTCAAATGTGTCAGAGACCTGCTGAATATGACTTTAAATATGTTTAAGCTTGTTATGACAGACAGAGACACCCAAATCCTAACAGTAATTCCCAAGGAGTAACTATGGAGAAGATGTGGGCACAATCCAGGTGACTTCAATCCCGGGCTGTGATAAGCTAATCACTGGGCAGACTGCCCCTGATTCCTCACCGCTGCTAGGGCCAGCCTGACCTGTGAACAAATTGGACACTCAGAGAGTTATTGTCTCACGTTGCTGAAGGTGAGGTAAGGTCAGTCTCTCTCGTATTCTTCCTCCACAGAAAAAGCCTCATCTTCTGTGCCTGCTGGCCGGACTGCCTCTGCAGCGAGGGGACACAGAGACCCCAGCAACCCCGGACACCGTCTAGGTAGTGGACTATGGACTGACTGGTCATCTCTGTCATTTTGATTGATACTTAGATTCGTTTAGTTATAATTTATTTTTCTCAGGTCTTTGATCACACTGATGCCTAAGCTAATGGAAGCTTGACAGTTAGAGCTGAGCTTCTTATCGCAAGGCAATCACCATGTTAGCGTGTTAGTCCATTCACTAGCTCACTAAAACTACCAACCACTAGGTCTCTCATTTAACAGGTGAACAGGTTCCCCTTGCTCACAGGCCTAGAAAGTTAAAAGAAAGTGATTCATAGAAAAGAAACGGACAAGGCTTCAGATGTCCTGTTGCTACGCTACTGTTGTATTCAGACTGTTCAGAGCTTTGACATCGGTCAGTGGAGCTCAGATTTAGTAACTTAACTCTGGTATAGGACCATAAATGCCAGTGGTTAGCTCGTAACATTCAGCGTTTGGGACTAGTGTATCTGTGGCAGACCCAGTGCTCCACTACCTTCAGTAGCCAGACTGCCTCTGCGGGGAGAGTAGTAGATCATCAACACTAGTTGTGATTTTACTGCCCTCTTGGTATCTCCGGGCTGACTGGAGGAAGAAGGCCCACATTGTTTGTGGCGGGCCTCGGGCTGACAGGTCCCCTTGTTCATTTACGTTCGTCTCTTTTGGATTACAATCCAGATCAATGTTTCCCTTGCCGTAGCAGCTACATACCCTGGAAGCTTTGTGCTGTCCTCTTCTACCGTGTTCTTCAGAAAATCCCCTCCAGGTGCAAGACGGGAGACCACCCAGCAGCAAAAGCTGCTCTTTTGCCAACCTCCTAAAACAACATTGCCAACCCATCACAACCTGACAATTCCTCCACTATATTAGAAGCAAAGTTACCCATTTCCTACTTCAGAGGGTGGGATTCCTCCCCCTTTCCCTAGCTTTGGAGCTCCCCTCCCCTAACTACAAAAACCACAAGTCCAAAAGTTTCAAATGTGCACCTAAAAAAGAATTTGCTCCCTAACCTACTTAACTTTGTCTTCTGCCTATATATATGTATGTATGTGTGTGTGTGTGTGTGTGTGTGTGTGTGTATGTGTGTTTCAGCATCCTGTCGGGTCCAGGTGTTTCCTACATCCGTGACAGCACCAAAGCCACCACCGACAGGTGCGGTAACTCAAAGATTGTGCCTGCTGGACCTGCATTTCCCCTTGTAGCTACAGATGTCCTCAGATCCCGGACAGCAGTACAGCTGGCTCTCCCAGGACTTCGTCAGTTCCCCCCACCAATTCCCTTAGGGTTCTCAAAAAATGTTGCCCTCAAGAAAGCAGGAAGCAGTCTTTCTGAACACAACATCCTCATTCCCACCTCACCCCCCCTTCCTTTGTCATGTTTTAATTAAGCAAAAAGGGAGGAATGTTATTCCAATAGCCTGCTTCTAGGTTGCCTAGCAACCTCTGACGTCATCACCTGCAGAGGCCAGGTGTGCACCAAGCCTATGCCAGATAAAAAGAACCCACCCACCATGCTGAGCTCTCTCTTACTCCTTTTTGTCTCCCCTTCCTCCTTCTGTCTCTTTCTGAGGTGTCTTCCTCTCCCTTTCCCACAATACATATCTCTCATACATGATCTGTTTCATGGCTTTTAAAATATACATTATAACAGTGGGTCTAGTGGTGGCAGCAGTGGCTATGGCAGTGGCAGGAGGCTCTATTTACTGCCAGGAAACAAAGGCAGCGGGAGAGGAGCGTCTGAGGAGAGACGCCAAGCTACAGGTTACAGCAGATTTTGAACTCAGCTGCTACAGAGAGGGTATGTTTTGGACCATACGCTTCCAGGCCTGTGTTTGTGACTAAATGGTCTGAGATGTGCAGGCTTGGATGGCTCTGTACCAGAGTATACAAAACTGCTCTCTCTGCAAGAAAAACAGGAAAATCTAGATGTTGTGGGGACCCCTTACTCCCCCAAGTTGCTGGGAACAATTCCTTTCCTGATGCTCACAGAGTCCCACAGACAATCCTAGCTCCTCCCTGTACCTACTGGCACACAATCTTCTTGAACCCCAAGACCCGGAACCTTAGCCTCCTCTGCTGAGCCCTCAACATTCCTGCAGGGGACACCATACTAGGAGTAAAAGAAGCGCTCTTCCCTTGGAGAGAGGTGGCTGGTCCAGGAGGGATGACCAGGGACGGCCCTGGTGCCCTCTTCAGCAGCAAACACCCAGCCATGCAGGAAGAAGCCGAGTAATTATTCTGAGCATCCTGATAGATCTGCTAGCAAGTGCCAGATTCTGATTTTGGCCTTTGATCTGTCCTGGGGGGCGGCGGGGGTGCTCATTTGGTCTGTGCTGCTCCCACATAAAAGGGACACAAGTGGCTGAGAGGGAAGAGCGAGCCCCTGGCTGTGTGAGCACAGCCAGCATGGTGATTGGGCGCTCACATCCCCCAGCCTGGGGCCTGGCCCTCAGCCATCCTCTACCAAGTGTTTGGTAGTCCTCTTAGGCTGGCTGGTCCAATGAGCTGCAGGAGCTGGCTATGACTCATGTTCCTCAACAGGCCTGAGAGAGAACTCCCTCTCGCCCACCTGATGGGATTACACACTGAGGAAGAAATGCACATGAGAACAAAGTTTCTGGGGAGTCTTACTTGGGGAATGAAAAGCGAACAACCAAGTCTGTCAATTATGACAAAAAAAAAGAGGGGTCACCCAAGGAAAAGCTGAGAATTCTGCTTTTTTTTTTTTTTTTTTTTTTTTTTTTTTTTTTTTTAGCAGACTTGAGGAAACTTTCCATAAATACACTAACGTCAGTCCTACAGCTCCTGGGGGAGAGGCTTTATGGAGCAACATTGCATCACCCTGCAAGCCTGAAAGCCTGATACAAGAAGGAAAGGCCAGACATTACAGATGGGAGTCTAGTTGTATCTAAACCAGCCAGTAGACAGTCTTCTGAAACTTGAGGTGTCCTTGATTGGACCCCACAAGTCCAGAAAAGGCGCAAGCTGGCTTGCTTTAAATGCAGGAGAGCTGGACACTGGCTAACTGGACAACTGACCCACTGCGCTGGGTCTCCACTGGCCCCTATTACATCTGCCAAGAGGCTGGATCAGACCTGCCACACTGGAGAATTGACTTCCCCAGGTTCCAAAGAGGAGGCAAAGGAAGTCAGAGACTCTGATGGCAATGGGAAGGATAGATGACTACTGAGGACATCTTCATTGTCCCCACAGAAGCGCATCATCATTACTTCTGAGAGCCCTGGGTAACCCTGGGCATTATGGGTAAGCGAATTCATCCTCTTACAGACTTTATCTTACTCTATTACAAACACATTTGCAGCTAAACCATCCTGTTAGTCCACAGTTGCTTCTGGAGTGGATGGTCAAATCGATGCAGATGTTCCTAGACAGTGAGGATGATTGATCAGTACATGAGGAAAAGCGCCATCCCCACGTAATAAAATGCCATTGTTTAAAAAGTTATGCCATAGGATTGTAATATCCCCTGCTAATGGCAGAGGGGAGCTAGGGACTGGTCTTGACTAACATGGATAAACAGAAAGAATGGTCTTAAAAAAAAAAAGTATCAAGAAAGTGACTCCTAATGATATGCTGCTATACTCATAGATTAGCACCTTTCCCAGTCATCAGCAGAAAAGCTTCCTCCTTCCTCCTGCATCACACAGGAGCAGATGCAGAGACCCACGGCCAGACATCACATGAAGAAAGACAGTCGTTGGAACACAGAGCTCTAGACGTGAGGTCTCCATCAAATCCCTCCCCTCAGAGCTCAGGGAAATCTGTGGAAGAGGAGGCAGAAAGAGAGTAAGAGCCAGAGGGGATGGAGGACAGCAGCAGAACAACGGCTCTCTGAATCAACTAAGCGAAGTGCATAGGAGCTCACAGAGACTGAAGCTGCAAGCACAGGGCCTGCATCAGTCTGCATTGGGTCCTCTGCATGTATATTACAGCTTTTAGCTCAGTGTTTTTATGGATTCCTGAGTGTATGAATGAGTGGGTCTCTGATTCTTGTGCCTGCTCTTGGGACTCTTGTTCTTCTGTTGGTTTGCCGTGTCCAGCCTTGATGTGAGGGCTTTTGTTTTATCTTATTACGTTTCATTTTGTCATGTTTGGTTGTTACCTTTTAGAAAGGGAGTGGATTAGGGGAAGGTGGGCAGGAGCTGGAAGGGGTAGAGGGAGGGGAAACTGTAATCAGATATAGTGTATAAGAAAAGAGTCTATTTTCAATAAAAAGAAAAATGAAAAAAAAAAAGATGGGTTTGTAAGGGTTGGGTAGTGACAGTGTAGATGCTTTAGCTAAGGCCTGTCTGAGTGACTGAATGGGAATGATAAGTGAGGAGGAATGGAGCAGAGACTCCTCCAAAGAGCCTTCAGTAGCTTCATATAGGGGTTGGGCTGTGAGAGAGACATTGGGCGTCCATATGTGAGAGAAGTTGAAAAAAGACCTAACATGGACAGGTTGTGTGGGGTAATTTAAACGGGTTTTTAGTGGTTGACCAAATTTATTTGCTCTGATATGAAAGGAAGAAACTGAGGTATAAGCTGGCATATTTGGGCTTTATCTTTTGAGACACAGTAACGTCAGGTGGCTAAGGCATTGAGGAGAGCAATGGTATGTTTCAGGCAGCTGTCTTTTGAAGGACTGTGGAAAAGGAAATTATCTGTCTGCGTATTACAATAGGTGGTGGGATAGAGAGCCAGAGCTGAGAGATCCCATTGTAGGGATGGCCCGAAGTGGAAGAGACTGTCCTGGAGGCCACGGGGTGGGACTGTTCATTGATGAACAGAGAAGGTATCGAGGTCTTCTCGGATGAAGGTAAAGAGGAGTCTTGCACGGGCGCACACGCGTGCGTGCGTGCGTGCTTGCGTGTGTGTGTGTGTGTGTGTGTGTGTGTGTGTGTGTGTGTGGAGTGGGGTTGTAGAAAAGTGTCTTTAAGGTCTAGGACAGTAAAATGGGCCACCATGGGTAGGATGGAGGAGAGGAGGGTGTAAGAATTAGGGAAACTGGGATAGAGGAATATGGTGGCCTCATGACCTTTCAGAGGTCTTAGAACAGGCGGAAAGTCCCTTTGGGATTTTTAACTCCAAGAATGGAGGGGCTATGGGGTGGGGGGAGCAGGTAGCTGTTAGGAGATGAGCATTCAGGAGGCAGGTGATGATGGACTTGGGACCTCAGTGAGTGGTCTAGGATCAGGGCTATCGGTCTTGAGTGATATAGGATAAAAGGTCCTTTAGGGTAACAATGGGTTGAGGTATAGGGCAATGGAGGAGTGTTCCAGATTTCAGAGGTGAGAGTTTATAGGGACATGGTTGAATTGGGGTGGGGGAGTGGAGGGAAGGGAAGGCTCACCAAGGTTGAGCTGAAGTTAAAACATTGTAATGGTGTAGGGTTAGGGAATGGGAATGGAAGCAGCGAGTTTGGCTGCGTTAGAGAGCACAGGACACTCATGCAGAGTAAAGTGAAGCAGGTGAAAATCAGGCTTCTCAATTGGCAAAGCAAGGATGGGATATTCCTGGAATTCAAAGAATTCCAAAGACCCCCATGACTATGATCTTAGACTCATTTGGTGGTAGCTTTCTTCCAGGATGTGAGGAGAGAAGACAAAGAGCTTGTGTCCAGGATTAAGAGGCTTTGTGTCCAGCCACCCTCCTTTTCACCCAGCGGTCAGTAAATGAATTGGGATTTCCAGCTGGGGTTTGTGAACCTGGGCCCCTACTTTGCAGTAGCTGCAGTGGGGTGGGATAGGAGTGAGGAGTCCTCGGAGGATGCCAGGGCGTCTGCAAGGGCAATCTATCCTCCAGTGTCACCACTGACCAAAAGTGCGACAGGCCTGTGTTGAGGGCCTGCGACCAGGGCAGCCTGCACCCACTGTCATGGCTGGTTGCATCTGAAGCAGGTCCACAGGGTCCACAGATTACCGTTTTCCTTAGTGGGTGGGACTCGGTAGTGAGGGGTTATGAAGCAGGTCCACAGGGTCCACAGATTATCGCTTTCCTTAGTGGGTGAGACTCGGTAGTGAGGGGTTATGAAGCAGGTCCACAGATTATCGTTTTCCTTAGTGGGTGAGGGACTCGGTAGTGAGGGGTTATGGAGGACTGACGCCGAAGGCTAGAATTTTGTTCTGTGGTCTCTTTCTTTTTTCCTTCCTTCCTGCTTTCCTTCCTTCTTTTCTTTTTCTTTCTTTTCTTTCTTTGCCTCATCCTCCCTTTTGTTAAAGACTTTGAAGGTTACATCTAGGATGTCCTTTTGAGAAGTCTCAAGGACCTTTTCCAATTGCCAGAGTTTTCGCCTAATATCTGTAGCAAACTGGTTAATAAAGTGAGCATGGATCAAGAGGGTCTTGACCCCAGGTAGAGGTATTTACATTAGTGCATTTGGTAATGGCTCCAGTGAGCCTGACCAGGAATAGGACAGGGTCTTCTCCTGAGCCTGTGTAATTTCCCTAACTTTGTTATAATTAATATAAGCGTAGGCAGGTTGTTGTTTTATTTGTCCATGCTTCTAGGAGGCAGATAATCCTTTGGTTGAGCAGACTATCCCTTAACCTTCTGATAAGTCCAGTTTGGTTCAATGGCAGGAACCTTTTATCCGCCGCTATGTTGACATGCTTTCTATAGGAAGGTGGCCTGCACGGGGCCAGGCTGAGCCCCAGACGCACTCTCTCTGCTCCGAGACTATGGTGGAAGTAAAGGCACACTACACGTGTCCCCAGCTGACAGGGTAGGCCTCAGTGAAGTTGAGAAGTCTCTTTCTGTACTTCATGTAGCTTTCAAAAAAAGGAAACCAATTTATCTTCCATGTGGCTCATGTCAGAGTGGAAAAAGAGGACGTGCACTCCAGTAGGGCCTCCAGGAGCCGCTCTCAGGGGGAACAAGGGATGGGTTGTGGGCATTGGAGGAGGGCAGTGGGCGTGGGCTACAATAAGAGGGAAAGATGGGAGAGGAGTGAGAGGTATAGGGGATTGATAAGTAACGGGAGAGGCAGGAGGTTGGTGTGAGTGTGGGTGGTTCTTTGGGGGAGCTGAGCTGTATAGGATGGTGAGGGAAGGAGGTGGGTGGTGGAATGGAAGTCACTAGCGAATGAGAAATTTGGGTGGGATGGGGAGCTGGGGAGTCCTTAGGGTTATGGTGGGTAGGATAAGAGGGAGGCTTGTCTGCAGGGTCAAAACTGGAGGTCAAGGAAGGGCAGGTAGAACATCTGCAGGTGTCTGGGAAAGGGGGGTAGGAAAGCCTGGTAACTGTACATTTCTGACAAAAGGACGGGCCAGCATGGAGGTGCAGGAAGGCTTGGGTGTAGGCATTTCAGACATTTGCCATTCTGCCTTACGAAGCTGTCCAAGCCCGTGAGAATTTGAATGTCAAAGTACCAGATTCCGGCCATATGTTATCATTGTCCAGTATGCATTCGGTCCAGATCTTGGTCAACAGGTGTACCAAAGCTGGACGTTTAAGGTCAGTTAGACCTCATACCTTGAGGGTTGTTTTAAAGCAATCCAAAGGTGTCCCAAATGCTAGGATTACAGACTTGACCACCACAGCTGCTGAGTTCCTATTCTGTGAGTCTCACTTTTCTCATCTGTAAAATCAGGATGAGAGTGGCATTTGTACCACAGATTGGTGCTGAGGTTTGGGGCAGGGAATGCCTGCTGTTTACTGAGGTGGAGACTGTTAGGATGCTCAGCTGACGAGGCTGGTCTGTGTTACCTGCAGCCCACAGGTTAGAGGAGCAGTGTGGAGCTCGGAGCTCTTAGGATGTTTGCTCAGTGAACACGCTCTAACTCCTCCATCCCTCAAGCTCCCCGAGGGCACTGTGCTGCCACGAGAGGTGCCGGTGAAGCACGGAGAGCTGGCAGGGCGGTGTCAGCAATGAGTGGAACCGCCAAGGTGGCTTAGCCGGTCAGGGTATGAGGATGCCACTGGACGAGACGCCTTAACCTTGGCCTTTGTGTCCTCATCTGGGAAAAAGGGGGGAAAAAGCCCTTGGAGTGTAGGCCACAGATGGCAGTGTTGGTACACGTGGGCATGTTAGAGTGCCTCCTCACCCGCCTCTGGATCTGGGCTCTGCGGACTTGGATTTACAGCGTGTAATGGTTACAGGTGAGTGTCAGGCTTCCTGGTGTTGAGGACAGCTGAGGCTATTGGCCTCTACCAGAGCAGCTCTGCTTTAATAGGTACAGCGGGAGGCTGGAACAATGCTCCCAGCTCACCCTCTAGAGTGTAGAAAGTGCTGGGCTCAGGGAGAGCCCGCTTTCTGGCTGGTGGGGTCCAGTGCAAAATGAAACTGAAGGGCTTCTGTTCAAAAAGCAGAAAGCGTTTTCCTTTCTTCCGGTTTTCCATGTGCCCTATTGTTTGTTTTTGATTTGTAACTTAGGATCATTCCTGTCAGGTGGAGAGCCCTGAGCAGGGTGGGTATGGACACCCGCAGGCTTCTGGGATGTCCCTGCTGCTGCACTGTGAACCTGCAGCTCACCAGGGCCCTCTGGGCTGTGGCTGCAACAGGCATGCTCACAGCAGTCAGGAGGCACCCGCAGGCCCTTTGGGCCATTAATGACTGCGTTTCTTCCTTTCTGGCTTCAGCCTGCACCTGAGCTCTGGCCCATGTGGGGGTGCCTTTCTGTCTAATCTCTTTTGACAGCTAGGAGGGGTCAGCCCCACAGGACTAACCCAATTACAGAAGCAGCTCTTGCTCCCTGCAGACCTGGTGAGCACAAGGGCTCCGTGGTGCTTTGGGGACCAACAGGCTGCCAGCACAGAAAGTACTCTGGCTCCAGCATACTGGGGTATTTTTGTTTCATGACAAATGGTGCCTGTCATTCCTGGGCTGTGTCAATTAGGGTGATTCGAAGGGAGCTGGGCGGGTTGGGCTCCCCACATCTCTGTAGTTAGGCTTGTGATATTTCAGCCAGGGAAGAAATGTGTGGTGGCAGGAGCCATGAAGAGCGGTCAGGAGGCTGGCAGCTAGCATCCTCTCTCTCATGGAGTGGCCTTAAGCAGAGCAACCAGCTTCCTGGGGCCTCAGAATTCTCTTCTGTAACATAAAGAGATCCATCACCCCTCAGGCAATCTTCTCATTTAATGTCCCACGTGGGAAGGACTTCAAAAAGATATTTCCGCCTGGACTGCCAATTTTACAGGGAAAGCAGTAAGAAGACACAGAGAGGGCATATAGGCTGAAGATCAAGTCCTTAGAAGGCTAAGACAGCAGTTAAGGAGTGCCTCTGTAGTGAGCAGGCTAGTGAGCAGGCAGCTGGTAGAAAGGGATTGCAGAAGAGGCTCAGCAGTTAGGAGTAGTTGCTGAGCTTGAAGAGGACCCAGGTTCTGTTCCCAGTGCCCACACCAGGTCATGACTGCCTCTAACCACAGTTCTAGGAGCACTACTGCCCCCTTGTGGCCTCTGCCAGCACCTGCACACATGTGGCACACATACAAACAGTCACACATAACATTCACATGCGCAATTTTTTACGGCAGAAAGGTGTGTTCAGAGCCTAACCTTAAAAGACTATATGGACCACCATGCCTGCACAAGACTAAGGGCAAGAAGGAGGCCAATCAGCACTGCCCTGAGCAGGCAGCACCAGGCTGTCTCCCTCCTTTACCACTCCCTGTAGCCGGGAGAGCTCTTCTTTCATGATCCCGCCTGGCGCTGTCGCACTGTTACATTTTTGCCCGTTGGTTACACAGCTGGGCATGCGGTGTAACCCTCATGTCTCTGGCTAGCACAGTACAGTTAGGCATCTTTTCGTGGGCTTGTTGGGTGTCTTCTGCCTCTGCTGCGACTTTCGTGTTCTTTGTTGTGTGTTGTCCGTTTGTTTTTGATACAGGCTCTCAATGCGTGGCTCCAGCTGCCCTTGGATTTTCTGGAGTCTCTCTCTGGAGCGCGGTTTCTCAAGTACAGGTGCGAGTCACCCGTGCGAGTCACCCGGTTCAACTGTTGCTCAAGTGTTTATTAATCTGTTTTTCCCTCAGGGATTTTGTTAGTTTTATTATTTTTTGTTTTTCTTTACTGGGCTTCATGCATACTAGACAAATGCTCTACCAGTGTGTGTGGGAATATATAGGCGTATGTATACACAGACACACGCATATCTATACCCTTTGCCCTCACATAGATATTTTTGGTGTGTGTGTATGTGTGTGTGTCTGTGTGTTGTCCACTCTCTGTGAGACTATGTCTCTCTTTGGCCTGGAGCTCATCAGTTAGGTTAGACTGGCTTATGGGACCCTCCCGTCCCTGCCTCCCCAGTGCTCCTTGTGGCTGACATTTTTCTGTGAGTTCTGATGACTGAACTTGAGAGACCAAAAGATTAAAAATTAGCAGCTATTATTAAGGCCTGAACTAGGTGGGTGGAGAAGTCCAGGAATGCCCTGAGGGGAAGGACCACCTTACTGCATTCTTTCCCCATCCACTAGATACAGTTGCTAGGAAAATGGACCATCCCCCGAGGGAGGGACACCAGGTCATTATGGTCTGGGGACCTTCCTATAGCCAATCAATTAAAAGTGTAGCATTTTGACCAATAAATGCTTGCCAGGCAGGAATTGCCCCTGCCTTGGGCATGCTGGGATGGACCAGAATCTTTAAATCACCCAACTAACCTGGGCATGGCAAGGTTGGCTCCCACTGATTTGGTGGTGGGGGTGTGGGCCCAAGCTGCAGCTTGTAATTTACAATTAAAAAAACCTCATGTATTTACAGCGGAGTCTAGTTATTCCTGGTCTTTGGGGTTCGTGAACTGGGCAGAACCAACTCAGGTCCTCAGGCGACCACTTTACTGAGCTAGTTCCTCAGCACCGCCCCCCCGCCCCGTCTTTATTTTTAAAAGTTCTTTTTACCCCTATAGGCTTTTAGATACCCACTCTGTCAGTCTATGAAATACAAACATATTTTCCCAGTTTATATTTTGTCGTTTGACTTTGGTAATCTTAGGTAACTAGAACACAGCTTGCCAACACTTTATGTATAGTTTGTTTCCGGTGTCTGTGGTGGTTTGAAAGAACACGGCTCCCGTAGGCTCACAGGGAGTGGCACTATTAGGAGGTGTGGCTTTCTTGGAGTGGGTGTGGCCTTGTTGGAGGAGGTGTGTCACTAGGGGTGGGCGTTGAGGTTTCAAACGCTCAAGCCAGGCCCAGTGTCTCTCTCTCCTCTGAATGTAAGCAGCCCCACTGAAATGCTTTCCTTTCTAAGAGTTAACGTGGTCATGGTGTCTCTGTACAGCAACAGAAACACAGACCAAGATATAAGTTGGTACCAGGAGTAGGGTGTTGCTGTGACAGGCCTGACCATGTCTCTTGGTGGAATGTGGACCTTGGGACTTCGGATGCATGAAGCAGTTGGTACTTTTGGTGGGACCTACTGAGCTGCACTAGTGGGAAAGGGGAGGACAGCAGTGCTGAGAGCCACGTAGGTTATGATGGACAAACCTAAGAGATTTCAGAGGAGAACATTAGCAAGTGGTCTACAGACCGGTCTTGTGCTGTTTTGGTGAAGAATGTGGCTATTTTCTGCCCTTGTCCAAAAAAAATCTTCCTGGGGCAGTTTTGAAGCAACAGCATTAGTGGAGGAGATTTTAAAAACAGTCTAGCATTGACTGACTCCTGTGGTTATTAGTGGCCAGTCTTAAAAGGAGAAAGGAAAAAAAGAAAGACGAGCAAGGAAAAACACAAAATGAATAGTTTGAGGAGAAAAGGGGCGTCAGGAAGTGGAATGGAGCCAAGAACTGTGTTCGTGGAGATAAACAGATTAAAGAAAAGCCTGACATTAAATGAAGTAAAAGGACCGGTAACTTCAGGCAAGCCTCCATCTAGTTAACCTTTCAGCTTGTGAAAAGAAATTAAAGAAAAGCTTACAGAAAGGTGTGGTATCTCAGACCTTTAATCCCAGCACTTGTGAGGCAGAGGCAGGCAGATCTCTGAGTTCAAGGCCAGTCTGACCTACAAAAGGAGAGCCAACCTTAGGCTGTGAAGGAAACTACTGAAAACAGAAAGCTGGCAAAAATGTATTTAAACAAGGGGACAGTGTTCCGGCCTTGGCAAGCAGCAGAGTAAGCCCTGTGGTTCTGGCTTTATAGTCAAGGATACAAGAAAGGGATTATGGAATCTCCCTCCACAGCTAAGGAAAGCCTCTGAGGCCAGGTATGTGTCAGCGGTGTCCCTGCGTGGAGGCCCAAAGGGGCCATGTGTGAAGCTGTGAACATGAAGCCTGGATTGCCTTGGAGACCCCAAGATGTTGGAGATGCCAGAGTCACGGGGTACCTGCTGAGGAGAGCTGCTAACAGGAAGTAGAACCAGCTCAAGAGAGAATAAAGCTGACCGCGTTGGAGAAGAGAGCTTTGACATCAGACACAGAGATGCAGAGTTTGGCGTCTGTCCATCTGGTTTTCAGGCTTGCTTTGCTCCAGTATTTCCTCACTATACCCCTTTCCTCCCTTTTGGAATGGTAATGTATGTGCCATTGTATGTTTGAAGCATGTGATCTGCTTTCTCATTTTGATTTTAAAGGGGATCGCAATTAAGATGTTGCATGATTCTCAGAAGAGACTTTGAACTTTGGACTTTTACACAGTGCTGGCGCTGTGACAGACTCTGGCGGGGTCTTTGAAGCTGGACTGAACACTGTTTTGCATTACGATATGGCTACAAGGCCAGGCTAAGGGTGGGGTAATCAAAACACCCGCTCTCCTACAGGGGTGCAAGTTCATGGCCAACTGAGCACAGGCACCTTCCTAAATTTAACCTCTGTCCCGCCCTACTGTAGCTTCCCTCTTCGTGAGCCCAACCACGGTGGGAAGGCCTCCCCCCCCCCATAACCCCCAACAACTTTTGGTCTTCAGCCCAGGAATGTGAGTTTCTGACACAGTCTTTGTGAAAGAGGAGGATGCTGGAGGATGCTGGAATCTCCTTTTAGCTCTGACTCTAGAAGAAAGAGTGCATTCATCTCAGGAGGCCAGAGAGACGCCTCTGGGAGACTGGACCTTGTGCCCTAGAGGTGCTGGTGGAGGCTTCCCACAATTGGAAGGATCTCGTGATGGGCAGAAGCCTGTCATGAGTGGGGCCCTCAGGGCCTGGCACTTGTGAGTTCCATCCCCTGCCTTTGTCACAGAATGTGAGAGTTACTTAAGGCCACTCAAGATGTAAGCCTCTCGCAGACATGGGACTGGGTGATGCCGAAAAATTTCGTTACTTAAATCTTGAAACTGACCAAACCTTGCAGACGCATCTGGGAGAAAATAAAAAATGTAAAGCGCCCCTCCCCCCTTAACCCTCTTTAATGATCCCTGAGGGCGGGGGCACAGTTTGTTTTTAAATCTCAGTTTATTTACTTTCCATCCCAAGGGTGCCCCCTCCCTCCTCTCCTCCCAGTCCTCCCTCTTCCTCTCCTTCTGACTCCCCCTCTCCCTTTTCCTCCAGAAAAGGGGAGCCTCCCTTCTCCTGAATCAACGCTCCCCAGTACATCAAGTCACATCAGGACTGAGCATGTCCTCAACTACCGAGGCCAGGAAGCCCTGCCAGGGGGAAGTGATCCAAAAGTAGGCAATACAGTCCATGTTGAAAACAGCACCCCACCCCACTTGACAGGCAATCCACATGAAGACCAAGCCACCCATCGCCCACCTATGTGCAGGGGGCCTCACCTCCGGTTTTGAAGCCTTGGAGAACTCTGGACTATAACAGTTTAACCACACTGTTCTGTTTTCATGGTGCTTGTTTGAAGAGATTACCTTCAGACAAGTAGGGCTGATTGGTATCAATGATGCTAACAGAGTATTACCTCTTTAGTTTGCCTGGTATGCAAAAGTCACATTATATGTGTATTTAGGTAAAGAGATGAAGGAAAGGTAATTTTAAAAACATTTTTTTGAATTGCTTAACATTTTTACTTTTCACAATGAACATATTAGTTATGTAACCACAATTTTTGTTACAGTAAAGATATATACACACACATATATATCTAAAGAAACATTAAGTGAATACTAATGCAACAATTATATGTTTGTCAATATCTTGACCAAAGTTAGCAAACTCAGCTCAGAGACTTAGGCCTTAGCGGGATGCAGGGCTTTACATTTGGGAACCGGTGCGGAATGGGGCACAGCCTGCTGAACCCCCACATTGGGAAGCAGGAGAACTAACTCATGTCCTGGGAAATTCTGGCAGCCCCACCCAGAGCGGCAGGGCTTTGTGATTTCAGGCTTGTGCAGAAGATTTCATTTTAGAGTTTGAGGTTTTGTTAGCTGGGATCACCGGAGGGACATCACTGGATTTCTGTGACACAGGGTCTTTGTGTCGCTTGCATATCGCCAGCCCAAGCTGGGCAGGCATCAGGGAACATCCTAAGATCTCTGCTTTGGGGGTGCTGTGGTTGGCCCACTGGGTTGACAGGCTTCAGCCTTCTCCCCACCGAACTGTCTCCTCTCCCAGAGGAACCTTTGGCAGGAATCCTGGTGCTGACTGGCCCACAGGGAGGACATAATTTGGCAAGAGTCTTGGGGAGAAGGATTCCTGACGTATAGAACCCCGGGCTCACCGCCCTCAGAAGGAGACTTGTACCTGCTAACTGTAACATGGTCAACCAACACTAGTGAGACTCAGGGAGACCCTTCACATCGCCTTCCTGAGGCTGGTTCTCCACGCATCCCACTCTGAGCCCTGTTGTCTGATGTGGTGCAGCAGTGTCTATCCATTGTGCAACACTAGAGCCACAGTCCCTGCTCCTGAGACAGTCTGTGGGGCAGGCGGTTAAGAAGGGGGTGCAGAGAGCGTCAGAGGAGAGGCACACTGCCGATGGCCTGGGAGGGCAGGGAGGCGGCGAGCAGGAAACACTGGGCCCCACAAAGGAAACCCAGTCTGGGTGACGAGAGGTGGAGAGGGAGAAAGTACGCAGACATCTGAGGCAGAGGGACGGTGAGTTCTGCTGAGACACTCCTCACCTGTCTGTCACCCCTCAGGTAGCCGAAGAAGAGGCACAGGATGGGACAGTGGCCAGACCCAGACCCTGAAGGCGCTGCAGAACAGGGGATCTTTGAGTTCCATTCTGTCCTCCAGGACATTCTGTAGATTGTAAGGAAATGTGGGGTAGGGGTCGGTCACTGCAAGGAAACTGTGAGTCCCTCAGCAATGCACAGGACAGCCCTTGGCCACAAAGAGTGACCTGTCCCAGAGCATCGGCTGAGGTTGAAAACCCCGATTTAGGACTTTCTCTGTTCCCTTTTCTAAAGCATGGGGGAGTGGTGCAGGGGCTTCACACAGGACAGTGTCGGGTTAGGTGCTCTGAGGGAGGACTGAGGCTTTACAGTCACTTCGGTTCAAGCCGTTCTCCAGATGGGGGTTTCCACCTCTAGCATTCACCTCTTGGCTGGCCTCCGACCCTCCGGCTCCCCACGGGGCAGAGGCCCTATTCAGAGCTGGGCACCACAGGGTTTTTCCTGAGCCACAAGAGTCACAGCACTAGGGCCTGCCAAAGGTTCAGCATCTGTAGTAGGCAGAAAAATACCTAATGTCCGTGACCCTAATCCCAGATCTGTGAATGTGTCATGTCACACACAAAGGGGGTTTTTGCAGATATGATTAGTGACGGATTTTGAGGAGATTATACTGGATTATGTGTGCAAACTCAATGTCATCAAAAGAGACCTTAGGAGAGGAAGGCGAGAGGGTCGGGCTCAGACCCGTGACGATGGAAACAGGCCAGAGGCAGACTGGGAGAGCTATGTCCACAGCTTTGAGATGAAGAGGCTGTCATTGTGAGCCCATGTTGACACCTGGGCCATAGAAACTGCGTTCTTAAAAGGGACATTTGTGACCCTTCCTTCCATTCAAACTATTGAGACAGTTGACCCCAAAGAATTAAAAATTTCTCCAGGGAACCCACACTGGTAAAAACGTTACAGCTGTCAGGCCAGGCTGGGGAGGGATCTGCCTAAGCTGAGGAGATTTCCACACAGTTCTGAGGCAAATGTCACAGCTGAACTGGTGTAAGCTTTTATTTAGTCTTTCCTCTAAAGGTGTAACAAGTATCAGAAAGGATAAGGCGCATCAGGGGAGAGCGGGAGTCTTTGTCTACTGTCTGGACACCCTGTAACTCCACTCTCCTTTATTGATTTCTGTTTCTTAATTTATCCTGTAATACGGAAAACTTGGAGAAGTGATTCACTAGGCTAAGAGCGCGGACTGCTTTTCTAGAGGACAGGCATTTGATGCTCAGCACGTCTATGGCGGCTCACGGCCACCTGTAACTCCAGTTCCGGCGCATCCTCACCTCCTCTGGCCTCTGTGGGCACCAGGCATGCACGTGGCGCACACATGTGCACGTAGACAAAGCAATTACACATAAAAATAAGTTAAATGATTTTAAAAATTAAAACACACGAATGTGTGCAGGCTTGTGAACCCAACTGCTCTGTCACAGGCCCTGAGTTACAAGAAAATAAATCTATGCAGTCCTCAACATTTGGCCAAGTTGTTACGTAACATGAGAGGACCTAACCGTGAGAGGAAAACCGCAAACCCGAAGGTAATGTCATTTGTCTTTAAACTTGGTTTTATCATATTTAATAGATAAAAAATAATATGAAGATGAATACATCCAGGTGCGGAGCCACCATAGCTATAATCCCGGCAGAGAGGGGAGGCAGAAGGGTCAGGAATTCAAGCTGAGCCTGGCAGCAGAGAGAGATCCCGGCTTAAAAAAGAAGAATGAGCTGGGCACGGCACACCTATCTTTAATCCTGGCACTCGGGAGGCAGAGGCAGGTGGATCTCTGAGTTCGAGGCCAGCCTGGTCTGTAGAATGAGTTCCAGGGCAGCCAAGGCTACACAGAGAAGCCCTGTTACTCCCCCTCCCTCCACACTTCAAAGGAAAAATGAATGGAAGCATCACACAACCAAGAAAGCCGTCGAATTTAATAGGTGGAGTTTTCCTTTCTGCTGGGCCGGATGGAACCTCAGGTCAGGGATGCACTGAGGAAGTACTCTGCCACGGAGCCCATCCCCAGCCTAAAGCACAGGCCCTCTCACACACCTGACCCCAATTCACTCTCCACTCTTCCTTATAGAGGTAAGCAGTGTCCTAGACTTGGTATTTTTTATTCCCACGCGTGCCAAAAAGATTTATTTTCTTTTTGTTTACACATTAGTGTGTCTTGTGAGTATTTGCCACACGTACGGGCTGTGGAGGCCAGGAGTGTCAGATCTCCTGGGAGCTGGCGTTACAGGCTGCTGTATGTGCCGAACATGGGAGCTGGGAACTGAACCGGGTCCTCTGGATGAACGCGAGCTCCCTGAGCACTCAGCCAGCTCCTCGGTCCTCTGGTTTTGCACGTCTCTTCAAGCGTTGTGTGGTGAGGTGCTCTTTAATTTACGTTGGCGAGCCTTTGGTAAACCCTCCGCAGGTTAAAAATACCACAAACTGCAGTTTGAAGTACCGGATCAGCATTGCGCTGCCTCAGCCTTCTGAGTAGGGGATTATGGGCATATACCAGCAGGCCTAGCTGCTGGTGTGTGGTTTTCTTGAACATATACCACTTTGCAAAGTCTGAGCATTGTAAAGTGAACCGCTGTGAGCCTGAGCCTGTGTGCACAGCTCAGTGGGTTGTTGACTATACCTGTCATTGCTGACTGTTTCCTTAACGTGGCTCACATTTTGTGTCCAGCTGCTTTAGGGGCCATTTTTATTGACCCTGTGACAGCGCTACATCATCTTTGTATCTGAAACATGCCACGCTCCTTCTCCTGATGAGTGCTTGGGTCTTCTCCGCTTGCGGCTATCACCGACCATGTGGCCTTAAACATCTTCAATCTTCTCCTGAGTTGTTTTCTCTTTGCACCTTTTCCTATAGGATTAGGGTTCTGTTATAATATAGATAGCAGATTTTTGTGTTAGTTTAGGCACTGCCCCTTTGGATCTGCATGTGTTATAAGCATTTGCCATTTGTGACTTGCCATGAAGACAGGGCGTGTTGGTCAGGTTTTGGCCATTTTGACTAAATGTCCAGCAGAGGTATATTTTGGCTTATGGACTCAGAGGCTTACGCACGTTGTGGCTTGGCACTGAGGACCAGTGGCTGCATACAGCAGGGCAAAGCTGATCAAGTCCCAGAAGTAGGGGACATTGTTGGGATAAAATTCACATTCCCAATGACCCTCTTCCTCCACACAGGCCCTACCTCCTAAGGTTCCGGCACTGTAACTGTCCTGGAGGAATACAGCTGTTCTAGAAGCATGCCCCTCCCTATTTGGATATCAAATGATTGAAATGACAGATCCCAAGAAATTAGAATTTCCCTAGGAACCTCACACTGGGAGAAGAGAAAGGCTAGACGCCTGTCCCTACGCCTGTCCCCAAGGACAGGTGCTTGGGAGTTCACACTGTTGTCGAACCACCTTGCAGGGGAGACTGGAGTGAGGACGGTGGAGGGATTCTCTTTGACCAGGACGGCCTAGCCTAGCGATGCAATCTTGTGCCCTTTATTTCAAGAGAAACCTCATGTCAGGAGCGCAGAGAGACTGGGGCGTGTCACTGGACCTCTGTTCTTCTTCGCTGTCCTTTTCTGTTCTCCATTACTTGTGTCTTTAACTGCCCTATTGAGGGCAGATGCCTGACACCATGCTGTTAGGGCTGGCAAGGCCTAGGCTCTGACCACAACAACTCCATTATCCAAAAGCCTACCAGGGTATGAATTCCCAAGTGGATTACATGATGCAATCACCTCCCCAAAGCCCCATGCTCAGCACTACTGTACTGGGATCCAAGACTTCAACTGTCAATTTCAGTGAGAAAATTTAGTGAGACTGAAGCCAAAGTATTCCATTTAATCCCCCAAAGGCTCATGGCAAAAGAGAAGGAAAGAGAGAAAGGAAGGAAAGAAGAAAGCATGGAAAGAAGGAGGGAAGGAAGGAAAAAAGGAAGGAAGAGAAGAAAAAAGGAAGGAAGGAAGGAAGGAAGGATAATGTCATGTGCTTGCAAAAAAATGTTATTTTTGACCCTAAATCCAGCTGGCATCTGGATTTGGTATATGACATAGCACCATGGGGGTTCTGGTGCTAACGATTGGAATGTATGAATGTGTCATCTAGGGTTTTCTGTGTTAGAGGCTTGGCCTTTTGTGTAGCCATTTACAAAATTTAGATTTATTTTTTTATGTGAATGGGTGTTTTGTATGCATGTATGTACACGCACTGCATGCATGCCTCATGCCTATAGAAGATCCCCTGGGCCTGGAGTTCCAGTGAGCTGTGATCACCAGGTGGAGCTGGGAACCAGATCCGGGCCTTTTTGCAATAGCTACACATGCTCTTAACCACTGAGCCATCTCTCCTCATTTGGCAGTTTTGTGAAGTGGTATGGGCTTTAAGCACCGTAAGAGGTGCTTTTAAGAGTGGAGTTTAGCAGGGGAATGTCTGGTCCCTAGGAGCACTCCCTCAGAAGAGATGACAGGGTGCTATGCTCCCTCGCTTCCCGTTTGGAGATGTGGCCCTGCCCCTTTGCATGAACTCATGCCACCTGCTCGGATTCCACGTCAGAGCCACGCGTCGTAACCTTGAATCTTCTGATGCGTGGATGAATAATTCTCTTTTAAAATAAAGCCAACCCACCTCAGGCACTTTGTTGGTGCCAGAGGAAAGCAGACTAACACAGTACTGTTGGCCACGAAGGTCACAAGCTGTTGCCTCTGATATGTTGGATCCCCTTCAGTGGGCCATTCATGCCATGTAGTAATTGAGTCACTTAAAAAGACACAAGGTAGGATTTCGTAGAGCACACAGATCTTTTAAACGTCGGTTCCTGACTGCTCATACATTTGTATCTAACGAGTGACAAGAATGTTGGTGTGTGTGTGTGCAAATTTTCTTCTTACATAAACTGTATTTTTTAACCAGTTAGTAGTTTGTAAACATGCTTCCAAGTCCTTTGATAGTCTCCCCCGCCTGTCCTCCACAGCACGGTCTGTGGGAGAATGAGCAGCGTTCTCCTCTCGGACTTTGACACAGTCGTGGAAGGCATCCCTGCCTTCTTTCTATTGGTTACTCACTGGGGACGCAGGGCAGGGGAGGGGCAGAAAGCATGTGCCGTGCCGTGAGGATGCCCAAGCAGTTCAGTGGTGATGTTTGCGTGACAAGGAACGGAGACCTCCTGCCAAAAGTCCCCAGGGTGGCCATCTTGAAAACAAGCCTTCGGGAGGCAGGGGCTGAGCTGACTTCCTGGGTGCGTGAAGGAGCTCAGCTACAGCACTTCCTGACTCAGGCAACAGCGGTAGCAGGGCCACTGGGCTCTTGGTGGTGACCTGTTACAAGCAACAGATAATAAACAGATTATCCTTTGAGTAAGGCTTAGCTTTGAGGGATATTGAGGATTTGAGAAAAACTATAGACCGTCTTGTTAGGAAAAAAAAACACAAATACATGTGCATGTAAGCCATGGTTTCTGGAAAAGTGTGGTGCTGTGTAAAGGCTCATTCAGTGGTCTCATGCTTAATACTTTATCCTACAATGAGAGAACCTTCCTGAGAGTGACTAACAAAACATCTTTATGGTTCTGAGTTCGGGTTTGTCTTTCTTTGACATGGAAGAAGCAATTAAGAGGCTCTGTCTTCCCCAACTTGTGTGGGTTCTTCTCAACAGCCCATCTCAGAGGGCAAAGGGGTCAAACTAGCTTTTCTTGTGGCTCTGTTTTAGTGACATTTCTTGTGGGAAAGGGATCAGGGTAACTGGTGGCATTTCCAGAAAAGCCTGAAACAGTGGTTACAGGAAGTGTGCTCTTAAAAACTAGAGCTCCAAAGTTGAGAACGCAATAGGTTGGCTTCACTGGTCGTTTCAGGGCACCTGGGAAAGTTTGCGGGACCCTGACCAGACTCAGCGCCCTGTGCTCTCCCACTTCCATTTTCACATAGACCCCCAAGCCACCTGAAGGGAGAACAATCAGATTTCCTCTCTGAGTCCAGCATGGCTTCTGAGCAAATCAAGATTGTCCTTTAAGGCTAGAGTCAGCCTCCTCTTTGGGAATCCCAATGTGATGTAATTTCTGTTGAGGCCCATCATCCTGGAAGTGCATCAGGCAGGAAATTCTGTCCCCTTAGAGGTCTTTATCTCCCCAAACAGCAAATAGAGATGATGATTCTCCTTTGAATAAATGACAGGTCTCGAAAAATGACTCTTTATGTAGCCCTGGCTCTCCTGGAACATTCTCTCTCTGTAAACCAGGTTGGCCTCAAACTCAGAGATTTGCCTCTGATCTGGGATTAAAGGCACATGACACAACCACCCACCTGAAAGCTGTCACTCTTATTCATTGTGGTTTGGGGCTCCCTGGTGGTCTGGGAAAGAACATATTAATGGGATAGAGGCAGCAGAAGCATTAATAATAAGAAGAAGGTAGCCTCAAACAGGCTGAGGAGTGAGTGAGCTGAAGAGGGTCACACATAAATGACTGAGCAGGGCTGGAAAGATGGCTCAACTTCAAAAGCATGGAGTTGGCACCCCCAGTGTTCATATGAAGGCCAGCCATGGTGGTGAATGTCTGTAAATGCAGCACTGAGGAGGCAGAGGCAGCAAAGTTCCTGGTGCTCAATGACCAGTCAGTCTGGTTGAAATGGTGAGAGCCAGAGCAGAGAGAGACCCTGCCTCAAAGAGCAAAGCAGAGAGGGATGGAGGATGCCCAGTATTGACCTTGGCCTTCACATATTTGTGCACAGGTGAGCACCCATAGAGAGGCATAAACACACACACACACACACACACACACACACACACACACACCGATAAAGAAAAAATGGCTACACATAGTACACACAGTTTGAAAACTGGGTAAGGTAGAGACTATCATCAGCGTCTCTGATGAACTAGAAGACAACTGGGAGGGGAGGTGAAAGCGGTGTATTCATTTTCCTATTTGCTTGTAATCTGCTTTCACTGAATGAATGAAATAACACTAAAATTACTCTGTGTGTGTGTGTGTGTGTGTGTAGGTCAAAGGACAACTTGAAGCCATCACATAGTATTAAGGATTGAACTCAAGTTGTTAATTTGCTAAGCCATCTTGCTGCCCCAAAATAACATTTTTAACAGGATTTTTTTTTCTGAGACCAGATCTCACTACATAGTCCTTGTTGGCCTGGAACTTGCTCTACTGAGCAGCGTGGCCTTGAACTCAGAGAGATCTGCTTGTCTCTGCCTCCCTAGCACTGAGATTAAAGGTGTGCACCACAGGAACAGCACATCTCTCCTGGGAAGTTCTTACAGAGAGATCGTGGCAGTGGGCTGCAGGATGGTCCCTCTGTCTGTCTGAATGGCTGTGACTGCAGAGGTCACAGCATCCCTGGAGAGTTAGCACCAGTCTTGAGTGTGTTAGCAAGGATGAGGTGGACAAATTGCAACTGTCAATTCTGGGACTTAGCTTCTGAACCTAGAAACACATGACTTGCAATGTTGCCTTTGAAATAAATCGATTTCTTATGAATTTTTAAGAATACTTTTCTGTACATTTCTTTGATAGAAAATAGTGAATATGAACAATACTTTCCAAGAAGGATCACAGACTACCATCAGGTGCTGTGTTCATAGCTCCTGCTAGGTTTCCCTGTGTTCAACATTTGAAGCCAGCCCATCACCTGCCTTTAATGCCGTGTTACTATGACAACCTGCCTGGTGATGCTGCCCTTTGGAGACAGTGTGATCCTCAGTCCCTCAGCAGAGCTTGTGGGCTGCACCCATTATGCCTGCATTTAAGCTTGGATTTTATTTATTTTAAGGGCTGGGATAGTTTCCCGCTATCCCATTCAAGTACAGAAAAGATAGAAAAGATGCATTTCCTGCCGGTAGAGAAAGAGTAACAATGCAGAGAGGAATGGAATGCGAGCATAGAACAACCGTTTGGACCCGGATGCCTTTCCCACTGGAAAAGCTGGCTCTGAGGATGCAGCAGAGAATGTGGTCATGCGGCTGTGATCTCAGGGATGTGGCGTGTGACAGCTCCCTTGGCTGGGGACCAGGAAGAGCGTGCTCAACCTCCTGGCTGCTTCTACACAATGGTAAAGCTAATGCTGGACGATGCTTGTTAGAAGGCCTCTGACGCATTCTGCTGACCCAGGGCCATCGGCTCCTTCGGGGCTGACTGTGACTGTGTAAAGTTGCCAATACATGTAGTGGCACCTGCAGTTGAAGGAGTTTTCTGTCGCAACAGTGTGGAGCCTCCCACAGCGAAGGGTCTTCGTAGATTACAGGCTAACTTGGATCAGCATTCCATATGGCCTGCTCACCAGGACAGCTGACATGTCACAAGACCCCAAACCATTGTTCTGGCTTTTGACACTACTGAGTCAAAACGTCGTTTTGTTGATGCATTATTTTTCCTATGTTTCTGTTCATTAATGAGGATCTTATTTTAATTAGTTCGACTGACTTCCAATCAATCGTTTCCAGTATTGTCCGGAAACGAACACTTAATCTGGTAAAGCTTTGCTGACGGGTACTAACCAGTTCACTTGTCATGGTTACGTTTTGATTTCCCCCCAATTAAACGTTTTTTTTCAGAGAGTCGGGTCTGTAAGATTGTGGATTTGACTTAAGAGATTAAGCACATATCTATTGTTCTCCATAAAAAATTTCTATTTGCTATTACACTTCTTCCATTTGAGCTAAAAAGGTCTATTATTCTCTTCCACAAGCTTTGAAGGCAAATAGCCTGAGATTAATTATAATCATTTCATGGTAGTAATATCCATCTTCGGCTTCTCAGCTGATAAAATTACTTTAATTCAATTATTTGCCTTCCATCTTACTTTTCCATTCAGCAGCAGCGGCAGCACTAGCAATTATTCATCTTTTACGTCTTTATGAAACAGGCTCAAACAGCCCATCAGGAATGCATTCAGATTCAGACAAAGTCAAGTTTCTCTCCTACAATTCAATTACAGATATTCCAGGTCTCCTGTTTTGATCCTCATTCTTTCTCTGGCAGTGTTCTTATCTAGCCCCAGGGAGCCAGACAGCTACACACTTGAAAAATCTGCACATTAGCCTATGTGGCCATTGCCTAAGATTCTCACAGGCAGTTTCTAATAACCAAGGAGACTGTTTCCCCTCACATTTCCCATTCAGATCGGGTCATCTTGCCTACCTCATGTGAACCCCGATAGTCTGACCACTCAGCCAATGCCTGTCCTGAAGTCTAGTAGCTGATTGACACCCTGACATCACCATTTCCATCCTAGTCCCTCTTCCAATCTCTCTAAAATACCTAAACTAAGAGCCCTCATGGCATAGCAAATGTGTGTACGTCTTGCAAATCAAAAAATGGAGACTCTGTCTTGCTGGAAGAGCAATGGGCGAGGCGCCAATCACGCCATCCGAACCCAGGCTGATAGTCTAGCTTAAACTAGTCCCTGATTTCTGTTCTTGAGGTTCGTATTTATTTCTTTGAAAAAAAAAATTCTTTCTACTTTTATGTTTTGAAATGTTTTAATTTTTATTTTTATGTGTGCCCCAATTTTTGTCTGTGATCATGCACCGTGTAAGTAGTGCCAGCAAAGACCAGGAAAGGGACATCAGATCCCCAGAACTGGAGTTACGGACAGCTGTGGGCTGCCATGGGGGTGCTGGGAATGAAACCCAAGTGGTCTGGAATAGCAGCCAGTGCTCTTCACCACTGAGCCTTCTCTAGCCCCATAGTTTTATTTCTCAAGTGTAATGTCAGTATCCAAAAATTTTCCTAAATTGTATTAACATTAACACCTGTGTTGTACATTATGAGCTTGACCCCAATTATGTAATGTTTATATTACGTTATGCATTGTACAATAAACATGCATTAAGTGCATGACCTATACAAATAACCAAATACAATAAACTTTATTATATAACACTACTGTATTAATCTTCAAAAATATTTGCAGCATGAATAACCTTTTCAAATTAAACCTTTGATTTTACACATGACACATTAGTCATTCATACATGGTGTATCAAGTAAAATCAATCCCTGTCAATATGGATGCCAAATTTGTCTCTTAATTTTGTCTGTAGAAGCCATATCTGTCTTGTGAAATTTTATCTAAGCCCCTAACTGTTGGAATAATGTTTTTGTGGAATGTACACAATTTACCCTTGTTTATTCACATGCTGATTTCTCTACTCCAATCCAGACATTGGTTTCAATCCAGACATTGCATTATGATGTTTATTCTAAGCATCACCTGTCTCAAGTTTGTGTAAACATGCCACCATTTGTTTTCTGTATTGTCAATAAAACGACCAGCCCCAATGATGAGCAATGGAAAGAATAGGGTGGGACATCCTGGTCCTGAGGGGAGGAGAAAGAATTGAGTGGGGAGTGCCAGAGAGGAGAGATCAGCAGGAGAGGACTTCAAACCACCAGGAGAGATGAACCAGACCTAAGATATGACTAAAAGCAAGTATAATGGGTGAAATCTTAATGGTAGGAAACTATGCGGGCTTGGAGGTTTAGGATGGAATAACTATTGCCCAGCATTGTGCTCTAGGTTAATTAAATAAATCCTAGTCTCTGTGTGGTGATTTGGGTAGACAGCTGGTTTAGGAATAACCGCTGCTTAACTAAAAAATGAATCAATAGTAAATATTAATAACCCACGACACTGAACACTTGGGGTGTTCTGATAATGCACTGTACCTCACACCCGGTTCTTGCCTCAGGACCATGACCTCAAGGTTGCTGACTTGATCCTCTTAAGGTGTCTCATCACCACACACAACTTGGTATTGTTTTTAGTATGTGACTCAGGATGGCAATTAAGGCTCTGACACAGACGGTTATCATGTAGCGGGGCCTTTAATATTTTCACATGTAAACCAGGAGGTGCTAATTTTTCCTGTTTGTTGGACTTAATAAGTAGGTGTGTGTATACCTGCTCCACACATATACATCATGACTTTGCAGACACCCGCCCCCATTATCCCCTCTTTTACGTCAGCTGTTTGTCTCCAGAAAAGTCGGCTCACACACAAGCCTAACTCTTGACAACCGCCAACAGTCCACCAACAAAGAGTTTAATCTTTACCATGCTGCGTCTGGCCAGCCTCTCAATTAGGTGACTGCTTCGCATACCTATTGAGGATCACTGTGCTTAGCCGGGCTCACACCTGTAATCCCAGCACTCAGGGAGGCAGAGGCAGGCGATCGTTGTGAGCTGGAGGCCAGCTGGTCTAGAAAGTGAGTCCAGGACAGCCAAGGCTACACAGAGAAACACTGTCTCGAAAAAACAAACAAACAAACAACAACAAAAATATCTTTACGCTTGCTGAGTTAAACTGTCTTCATTTCTTTATAAAGTGCTGAAGTATGCCCCCAACAGCAGCTCAGCTGGGTCCTCCAGAGAAAAGCTTGATGCTTTAAATCCCTAAGCGACTACCAATTCAACATTTGCTTGGGTGCCTTAGTTTCTAAACAAAGCCCCGGCAGTGCTGAGCTGTGTCATTCAACCTCATAAGCACCAAAGGTTCAGACCTGGTTCCTTTATTAAATATTGATAAATTTACACACCCAAGTATCCTTACTCCAGGGAGCATGTCCTCTAGCTTATCACCACCACCACCATCATCACCACCACCACCAACAACTGCGGGACCACCCGGGAATGAGAAAAACAACTGTGATTATTTGAATTGAAGCCAGGTGCAGATAGCTCTGGAAGGGTGGGGTGAACTGTTCTGAGAAAAACTATCTACAACCAGCTGTGAACTATCTTCATGCTATTCTTGCGGACCAATCAATGTATAGAGCAAAAGTGGTCTGATTTTCAGGTATAAAAACCCTGTGCTTTGCATGTTCGGGGTCGTCTCCTGTCTTTGGAGGGGCGACCCCCTTGCGGTTGGAATAAACCTCTTGTTTTTGCATTGAGTTGTGGTCTGTGCGTGTTCCTGGGAAGGGCTCGATCCTGAGCTCCTGAGCAGTGAGACTCCAGGTCTTACACATCATCATCACCATCATCATTACATCATCATCACCACCATCACCATCATCACCACCACCATCATAACCACCACCATCATAACCACTATCATCATCACCACCACCATCATCATCACCACCACCATCATAACCACTATCATCATCACCACCACCATCATCATCACCACCACCATCATCATCACCACCACCATCATAACCACCACCATCATAACCACTATCATCATCACCACCACCACCACCACCATTGTTTAGGTTTTGTGAGACAGGGTTTCTTTGTATAACCCCTCCTCTCCTGGAACTTTCTCTGTAGACCAGGCTGGCCTCAACCTCACAGAGCTCTGGCCGCCTCTGCCTCCTGAGTGCTGGGAGTAAAGGGGTGCGCCACTGTGCCAGGCTCTTAATTATTACTTTTAATTTTATCACACTCAGTTTTGTTTTGTATGTGGGAGTTGTGCATGGACTGAGTGATGCCTTGTGCAGGTCAGAGTGGAGTCTGGGTTCACCAGGCTTGGGGACGAGTGCCTCTGCCTGCTGGGTCACCTCACCAGTCTCTGGCTTGTAATTCTTTTAAAAGGTTTGTACATATTTAGTGATTTATCTATTACTTCATGTGTGTGCCTGCATGCTGGAGCAGGAGTCAAAAGGAGAGCCTGGAGATGTTGGCTCTCGCCTTCCATCATGGGGGCCCAGGGATGGGGTTCCATCAGGCTTAGTGGCAAGCCCTCTACCTGCTGGGCCATCTTGAGGGTTCTATCTCATGATTCTTAAGAGGATCAGAGGAGCAGGCATCAATTTCACTAATGTGCACCTCAAAACGCTTTCCCGCAGTTCAGCCACAGGACACAGCAGTGACCAAGATCAAGCAGTTTGCTCCAGCAAATGCTCACCTGGTAAAGGGGTTGGCTGTGCGTCCTGGCTGAGGCCTAGAAGCACACAGAAGGGGAAGATCAGAACCAACCCAGAGCTGTCCTCTGGCCTCCGCACGTCATGTATACGCGTGTGCACTCATGCACCCAGACACAATCATACTCCTTTAATGAAAAAAATCAAGCAATAAGCAGAAGTTTGACTTTCTTCAGTGTAACTTTTGTAGGTTATAATATTTATAGTTGGTAAACGTCATTCCAGCCACTACAGTAACATGATTAACCTGAATCAATGATGTCCCCTGCTCCAGGCCACTCACTATAAAGTATGTTTAAGAACAAATTTAAAGGAGGTTGCGGTACATTTGATCACACTGTGAGCCCTGAGATTGTGTACTGGAAAAACCTGTTTCTAGTTGTGGTGTGGCTCCGCTTTAGCACACACCTTTAATCCAAGAGCTTTCTGCCTGAGTAAACAGGATTAAATAAAGTCAACCCAAGGTCAGGAGGGGGAGCAAGCAACCAGTTGCCAGGGAGTGAACGTGGGAAAAGCCATAGAGAGTGAGAGGAAGCCAGGAGGAGGGAGAGGGTCACACACAGGAAGTAGAAGGGAAGGACATTCAGTCTGAGGGTGTTTTGGAGACCCTGTGGGGAAGGAGGCTTTGTTTTTCTTTCTGGGACCTTGACTGAGGAGGAAGGTCAGCTGGGGCTTGCTCTGCCTCTCTGAGCTAGCAGGCTGTCACCCCAGCAGCTGGCTCCTGAGTCTGTATTGTTAAAACTGAATGACTGAGATTTTCTTAGAAAAACAACAAACAAGACTGAAATTCAATTACGCTCTAAAAAAAATCATGAAAGTAATTTAAGATAGCCTGAATACACAACAGCTCAGACCCAACTGGGATTAGATAGCCTACTGTGCATAAAAATTATAAAACAAAAGTATGCACAGAACAAAAGACGCAGTAGTGCTTTAGGCCTTTAAACAGGAGCCTGTTCTAGTGTGTAAATCCCGCCCACTTCACTATCCCTGTGCTCTCTGCCAGCCCTAGAAAGGGCAGAGAACAAATCTAAATCTGATTTTTAAAACGTTAGCTGAAGGTATGCCCAGGGGATTGGAAGCCAGGAGCTAGATTTTTCCTTCTTTTATTTTTAAAAAAACTTTACATTTATCTGGGGGGCTTTGGGGGGAGCGTACACCACAGTTTATGTGTAGAGGTCAGAGGTCAGCTTATGGGAGACAGTTCTCTTCTACCGTGTGAGTCCTGCAGACTGAAATCAGGGCGTATGCTTTGCAGCGAGTGCTTTAATCCACCGAGCCATCTCATCAACCCCAGATTTTCTTAATGAAGAGTGCTCCTGATGATGCTTATGAAACTTAAGAGTAAAGGGATTCCCGAGTAAATCAGGAATAGAGAAGGTCACAGAATTGGGCAATTCAGAGCCCGCGCCACCACAACCTCCTCAAGTGTTTTTACATAAATAATGACAAGCAGGAATAACCAGACAGGACAGGATCCTGAAGAAGGAAAGGCCTTCCAGGCTGGAAAGTCAGATGCCCTTCGGCAGGTTAAGGACTAAACAAAGTGTTCTTCTAAGAAAAAAAAAAAAAATCCCAAAGGTTGCTTCCTGTATTATTCTGTTTAATAGCCTACTGGGTTTTTTTTTTTTTTTTTTTTTTTTGTCAGTGTGTATGTGTTGTGTGTGTGTGTGTGTATAAAATTTCCGAAATAAAATTAACAGAAGACAGTCATGGAATTGGGAAGAGGGCCTAGTGGGTACGAGTGCTCCCCCTGCCACCACGAAGACCGTGTGAATGGCTGGGCACGGCTGTGGGAGCCTGTAACCCCAGCCCTGGGGTCAGAGTTTGCCGCCTGCCGGTTGATCCGAAGGGTGAACTTCCGGCTGGGTGAGCGACCGCGTCTCGGGACAATCGGACGGAAAGGGAAGGCAGCACGCCTCATGGCCTGTTCTGGAGAGCCACGAGGGCCCGCCTGCGTTCTCACTCGCTTCCAACACACGGCGCACACCACACTGTAACACATCTCCCCTAAAATCAACAACCGAGTTAAAGGTTGCAGGAGGGAAATGGGGCTGGTTGTGGGAGTGAAAGCGGGGTGGTGCCGTTCTGTGTGCCGACTGGCGGCACCAGGGTTTGTGATACTGTACCGCGCACGTGTTGTTTTGTTTACGACTCTGGAGGTTGGACCCGGAGCCAGGTGAGTGTTACCAGTGCCCGTCCTAGACTCCATCTCTCCAAGCCAGCGGGGAGAGCTTGCCCAGGCTAGGCCCCGTTCTTGCTGCAGGCCTCCTGCCATTGCCCTCTGCACACCCCTTTAACCCTGACGGCCCGGCCGGTGCCTCCCGTTGGGACAGCTCTATGGAGGCTGCCGGGTCGAATGGACCGCGGCAGCAGATTTCAGGAAGTAGAAATCTAAAGCCATCACCCTTCTGTGACATGCTCAGCAACCCAGCTGTCTGCGTGCTGGCCTCTCGAAACTCCTGTTTCCCGTCAAAATAACAGGAAGAGAAGCAATAAAAGATGTATTTCCTGACAACCACTTGGGAAAGCCACATAGAAAAAGGGGAACTATGAAATTTGAACATTATAACCATTATGTACCCAGGTGCCTTTCTTTGGAGGTTACAATGGAAGACTTAGTCACAGTGCCTGAGACAGTCATACAAAGCAGCTGCCCTGGGGGAGGAGACGGGAGGGGGAGGGGGAGCAAGAAGACAGACAGACGGACGGTGGGTCAGCTTGTCTGATTTCTTTTATCTCACTGGAAAGCTAAGGTTATAGTTTTCCCCCCTCTCCCCTCCTCTTCTCTCTTCCCTCCTCTCCCCCCTCTTCTTCACTTTCCTTTTCTCTCCTCCCTTCCCTTCCTCTCTCCTCCTCCCCTCCTCTCTTTCCCCTTCTCCTCTCTACCCTCTGCTCTCCTTCCCCCCTTTCATACCCTCTCCTCTCTTCTCCTTTTCCCTTCTCCTCCTCACCACCTCCTTTTCTTTTTGACATCTCATGTAACTCAGGATACTCTTACACTCACTGTGTAGTCCAGGACAGCCTTAAAATCCTGATCCTCCTGCCTCAGCCTCCGCAGCCTCCTGAGTGCTGGGAAGACAGGTATGCATCACCCTGCCTGGGAACACTGACACACCCTCTCCCTCTGGAGAAAGACACTAACTTTTCTTAGGAGTTAGGAGCAGCTCTGACTCGTTCTGCTGACCTTGGAGGCTACCTGGGTCTTCAGGGCTCAGATTGTGTCACGGTATTAAATGCTTGCGGGGGCTCCTGTAGCTAAAGGACTCTCTGTCACAACACTGTGGGACAGAAGCCGCGTCCTCCCAACAATGAGGACGTCTTCTGTTCGCTGTCACGGCATCCCCAAACCCATCTCTGATTCCTGGACTGGCTCCCTGATAGCCCCTGAGGAACCTCCTAACTCAGAGAGGAGGGAAGAGGAAAGAGTTGATTTTATAGGTTCTGTTCAAGGCAACAGAGTCACGGCAGAGATTCAAGTAACACAGAAAGGTATAACAAAGTTTAAAACCCCTTTGCCGTAAATCCTGTTGTCCTAGGTAACCGTCATCAGTGTTTGAAGAACTCCACAGGTAGGACAAATATGGTTTTATAAAAGTACGATTGTATTCTGCAAGCTGTTTCTTTCATGAAGAGCATTAATTTTCACTTGGAGAGAACAGTAGATAAAAACAGAAGCAAAATTCAGAACCACCAAATTGGTTGCTTCTTCAGTCCAAGATAATTGTTCTTTAAAGATGAATTATTCTAGAATTAAGACCAGTGACAGCCAAAAATCCATTAGGAGACTGAATTTGCAATTTTTTTTTCCAAAATCAGTTTCAGTTTGGAGCTATTATCCACAGTTTCGCGTCACTGTTTTTTTAGACCCCATTGCTAAGGCTCGCCTCATTTCTTCTTTCTCTAAGTGCGCCTCTTGGTGCCCTGTTCAGGACTCACTGTATTTGTGGTATCTCAGAATCGTGGATCTAATTGTGTCTTTCTCCAGAGGGGAGGGAGAGGGTGTGTCGGTGTTCCCAGCATACGACTTACTTAGAAATAGGGTCTTCAAAGAGGTAATCGAGTTAAAATGAGGCCATTCTAGTGGACCCCATCATAAGTGATGTCATGGTCATCCTAGAGAGGGGACATTTAAGCACAGGCATGTCAAGACGTGTGAAGAGCCATGGAGACGGTGGGCTGAGCACTGTAGGTCTACCTCAGCAATCAGTGAGCCACCATGGCGGGCGGAGCCCTCTGAAGCCACCATGGTGGACGGACGCACTCTGAAACCACCATGGCGGGCGGAGCCCTCTGAAGCCACAGCCCAAACAAGTGCTGCCTCCCGTACATTCTTTATGTTGGGTGTTGTGTAACAGAAACAGAAAAAATATCTATAACTAAAACAGAAAAATTGGTACCGAGAAGCGGAGTCGTTGCTGCGGTGAAACCTGGCCATGTGGTTCTCCCGCCTGTGGAAATGGGCTGCAGGGAATGTGGGAGAGTTTGGGGACGAGGCCAGAGAAGCCGTTCCGTGCCGGAAGGGCCCAATGGCTGACTCTGGACGTGTGAACCCTGCTGGAAGTGTTATGACCAAGGACACCCTACATCGGGAGCAATTGAATCTGTAGTCTGTGACGGCCATGGGACGTCGGAGGCCTTCGGTGGAACACTATAGCTGGGACCTGAAATACTCTCCAGAGGCTCATGGTTTGAGTGTGTGACCCCAAGCTCCTGGATAGCCAATTTCTTCTACTCCCTTTGCACACGAGGCAAATCCGGGCCAGCCGATTATCCCCACACCTGGGATTAACATGAAAACACGTCCCCGTAACATTTCTGTGCTCTTCAAGGAAACAGAAATCACATGGTTCTCACCTCAGGAAGCCTTTTGGGGGAGGCAGAAACAGATCTCCAGTGGCGAGCTTTCGCTCTCTGCTTCCTGGCCCACTGTGACGTGAGAAACCTCAGCCACACACCTCTGCCTCCACAAACTCCATGTCCTTCTCACTCTGGTACGCCTCTTAGACCCTCTGAAACTGTGAGCCAACAGAAATATTTCCTATCATACATCATTTTTGTCCAATATTTTTGTCATGGAAAAGCAAAACATGACTTTCACCCGAGGCATCCAGCTTGTCGTACTTTGTTACAGAAGCACTAGATACCCACAGTTTTCCTCTAGAATTTGTCCTAAGTCATCTTCTTGTTGGTTAGATTTCACTTGTAAGTGAAACTGGGTCTTTTATTCCTGACGTCTCATGGGTCTGAGATCTGAGGGTCAGGAACCTGAGACTGTCTAGTTGTAGGGCAGATTGAGGTGGCGTGTCTCCAGATGAGCAGAGCAGAGCAGAGCAGAGCAGAGCAGAGCAGAGCAGAGCAGAGCAGAGCAGAGCAGAGCAGAGCAGAGCAGAGCAGAGCGTTGCTGCTGGTCTCTGTGTACACACTGAGGTTCTAGGACTGTGTCTGGTTATCTTGAGAGAGCCATGTCGCTGTGTTCTGGCTGTCAGGTGCAGCGCTGGCTGTAGTGGGGTTCCCGACCAAACTATTTTTACATGTCTAAAGGCATTATTTCATTGTTGTTTTACTATGTTCATTACAGTATTTTTTAATTCTCCTCCCACATGACTATTCTGGGGGCCTTTTTCTTGGTTTTCTCTATGCTCATCAGGAAGTCTTGGGACTGTTGGTCATTTCCTGTTGTGTGATTTCCTGGTCTGCTGTCCATGTGCTGAGTTAGTGTTCTTTGTATCTTCTGTTCAACTGTTTCTTGTGTAGATTCCAGTCCTACATGGATGGCTGTTCGGTTCTTATGCTTTCTTTCCACCTCTGTCTGCCCTCTGAGACTTCATCTTTGAATTCTGTTTTTTTAAAAAAATTTATTTAACCACTTTCCAGCCTGAATCCAGCCTCCTCCTTCCTCTCCTCTCAGTCTTGCCCTCACACTCCACTCTCCTCCGTCCCCTCCTCTCCTTCCTCTCAGAGAAGAGAAGCCCTAAGGGGTACCAGCCTGCCTTGACACCTCCAGTCACAGCGGGATTAAGTACATCCTCTACCACTGAGGTCAGACAAGGCAGCTCAGTTAGGGAAAAGGGATTCAAAGGCAGCAACAGAGTCGGGGCAGCCCCTACTCCTGTTGATAGGAGACCCCCATGATGACCAGGCTGCACATCTGCCACATATGTAGGAGGTCTAGGTCCAGCCCATGGAGCTCTTTGGTTCAGGCTCTGTGAGCCCCCAAGGGCCCAGGTCAGTTCACTCTGTAGGTCTTCCTGTGGGGTTCTTGATCCCTCTGGATCCCTCAGCCCTTCCTCCCAAACTTCCACAAGATTCCTCAAGCTCCGTCTTTGAATTCTTATGTTTTTGTCTTTGAGAGTATTTTTTAGGGCGTTGTGTGAAATTTTGTTAACAACACGGAAAGTATCTTGATCTTGGTTGATTTTTTTTTTTCAGTTGGTGTGTTTGTGTGTGTGTTTTCTTCCGCTGATACTTCTGGCTTAGATCCCAGGTGGATCTTTTGTCTTATTGTTTCCTTCAGATGAGTTCTCCTAACGAGTGAATAGCAGTACCGCATGGGGAAGGAGGTGAGTGGGAGAGGATCTGTGTCAGTACCGCATGGAGAAGGAGGTGAGTGGGAGAGGATCTGTGTCAGTACCGCATGGAGAAGGAGGTGAGTGGGAGAGGATCTGTGATATCCTTCAGTTGTCTCAGACACCCGTGGCTTGGCACTGTGTCCTTTGCTTTGGGGATCGCCCCCCTGTGTGTCATAGGTCCCTGGTACAGTCTGCTGCTCCCTACCCCCTCCCAGCAGCCCATTCTTACAATGGGCGTTTTTGGGAAAGGGTCAGCAAGTGATTCTGGAAGCCCCCACTTTCCCGGCACTCTGGATTCCCCCTTACTCTCTAAAGGCTCCCCAGTCTCTGGGGGTCAGCCTGTGTCACCATGACATCTCAGTGAAGCCTCTACCACGGAACTGTAGGGGTCTGATCCTACCCTAGGTCCAGACTAGCACCTGGTACCTGTGGCCCTTCTAGTTCCCACTTTGTGGTACCCAGAAGCTTTGTTTCTGGGATGTTGGTGGATGCTATAGCAGCTTCTTCGCCTCGTTGAAAATGGAGTTCCTCCAAATTTTTAATTTGTTGTACTATAATATGTAGTTTTCATAACAGGAGAAGGAAGTTAATACTTTAACAGGAAGTATTTTGTTTTCAAAAAGTTCTCTAGTATTATAATAAGTTATTTATAGCTTGGGAAATTTGTCTTTTATCATATTTATGTGTGAATGTACTATAAATTATAAGTTGGAACATGATGTATTTTCCATTTGTTTATTTCTTATTTCTTGAAACTTAGTGGTGACAGGGGTTCTGGTGCTGGAAATTGAACTTGGGGCTTTATGTAGACTGATTCTGTCACTAAGCTTAGTTTGAAAATATCCTGAGTTCCTAACTTAGATTTAAAAGTGTCCCTGTCCACATCATAAGCAGATAGATTCTGTTTCTTTTCAAGCTAAAGATAGCTTTATTACTTTATAGTTATAAAACAGTGCTTATCGTAAACCATTAAACAATACTAAGAAGAGGAAATCACCTGAAATCCCTTCATCTTTACAGATCTGCTCTGAGGTTTATGCAGTTACCTTGTGAGCTTTTTCTACATATAAACAAGCATGTCTGTAAGTGGCAGAGGGGCACTGCACATACAGGGTTGTAAGGTTTTCCTTGCATGAGTTCTGTATTCACGCATTGCCCAAACAGAAATCTCCACCTCTCTGTCGACCTCCCTCTCTCCCTTCCCCCTTGTTTTGGAAAGCGAAACAGCTCATTCATTCCTCTGGGCCATTTTCTATTGATTACATGAGAAACTATAAGCACATAGTCTTTTTGAAAACATTAATAAGCAATGAATATTATTGAAATGTTCATTCTGTGGCTAATTTTTTTTAGTTGCTAGTATTAAAGGAACCTTATTTTTATTTAAAAGTTCTTGCAAAATTAAACGAATCTTGCTGTATTTTGACTCTACACTAAGTCATACAGTCACTCACTTTACCCAACTATTTTATCAGTTTTGTGAATTATAGTTCATGTTTCTGGATTTCTTTGTTTACTTAGTTATTAGAGACGGGTCTCACCTTGTTACCCTGGCTTCCTTGGAACAATTCACTGTGTAGAACCACTTGACCAGATTGAACTTTGAACTCGTGATGATCTTCCTGCCTCTGTCTCCCAGATTCTGGCATTGCACCACTATGTCCTACTTTTTGTTTAGGCTTTGTTTGCTTGTTTTTAAATTTTATTTATTTTGAGACAGGGTCTCACAATGTTGTCCTGACTGTCCCAGAACTCACTGTATAGACCAGGCTGGACTGGAACTCACAGGTATCCACCTGCCTCACCTCATGAGATTAGACGCCTCATGTAACCTTCACAGACCTCAAACTCACTAAGGAGCCAAGGATGACCTCGAACTCTTGACCTGCTTATCTCTACCTTCCAGTTGCCGGGATCATAGGCATATGTTACCACACTGACTTGCTTTTAGTTTTCCTAAGTTCTTGATTATGTTTGCACTGTATATTTGCATATCATAGTAACAGCTCTCCAGCCCTAGATTTGAGCAATGGAGGCAACGTGAAGAAAACAGTTCTTCACTTTCAAACTCGTATGACCTTTGCTGAGACTTCCTCTAAGAAGAGGGGTGGAAGAAATATATACTCAAAACCACAAACTGTTGTTGAGAGAAGTTCATTAGAGGATTCAGTATTGCTATAGGATCATTTTTCCCCATATGAATCTGTAACTCCATAATGCACCGACCTGGGGCTTCTTTGTAGAGAGTGATGGGCCAAGATCCTGTTCGCTCTGAGGAGGAAGAACAAAGCAAAGTGGGCCTGACTTCACACTTCCAAACAATGACACAAAATCAAGACACTGTTGCCCTGATGTAAAGACAGACTAATATCTCAGCAGAACAGTCAGAGCCAAGCCTGTTGAGACTTGATGGAGCTATCAAGGTTGTGCCATGAGAGAAAGGGTAATCTCTCAGCAAAGGGTGCTGAGGCAACCAGAAATCCATAGGAGAAAAGAAAACAGAAGAAGGTCCTGCTCTTTACCTCACACGGTGCATAAAATGAGGATGTCAGGACAGTCAAGGAGTGGCACACACTGTAGGAACAGAGGAGCCCAAGAGCTGGAGAATTAGGTCCTAGGGCAGAAGGTCATTAAGAAAATTATTGTAAATTAAATATTATCCATCCATCCATCCATCCATCCATCCACCCATCTATCTATCTCATGCACTCAGGTGGTCAGAGTTAATGGCAAGTGTCTTGCCTGATGAAACATACAGCTGTTCCCCAAACTGGTAGATTTAAATAAAATCTATAGCTTAATTTTTGTGCCTTTTCCATAAGTCCAAACAACTCTAACTAAAGGCATTTGAGATTTTTAGGTCAGTGTCTCACTGTGTTACCCAGATTAGCCTTGAACTCATGGTGCTTCTCTCTCTGAAATTTTAGACACTGCCCACCAAGACTCCTGGCTGCTACTGATAATAATAATAATAATATAATAACTTTAAATGGATGATAGGTTAGAGCTAAAACTTCCAGAAGAAACTAATGGAAAATCTGAGTAGCCTTGGGCTTGAAGGTTTCTTAAGTGTGAGCAATAGTCACAAGCTTTAAGAGTCAGTAAAATGGACTTCATTGAATATCGCTGCAGAAGTTAACGGGTACGCCAAACACTGTGAAGAAAGTACTTGCAGAACACCTATCTGACGAAAGACTTGCGTCCAGACTACATGAACAGCTCATAACTCATGAGACGAGCGACTTAACTGAGAGAGGGCCTGTATCCAGACAGCTTACAAGAGGACTGTACAGGCGGCCGAGAAGCCCAGAAGAGGCTGGGCTGCTGGGCGTGATGGAGATGCAAAGGAAGCCTACAGCTCCCGCCCCCGTCAGAACGGCTGCGCTTTAAAAGACCTGAGCCTACCGAATGCTGACAACGATGTGGACAGGAACTAGTGGGATGGCAAAACAGCAGTGGCTTTGGAGAACAATTTGGCTCAGGACTGAAGCGATGACTCGGTGGTTTAGAGCAAGTTCTCAGCACCCACCCACATGGCGGCTCACAACGGTAACTCCAGTTCTAGGGGATCTAGTGACCTCTTCTGGCCGCCTTGGGTACTGCACACTCATGAATTTTGTAGGCAAAAATGCTCATACACTTAAAAACAATAAGTGCTTTTAAAAGATATTCATTTTCAGTTTATTATGTCTGCATATATGCCTGAGTGTGTGTCTTTGCATCGTGTGTGTAAGAGCCAGGTGAGTCGGAAGAGACCCTGGATGCCGTGACCCTGGCCTTACAGGCAGCTGTAAGCTACTGCGAGGGTGCTGGGACCGAACCTGCGTCTTCTGCAAGAGCAGCCAGTGCTCTTAGCCACTGAGCCATCTTTCTAGGCCCCAAATAGAAATAGAAAGGGAATAATTAAAAAAAAAAAACAAAACAGAAAGGAAACCAGTTTTGCAATTTCTTCCAAGGATAAACTTGCACTCACCCTCTGATCTAGCTCTGTTAGGTGAACAGAAATGGAAGGATGCACACAGAGGCCTGTACAAAAATGCCTGCTGACCCTTTATTTCTACTATCCCCCGGTGGGAAATAATCCGACGGTACAGAAGTGGCTAAAAACAAACATTTATGTCTCTATCGTGGCCTCCAGCGATAGACAGGCATGACCCGCTAGACACAGCGCTGACATGGGATTTACTGCTCTCGTGTAGAAGAATGTGAAAGTACAAAAAGTGTAAGCTGCTCAATAGCGTCCAGTCAGTGTTGTCTGGTGGCACCGGGAGCGTGGGGCAGAGGAGACAGAGATGATGAAGGGGCGGGAGGAAGCGGAAGGAGGGATGAGCATTATCTTGACTGTGGGGTGATTCACGGGTGTTTATTATGTATGTGAGAAGTAACCAGATTGTACGCTTTAAATATTATGGCACAGTTCTGAGCTGGGACATGCAAAGATAAGGACCCCTGCTCCTCCAACATACATACTGCTTGTTGAAAAGTCTAGTGGGTCCAGCGACTGTGGTCTCTGGCGTGCCAGGTCTGGGTGGCGTCAAGAATTTGCATGCCATGATCTCTAGAGGATGTCGACAGCATGTCCCGCATGCTGAAGACCACGGGATGTTCAGGATGAGGCAGACAGCCTTGTTCTGATACTCTTCTGCCTGGATGGCACCCCAACACTTGTCTGCCCGTGAGGGACTCACGCACTGTGCGGGCAGGTGCCTTCCCGGGCTATAGCTCCACTCTCCTGTCTGCGGGCATGCCTTGGGGCCCGATGTTGGCAGGGACGCCTCTGCCCTAACTTTCACCGTGGATGCTGCGTAGGAGTCCAGAGCCCGTGGGGCCTTGGGTTGTGCTGCACAGTGGGGCAGCTGTAATGACCACCCGCAGTGGGCTCAGCGTGGCTGTGGCTGTGCCCTGTCGATGACCCCTCGGAAGTGTGAGGTTGGCAGCTCCCCAGACACGGTCTTGGCTGAGTTCTTTTCCCTGGGCTCTTTTCCCCTGGCCCTGCTGCTGTGAACTGCTGCTAGGTTACCTGTTGGGAGTTGACTTGTATTCCCAGAAAACTGTATGCTGAAGTCTCAATTCTCAGCACTTAAGAATTTGACCTTATTTGGAACAAGGTCTTTGCCGATTGGGTTGGGTTCGGAGATCCAGAAGGAAGAGATCAGTGTACTGAGTGTGTATGTGCCTCATTCTAGTCTATGTACTGAAATCCTAGCTTTTAATGTGACTGAACTGAGAGCTGAGGCCTTTGCAAAGCGATAGGGTCAGAAGGCGGAGGAAGCTCTGAGTGCTGAAGGCCTGAGTGGGGTGTGTGCTATTGACATGAGCTGGCCTTGCCAAGGACCTGTGCTTCAGAACCATGAGAAAACGGCTCTGGGAGCAGATGTTGATGGCGTTGTGCTCAGAAAATGTCTACCATGGCTTTCTCCCCCTGATGTTTATTGCCGGGAGACTGCTCCTACTGGGATTAGCTAAATAAGCCTGCACCCTTGTTTATCTGTGTGTAATAACGCAGTCTCCTCATTCAGCTACGGGAAATAGCCCCTGCGTCTCTCCTCAGTTCTATGTAATAAACACGCTGAAGTACAGCAATTTCTCCTTCAGAGAGGTCGGTGCACCTGACCCCAGCTTTTCTGTGTGTCTGGCTCCTCTTCATCCCTTCCCCTCCCTGGTCAGGCCCATCCTTGGCACCTACTGGATGCTGTACTCGTGGTGTAAGAATCAGAGTCTGCGTTGGCTTCCCTCCTCTCATTGTGACCAGAGACTTGACAGCAACAGCTGGAGGAGCAAAGGCCTACTTTACCTGGCTTTGGAGCGCTCAAAGGCCTACTTTACCTGGCTTTGGAGTGCTCGGTCCTTTAGGACAGGAGGGCGTGGTGGAGCAGACAGGGAGGTGAGACAAGCTGAGCAGGAAGGGGCCAGGACAAGACACAGCTCCTTGAGGCCCATCTACAGTAGCTCGCCTCCTCCCACCAAAATTCCCATTCCGCAGCCCAGCCGCTTCCCAGTCTGTCAATGCTGAAACCACTGGTGGAGCAAGGTGTTTTTATGATGGACCCCTGGGGACACGAGTCCTCTCTGTAGATGCTCTCCCAGACTCCAACACGGGCTTCACTGCTCTTTCAGGAGGGTCTCAGTCCTTAACCGTCAAGATTAACCATCACTGTCCTTAGGAGAGGCCCCTGGGACCTCCTCACTCTCTCTAACCTCCCCAGACACAATGAAAAGTGTGTGGTCTGCAGGCTGGAAGAAGACTCCTGTGAAGGAGGAATCCGCTAGCACCTTGATCTCAGTGTCTTCATCCTCCGCACACGGTAGAAACATCTATTTCAATGGGGTTTTGGTGGAGACATTGGGATGCCCAGCTGTTGGGCCCCGGGCAGCTGCAGTGCACAAGACGCCCCTGGCTGAGGTGGGCCCCTGGTCACTGCGCACATAGAAGGCTGTCTGCAGAGTGGCAGGAGGCCCCGACGGCTGCGGGCCCCCGAGCCTGCCAGGTGGGGGGGTGGGAGAGGAGCTGGCTTATTCTTCCTACTTTCTTTCTGTTTTTAAATCGCAGTGCGTATGCTTTGTATAAAGGTAAACACGCTGTTTTAAGTAGCTCTAACGCTGGTTATTAGATCTCAGTTTCTTAAACTAAGAAATGGCTTCTTCAGCCTCTTTTGAAGTCATCTCATTGCCATTTTTAAATTCAGTGATGGAGTCGTACCTTGTTACCTTTAACTGTTATCTTTCTGTCAACTGTCCCATCAGCCTCCGGTCAAGCCTCTGTTCCTGGCACAGTGCATCCTGTCCTATAAAATCCATCTTGTTTGTTCTGATGTAAGGTCTGGAGGTTGCTTGTGTACATATGTAAGGATTTCCAGATCAGTGGTTTTAAAATCTTTTAAAAATATATTGCCAAGCTCTTTTTGTTCTTGTCTTTTCTCCTCCTTCTCTCCCATGCCCTCGTGTTTTTGAGACAAGAGCTCATGTAACCTGACATTAAAATAGTTATTTAGCTGAGGCTAGTCTTGAACTCCTAATCCTCCCTCTCCATGCTGGAGTTACAGGTGTGCACCTTGCATCCATGTCCCCAATGAGGCCTTTTCTCAGTTGTTCCTCCATTTAGTTTTTCGTGTGTGTGTGTGTGTGTGTGTGTGTGTGTGTGTGTGTGATGCCCTCTGTCCTGCAGGTGCTGGGGACTGAGCCCAGGTCCGCCGAGGGAGCTGTAAGTTCTCTTAACCATGGAACCATCTCCGAAGCCTCCGTATCCATGTGCTGTGTGTACAGCCGCCCTTCCTACACACCCCGAGTGTCTTGGCCTCTTCAAGAGCCAGATTTGACTCCTTGGGAGAGCTATCTTCCCATGGAGAACCCGTGCTTAGAATGTTCTTTATTTGCATGTTCCTGTTATTAAGCTATGGGGTCAGGACATATTTTACACCTTAGAATGCCCTGTTCGCCAGCCCATGCCCTTCACAGCTGAGGAACAATTCACAGAGCAGCACAGATTTAAGCAAAGACACAATCAGTTCCTTGGCTCCTCTCTGGCCACCTTCTAAAATGCACCAGCTGTTGACCTTTGACTTCACTAGTGAGATCAGCTCCAGAGCCTTCTCCAGTCCACCCCTTCTCCAGCACTTTGCCCAAGCTGTTCCCCTCTCTGGCCAATCACAGCCGAGATCGGCCACTGTTTCTATCTCAGCACCACACAGGAAGCCGCCTCCCCAGCTCAGCGCCCTGACCCCAAATGGCTACCCTCATGGATACTTCTCAGCTCTTGCTTTGGCCTCTAGGCCTGTCCCAGCTGCACAGAGTACATTAGAGACAGAAGTGGTGGCTATCTTACACTGTGTGAGATTTTCCTCTTCATGGCAGTGACCTCCATGGTCTCACGTGTCACTTGCTAGGTCAGAGACACAACACAGTTAGTTTTAAAAGAGGACAAAGTGTGCTACTCTCTGACCAACATAGGATGTGGAATAAAATCACAACCAAAACAAACAAAAAAATAAACCCACTACTTGGAAATTGAGAAGTACTCACTGAATCAACAGCTGACCTAGGAAGGAAATCAAGAACACACACGTTTACTCAGAAAACAATGATGGTTAGAACAGGCTGCACTGGCCTCTGGAATGTCCTCAAAGCTGCACTTTAAGGAAATTCAGCGACTTGAACTTTTCCCCTTTTTTGGTAGTTGATAAAAAAACATATTTTAGAAAGCATCTACCATAAGGTATTGGGAAAATTGTGAGCCAGCAATCCAGAGCAGAGGGAAGGATGAAAAACCAGGCAAAGAGGGTCAGAGGTGTTCTGAAAGAAAAAAACAGGTTAAGCAACCTCAATAAAGAAGACCAAGAGTTAAGCATTGCAAATTAAATCCACAATTCAATAAAATTAAGTTTCAGTAGGGAGATACCAACAGATATATTGAAAACCGGAAAGGAAAACACAGAAGCGTGCTGTCGGTAATGTTTGAACACAGAGAAAAGAACAAACTTTTTACAATAGGGAAGTCTAACAAAGCTAACAGTTTTGGGAAGAGAGAAATTAGAAAGGCGGGAGCCTGTGGCGGAAGGTGCAGAGCAGCAAGGGCACCCACAGCCTGTGCTGAGACAGGTGCATGGCTCCCAGAGCCAGCATTCTGCCTCGCTGTCTCCTCCAGCGCGGCGGGGACTGCGCCGGGGCAGTCAGGGAACCTTCTGAGTGACAGCTGACTCTGCAAGTCACCTTCGCCTTTCCTTCTGTCTGCTTTTGATCAACATATTTGCCAAGTTCCCTGGGGCTCGTGTTTGTGTGTGCACCCACACACGTGCCTGCATGTTCGTGATCATGTGTGTGCACGTGGGTGCCCTGCCTCAGGACACTTTGTGAGAACTGTGTCTCTCCCGGGAACTTGAAGAGCACCATAGGCTAGGCTGGATGACCAGCAAGGCCTAGGGATGCCTGTGACTCTGCCCCCAGCACGGGAAGTGCAATAGGACAAGCCTGTGGACACACCTGGCTCTTTTATGTGGGTGCTGGGGACCGCATCAAGTCCTCCTGATTGTATAAACAAGCAGAGAAGTAAGAAGATGCAGAGAGTGTGAATCTCACCAAAGATCCTTGGATTGGGCAGGACTTGAATTGCCTGCATACAGCAGGGGTCCTGAGCAAGTTCAGTCCCGTATCTCAGGTGTATTCTCTTGGGCAAAAGGCTCCTGGGGGCAGGCTGCTCAGGGCTCTCCTGGCTGCCAGAGCCTGCCTCCTGGCCCCCAGGGTGCTTCATACTTTCTTCACTGCTAGTCTCAGGAGCTTAGCTACCATATCTGCCCTCATGGGACAGGAAAGGGTGGGGAAGGCCCTATGAATAATCCCTTTGTAGACATCCTCTGCACATCCATTGTTGGGCCGCCTGACCAGCCTGAGTCTCAAGGAAGCCCAGGGGGAGGTGCTATCCTTTCACTGGGTGTAATGCCACCACAGACAGAAGCAGATTCTGTTTCAAAGCAAGAAGAGAAACATTAGCAGGCAGCCAGCTCTCCCCGTCATGTGCCCACATGGAGCCTGTCCATGATCTACCCGGATGTTGCCATGCCAGGTACAAGACGAGCCTTCAAAGAGATCTGCAGCCTTAGACCGTCGTCATTAGAAGTTGATGAGTTGATGTTAGGCAGAGCAGGTGTCCCTGCCGAGCTCTGTGCCGGCCTGAGTAGACTGGAGCAACAGTGGACGGGACACGTAGCCGCAGCTCCTACAGGGAAGCCCTTGTCCTGCAGACGTCGCCAGGAGATGGACGGTTAAGTCAAGTCGATGTTTCCCAAGGCATGCAGTGAGGCAGCCATGGCGGCCTCTGGGCTCACTTTCTGCTTTGACATTATTCTGGCCTCTCTACCGCACCGCCCGTCCTTTTTTGGCTTTGGTGGGGTGGGGTGGGGGGTTGTTTCTGTTGACTCAGCTTGGTCTGCTCTAACAAAATGGCGCGGACAGGGCTGAGCAGCAGGCGTTTGCTTCTCCCTGGTTTTCACAGGCTGTGAGGGCCAAGGTGGACGTGCGGGCTGCTGCGGGCTTCCTGCGGGGTCCCACGTCCTGTCTTGTGAACAGCCAGCCACATTCCTGCTATGCGTGTTTATGTGGTACACTCACGGAGATCTCCTTTCTTTCTTTTCCTCTTGGTAACGCCCCCAACCCACCATGAGAGTCCTTACCCGTGTCCCCAAGTAAACCCCCAAGCCTCTAAAGGGCCCATCGCCGGGCACGGGCTTGTTGGCCGGTGTGGGAAGGGGCTGCTCCGTGATTCCTCACCTCTCACAGTCTGAGCGTTTCCTCGCCACGGGAACTCTGGTTTTGTGCAGAGTGGCAATGCACTCAGGCTAAAACCAAGCAAAACAGACGTCACTCACAGCCACCAGCGGCCATGACACAGCTGAGGCCTGATGAGGAGGATATTGGGTGGGGGTTCCTGAAATGCTGTTGTTTTTCAACTTCAGACGATTAATTGAGTGAGCACACGGCTTGTTTCAGCTTTTCCCTTTTACAAAGAATGCGAAAATCGATGCCTGGGAATGTAGCGGCGGTCTTAGGAGATGAGGCTGAGAACGGCATCCGGGGAGGAGCCTGAGTCCTTGCCGTCATCACGGCAGCCTCTCCCCCCGCCCCCCCCCCCCAGGCCTCCTACCGGACTATGGACTCCCCTGGACTCTGGAAAGATAGATCTGACTAACGAACTATATTTGGGCTTCAAAATTCGAGCTGAAATGAGGACAGGACACTAAAACTCGTTTCTGTGCGGCCCTGCAAGATGGCTGGGTGTGTAAGAGTGCGGTACAAGCCTAAAACAACAGGCGTTCGACTCCAAGATCCCAGGATGGAAAGAGAGAGCCAGTGTCGGACATTTGACCTCTGACCTCCACACGCTCTTCATGGCACTGTGTACCCGCACCCTCCCACCCCACATGAGCACTAACAAAAAAAAAAAGAATGTTTTTTTCCTAAACTGTAACACCGTTGTGTTCACCCCCACCTCTTTTTCCTCGGCTCTGAGGATGGCCCAAGGCCTTGAGCAAGCCAGGAAGCTGCTGTACCAGGCGCTGGCCCGTCCCCGGTGGCCTGTACGCATTTGCAGCTGGATCAAGGTGGTATATGTTCAAAGTTCTTAGCACTCACTAGTAAGTGTCTTTCCCATTATACGGTCTTTTAAAACTTAATTGAATATTCTTATCCTTCGGGTAGACAGTAAGGGTGACACCCTTCCCCTCCTAGAGAAGAAACTGGTGGTCTGATTGCTATTATTCGGGGCTAAATATAGGTGGGAGGGGGAAATGCCTGCTGTTTGTTTTAGGTTAATTGCCGGTTCCTGCTGAAAATGTATTACAAGATACAAATAAGCAAAAGAGACAATAGAAAAAAGATGATGACACATGAAAGTTAAAATAAACTATGAGATCAGGAAGTGATTAACCAAATAACAAACAAATGCAGTAAAAATTGTTCTGCTAAAAACATACACTTGTTTCAGAATGAAAAAACAAAATCTGTTAGCAAATTACCCAGGGGCTTTACCCATTTTTTCCCCCTTCTTTCTTAAAGAACAAACCCAGAATATCAGAGAGTTTGATTGTTGCTAGCCAGGCTGAGAATGCTGTGAGCCTGCCTGAGCCGGTGGCTTGGAGGTAAAGGCAGGAGCTACTCTGATACAGCCCACCTTGAGTTTGATCTTGGACACCCACGTGCTGGAAGGAGAGAAGTGACCCCACAGTTCTCCCCTGGCCTCTACTCGGGAGCCACAGCCCCTCCCCAAATAAAGAAATGTATTTAAACAAACAAGCGAAACCGTGGGAGTCCCTGACTTTAGGGACATGATGACTCTGGGCTTTACTTTAAAGATGACTGGGAAGGGGTGGGGGTGGGGCGGCTGCAGGAAGGCCAGTTGGCTCTTGTGCATCATGTTGAAATTTGGGGAGCAGGTCCCAAGAAGTTCCTTATGCTCCCTGCTTATTTTTAAATAGGTTTTAAGTTTTCCATAATAGTGGGGTTTGTTTGTTTGCTTGTTTGTTTGTTTTAAGAGAGCTTCTAAATACAACTTCAATTTGGGTTTTTATAAAAAGATTGAAAGACTAGAAAACATTAGGCCAGATTCCCACATTGCAAAACCAGCCTGGGCTGAGAGTCGGCCACCCGGGGCAGGCCCGACCCAGCGTCCACCGGCTGTACCCTGACTTGCCCTTGACCCTGACCACAGCCTGAATGCACTTACCTCAGCTCTCCTGACAGAGCTTTTTCCACTTCCCGTCTCACATCCTCCTTCACCCAGCTGGCCCTGGGAGTGGGACTGGGCCAGCCAGGCTGCCGGCTCTTCATTAGTTTGGGATGCTTTTCTCCTAGACTCTTTTTCTGTACTGTAAATTCATTTAGGTTCCAGTCCAGCATTTTGAAACCCCAAAGCTAGAAAGAACCACTTCTCCCCAGTCCAATTCCTTCTATCATGTCGATTCCCAGGAGGCAGTGAGAACAGGACACACAGACACCACTGGGTGTGTGTACGTGTGACCCAGTAAATCGTGAGTGAGCTTGATAGCAAGAGCACAGGCCCTTTACCAGGGGCTACACCACGAAAGAAACACTCCTTTCCCCTCCAATCGCCTGCTGCACGCAGTCTCCAGTGAGCTGTGGAGCCCACAGCCCCTGCCCCTTCACGACAGCGTGCTGAGCAGCCCAGTCTTGTGCAGGTAATCCACAGCCACCGTGAGTTCAAGAGTGCAGCGTCCATGTTGTCACTGGAAGCTCACCTCCCCCTCCCTGCTCCCCTTTGCTCTTCCTCCACAGAGTTCCTATGCCTTTGAGGTGATGACACCGACATTCCATTTGTGGTTGGGCTTCCAACCAGGCATTTACTCCTGGTACCTTGGGCAGTTCTGATTCTGCCTCCACCTCTAGTCGTGGCAAAAAGGAGCTTCGCCGACCACGGCTGACACCACACTAACCTAGGGCATAAACACAGCTATTGAGAAAGGTGGTTTTGCGGGTACATCGGATGCATTTGACAGAACGACAGCAGTGGCTTTTTCACCGGGGCCTACTCCCTCCTCATGCGAAGGCAGTTGACACTGTGTGACCCTGTGAGCCCATTGGTGCAATCGTGGTAGGTCTGTTATTGGGTAAGAAACCACTTCCTGATTGGATTTGAGGCCTGCTTCGCAGAGAATCCACATCTGGCAATGCAAACCTGGTTGAAAGCCTCCAACCAGGAATGACACATTGACACTGTGACCCGGGGGTACACCCAGGAGCATCGGATAAAGTGTGGGTGCAGCTGTGCCCCCGCCGCACTGGCAAAGGCTTAAAAGCTGCTCGAACACTCTGGCCCGGGTGAAGACCGGATCCTTTCTGGGAAGCTCACTCAGTGGCACTTACGCTGTCCCCAAGAGACTTGGCCAGGCTCAGGGAGACTCGGGGACCTGTGCTCATTGCAGAGTCGTCTGTAATGCCGATAAGTTGGAAACATCTAGAGACGTATTGATAGGGGAGTCGATGGGCAAACTGTTATACGCAGATGAGGAGAGGCACACTCTGGCAGATTTCTAATCACAGGATGCTGCTGGAGTGATTGCAGAGCATGGCCACTTGCTACTGGGGAGAAAGCATGCAGTCCAGCAAAGGCCTTTTACACTCTTGTTTACACGTGTGCCCTGAAATACCCTCATTAAGCTTGGATGCCAATAGCAAACAAGTGGGCAGGACAGACAAATCATAGGAATAACCTCTTTGGGAAGAAGGGGAATATGAGATCAAGCACTGAGTGAAGGGATAGAAAAGTGAGTCCTGCCTATACAAATAATGCCTTGAACCCAGTGGGGCGGTTAATTTACTCTGAGCACAAGCAGAACCCTAAGCCAAAACAAAACCCAAGTTAATGTTTAATGCATGTGGCAGGAAAAGAAAGCTTCAGCTAGGGCCTTACGAGAGGAGACAGGGCGGCAGTCACTGGGGGGGCTATGGGGCTGCTGTGGTTGGGGGAGGCGGCTTTGGGCAGCTTCAGGGGAGGCAGGAGGCTCTATCCTGTAACCTCTAACCTGATCGTCCTGTCCCGATCGCTGATCTCACTCTGGGACCCCTCTGTGCCATAGCCTCAACTTGCTTTAATCACAAATGTCTGGCTTCCTTGAGGCCTTGTCCAGTGTTCTTAGAGAAACTGATGGCTAGTAAGAGTTTCCCACAGAGAATGTCACTGCATGATGCTTTCAACCTGTCATTTACCTGAACCCCCTCTGTAAGGGTCAAGAGGCCTGGGAACAAATAGTTCATGTTAGCTGCCTCAGCGCCAACACTACCATGCCAGAGCCATTCCACTGACTTTTCATGTGGAAGGACGGAAGGAGGACTTTTAACTGGCAGCTTTATAGGGCAGGAGCCTCACTTTGGGGGATAGAGGTGAGAAAGACAGATGATGAGTTATTTTCTGTCTTCTCAATCCATCCTTCCTCCACATTGCACCCCCTAGTGCCAACACACTGCTCTCAGTGGTGAGCCCATGCCAGGTAATGTGCTGGGCCCTGCAGCCACCTGCCCTTGAGGCTGTTCCGCTGGAGAGCAAGGCACATGTTGCCTTGCACAGCAGGGGAAGATCAGGGCTACAGCAGGACGCTGTGGAGAGCAAGAGCACCTTGAGACACAGAGGTGAGGTGACGTCAGATGGCAAAATATCAGGGTGCTTCTCTGGCTGAAGTGTGCAGAGTGGAGGCTGGAAGACTCTGGAAGCAACAGGACAGGAACAGCAGGGGATGGGGCCACGGGAAAAAGAGCACATTCCAGCTGGGGCCAGAATTGCACAGAGACTTATCGCCACAGGTCACTCACATTTGGATTTGGGGTCAACAAAGGCCGGGGGAGTTAGAACTTAGGCTCTATCTGTCTCCTTTCTGAAGCCAGCAGAGCTGCCTTAGTTCCCCCAGTTCTCTGTTCTGAAAGCCAGGGCCACCATTTGCAGAGATGCATTTCCTGACTGGCTGGGTTTTTGGTATGGAAGCCTCATTCCCAGTCTTGACGTGAAGAGTAGACAATGGAATAGATCCTCCTCCTTCTCTGTTTATTTTTCTGAAACAGTGTCTCCTGTGGTCCAGATGTCTAGAACTGGCTGCACAGCTGATGATGCCCCTGAACCTCTGGTTCTCTCACCTCCACATCCCTACTCTTAGGATTGCAGGTGTGAGTGACCACGCCTAATTTTTGTGGTGCCCGGGATCAACCCCATGTGTAGTAGGAAGCACTCAGCCAAACAAGCTACATATGCAGCCCAGAAGCTCTGCTCTCACCAGTGCCTCAGAACCACCATTGAGGGCGACGGGCCTGGTTCTAGTGGGTGTGTTGCTCACTGAGGAGACAGATAGGGGCAGCGAGGTGCCTGGGCTTCCAGTCTGAGGGGCTCTGCATACCTGGCAGAGCCGGGTGGGCACAGGACAGGGTGAAGCTGTGGTTGTCAGCCTCCATGGTGGAGCCCAGATCCCTCTCTTGTAGTCCTTAAGCTCGTGTCGTCTCCTTCCATGATGAACAACCACCAAAACAAAGCAGAAGTGACAGAATGTGCTGAAGAGCCTGGCCCAGACAGCACCTGCATTAATTTCTTGCTTGAGGTGCTGCTCACTGTGGACAAGGCCAACTTCCGTGGCATAGGAGAGGTGGAGCAGCCATGTTGGGGGCCTATGTGATGAGGATTGGAACCCTCCTGCCAACAACCATGTGAAGAATTGCCAGAGCCTGCTGGCAGAGTTGAACAGTTCCTGAGTGGGGAGTGAGGGCTGAAATAATTAAAGCAAGTCACACCACACACGGGATCAGCTCGAGAGGGCTGTCAGCAAGACTGCTGAGGGAGTTTATTCCACAATTCCTTTATACAGGCAAAGCAAAAACAAGTCACATCAATACAGGAAAGAAGTTCGTGGAACTGCCAAAATTGTTTTCTAAAACTATAGCAGATATGGTCCAAGGTCACACAAACAAGTTTTAAGGAACTTGGTGAAACATCCTCCTGTCTCGAGGTGAAATATCTCTGACTCAGGGTGAAGGCCAGGGCGAAAACATGTTTCCTGCTGAATACTCAATAACAAAGCAGATTGACAAACAAGTAGCTCTCCACTGGTCTCCCTTTTTAAAGTTTTGAAAGACCATATCATAAGAGCTATGGAGCAGAAGATTGGGCCTGTCCTAGGTTGTCTCTCTTGAAATATTCTTACCTATCATTGGTACATGAATTCCATCACTTGTGCCCTGTCTTAGGTTGAATATTCCTCAGAGAGTTCTTACCTACTTTGACTACCAACCTCTGATAGGGTAGATGCTGGAGTTTAATCTTATGCAGATCAGCTTTAACATTCCAGAAGGCCTTGATGAAGGTTTTAATTACCACTGGCAGGAGACATGATTCTAATAAGAGTAATAAGCCAAGTCCTATAACACTCCATAAAAGTGACGTAAAAGATGACCAGGAGGGCTATAATAGCTGTAATAATTAACCCAACCATTCTTTTAGGTCTGCTTCTAGCACTTATAATCCCTTATCAGAACACCAAGCCTGAGAAACACTCACAGGAACTATAATAAAGGAAGGCTGTAGAACAAGCAGAGCTTAGAAATACAGTTTGTTAGTTTACATTGATGACAAGAAACATTAAAGGTTGGATCTTGTATAAAAATGTTAACAAGCCAAACAACAAAGCATTAGGAGGTATTACACAGGCAGTTACAGGGCCTCCTGAGAGTTTCTGCAGCAAGCTTCTAAATGTAGGTCTGCTGAAAACCAGAATCAGACCAAAGTCCCACAGTCAGTCCTCTTTCCCAGTCTTCCCGACTTTGTTGAGAATTGTCCTGATTACCACACCAATCAAGCCTAAAAGGTTTCTCTGCACAACATCTTCTCCCAGGAGTAGAATGCAACATAGGTGAGTCAGGTGCATAAGCCCAACACAGCTCTCCGTTCACCATCAGGACAGAATTCATTATCGTCAGCAGCAGGAGCATCCTTCTTCTGGGAAACACCTCCCACAAATCACACCAACCTTTCTGGGATCCACCGGGCTCCTTCTGCATCCTATGGAAAAACATAAACAAGCCCTTTTTCTCATATTAATACAGGGTCAGGGCCCTGCCATAATCCAGTAATGAGGGCAAAAACTCTGAAAAGCTTGGCTTGTATATCCCAAACCATTATCAGTCTTTATAAGGGGAGGAATACCAATTGTAGCAAAACATTTTAAGTAATGACTCCTCCTGCCAAAGGAGTTGCCATGATAAATCCTGAAAAGGTATCAACCGTTACATGAACATATTTTAGTTTTCCAAATTCTGGGATCTGAGTTACATCCCTAGATTTTAAGTTTAAGTTAACTTTATGTTACAGATTTTAAACATACCCAATGACCAATAACCAAGACATATAGAACTTATACATTCAAAACAGACAGACAAAACACCTTGCTATTTGTTGAATCCAATTTTTTTTTATGACCAAAGAGGCTTTGTAGCAGAATTAACTTATTAGCTTTCTTACTGGAAAAACTGAAAAGCTGCTCTTTTTTTATTATTATTATTTTTATTGCTCGAGTGATTTTAGCTGCAGCTTGACACTGCTCAGCAAATTCTGACTTCCATAATAAATTATTCCCTCCTTATAAACATGCTCTTGCTAATTGCTCCCAGTCCCCTGAGCAGAGGGCCTCAGTAGACAAGGACTCTAACAGAGCTTGAGTAAAAGGTGCTGTAGGACCATATTGAGCGCATACAGTTTTCAGTTCTTTTAATTGTTTACTGGTAGAGGAGTATGGATTCCCACCATAGTACCCTGTCCATCAGGTTGCTCTATAACTGGAAAACCATAAAACTCAGGTGTATCTTCTTTCTGCCTAGCTTGCTGTAAAGAAGCTTGTAAAGGGACACAGCTGCTTGCGCAGTGGACAAAGGACAGCAACTGTAGCCGTCCCGGGAGGAGGGTCTGAGCCTGCAATCAATGAGGGAGTTGGAGTGGGGGATTGAACCTCATCTAATTTTCCAATTTTACTGTTTGTTTACTCCAAGCCCCATTCCAACGTTTTTTTCTTTTTGCCAAGGCTCGAGTTTTTTTTTTTTTTTTTAAATATCCATAGCTGGATATCTCTCCACTATCCTCTGATATCTATCTACTCCTCCAGCTGTGCAACCTCATCAGGATCTAAGTCATCCTCAAAGTCTTCTCCTAACAAGGAATTATTGTCATCAGGAGACAGAGAACTCTTCAAGAGGAGCCGACTGTTTTATCTCATTTTGTCCTGAAGCCCCCTGTTTGTCTTTCCTCTTTCCCTCTGGCCCTGAAAGTTTCACTTTCTTTGTCTCATGCCACAGATACAGACTGTCTCTAATTAAAGGCCGTACAAAAAACATGACACTACTGCCTTGACTCTCAAATTTTACTCACTGTGCCTCTTTCTCTTTAGTTTATGATCTGAGCTTGCCAACACCGTGGTGTCCTTCACTGCTTCCCCGTATCTCAGATCTCCGGTTCGGGCGCCGGAGCGGAGTGGAACAGTTCCTGAGTGGGGAGTGGGGGTTGAAATAATTAAAGCGAGTCACACCATGGCATGTGTGAGAGGGCTGTCAGTAAGACTGCTGTGGGAGTTTATTCCACAGTTCCTTCTTACAGGCAAAGCAAAACCAAGTCACATCAATACAGGAAAGAAGTTCGTGGAACTGCCAAACTTGTTTTCTAAAAATACTTTCCTACAGCAGATATGGCCCAAGGTCACACAAACAAGTTTTAAGGAACTTGGAGAAACTTCCTCTTTTCTCTGTCTCAACGCTAGGCTGAAAACATGTTTTTCGCTGAGTACTCAGTAACAAAGCAGTCTGACAAACGAGCAGCTCTCCACCAAGAATTGTCATGGCTGCAGACCCTCAGGCCCCATCAAGGCATCAAGACAAGCTGCCAGCCTGCTCAATATCTCGACCATGACTCCAGGAGGAGCCCTGAGCTGGAACCACCCAACTGAACTATTTCCAAATTCCTGCCGCTCAGATACTGCGGGAGACCAAAGATGTTGGGTTTGTGTGTGTTTGAGCTGCTCTGTTGGAGGGTGATTTATTGCACAGAGCAGAGAAGTCATCCATTGCACTTGGCAGTTCTCAGTGGCTTTCGTTTTTTTGTGTTTGGGGTGGCTTCTGGGCTGGAATTTTGCTACCTCTGCCAGATAGGAAATGTTAGGGCTCCCCAAATTCAGTTCTTCCTCCCCTCAAACTGAAATCCCACAGAAATCCTCACAGCTTTGCTTATCTGACTACACTCTCTGGGCAACACCGACTATGTAAATATGCCATTTCTGCCTTTTAAAGCTGACTCCTTTGTAAAGTTTGCTTATAGATAAGCTCTTAGGTCTTTCCACACAAGAGAACGCCTTGTCTTTTCTGCTATCTAGTTAAGGTCAGTTTGTTCACAGGCCCCTGCTCAAATCTAAATTGGGAGGGGAATTTTTTTCTTCCCCGATATTCTTAACTGAGAGAAATCCCTAGAGGCTGAACTGCGAAGGCCCAGGGCCTTGGCACCGAGCTTTCTCTCTGGCCCTCAACCTCAGGACCGGAACACCCTCTTCTGAGAAAGACCCCCGGGACACACCCACCTCCTCGTTCCCCCACGCCACCCCCACCCTCCTGTGCAGATGGCCCTGGCCCACGCAAACTCTACTGCTAGGCGTTTGGTCCTGACCTGGCTGGACGCCTGTGCACGGAGGAGGCACTCTCTGCTCTCTGAAGTTTGTTTATTCCCTGTGTGCCCAGTTCTGCTCTAAGCGCTTTTCCAACATGAAGACATCTCATCCTGAAAACACCCCCAATCTGCCAAGCTTACGCTGGCAGAGCAGCCTGATTGAACCAGAACCTGTTTGGTGAGTGTCTGTGCCTCCAGGCCACCGGACAGGTTTCTGTGTATTTGTCCAGGCTAAGGGACCACACCCCCTCCCAAGGAGGCCAGGCCACATCCGTACCGAGGGAAGAGCTCAGGGACTCAGCTTCCAGGCCACCGTCTGGATGGACCCTGAGTGTCCGTCGACTCCTTCCTGCAGACCAGGTGGCTCTTGATTCATGTTGTATGAAGCCTTGAGTGCGTGCCTTGCTTAAGTGACTTTATTTTACTAAGCAGCAGCTAGCTTCATTCTGAGTGCAAAGTTAGAGGCAGAGCACATCTGCACCTCACTTGTGCACATAAATGCCAGAACCGACCAATAATTCACTCCTACAAACAAAAGGGGGCCACCTATCAGCTCCTCGAAGCACACTGGGAACATACAGACACATGAGTATATTAAGACCATATCGGGAAATGCAGGCCTCAAAACTTAGTGAACATACCGGAAGAGGCAACAGCCCCACTGTGGTCTGAATGAGAATGGCCCACATAGTTCATATATTTAAACACTTGGTCCCCGTTAGTGGAACTGTTTGGGAAGGATTAGGAGGTGTGGCCCTGTGGAAGGAGGTTTGTCACTGGGTTTTGAGATGCCCCAGTTAGCACTCTCTGTCTTGTGGCTGTGTCTCAAGATGTGAGCTCCCAGCCACTGCCCCAGCAGTATGCCCGCTTGCCTGCAGCCACGCTCCCTGAGGTCAGGCCACAGACTCTCCGTGTAGCCCCAAATAAACTCTTTCTTCTATAGGCTGCCTTGGTCATAGTGTCTTATCACAGCAGTAAACAAGACATACTTGAACCCCATGAGAAGAAAGGCCCTTCCCCCCATGATAGAGATAGGGAGAGCCCCAGGGAGCTGTCATCCAACCACAGCACAGCAAAGGTCCGAGAGAACTCTCGGCGGTCCCCATGGTCAGCTCTTCGCTTTCCCTGGTGCTCGGTCGGGCCTCTTGGATGACTGTCCATCTGGACCGGTGCCCTGCACCTCCCCGGAAGGTCCTGCCGGTCGTGTGAAGGGCCTGAGGCTTGGCTCTGCAACTGTGTGCGTGTTGATATCTAAGTCTCTGCATCTGAGGCAGCTTTGAACACCGCAACCTCTTTAACCCTTTTGTGGCCATTCGGAAACACATTACTAATTCGGGAAAACTGCATTACTAAGTGGTGTAACTGTGTGACCGGAGAGCCGATCTGGATAGTTAAGACTGGAAGCAGAGCCAGCCGAGGCGGCACACCGTTAGCCCTGGCCCTCAGGAGGCAGAGGCGGGTGTTCAAGGCCAGTGTGATCTATTGAACAAGTTCCTTCTAATCCCCAAAGCTGAGGATGGGAGGAACTCACCAGTGGTCACACCGCTGGGGACCACGATTTTCTGTCCTCCAAAAGGGTGGGGCTTCTCAGGGTCACCCCCATTCATGCTGGAAGGTCAGCGGTTTGGTCTCGTGGAGGAAAAGCGACAGCTTCCCTGAGCTCATGGGGAGAGCAGGCGCCTCATGTCCAGAGAGCAGCTTTTCACAGCATTCCTCTCAGACCTTACACACTCTCCACCCCCCTCTGCAGTGGTCCCTGAGCCTTGGAGTGGGTGATAGAGCTGCCCCAGTTGGGGCTGAGCATTCTACAGTCACCGATTCTCAGTACAGCCGAGTCTCTGCGGTCACCGTGGCCCGCTGCAGAGACGCCGCAGAGACGCCTCAGAGACGCTTGGATGGTGACAGCTAGAAGGCTACTATTGGCACGTAGGGAATAGAAGCCAGAGATGCGGCTTCTTAACTCATTCTTAAATGCACTGGACATTGCCTCACCAGCAGGTACGACCTGGTCTGAAGCGTGCAGGGGTGAGCAGCTGAGCTGGGCCCACTCCCAGCCTCTTCCCAGCCATTTGGCTCCTGTAACAGTGTCAGTCTTGAATATTTGGTGGGGGTGGGGTGGGGGTGCACCTCTCAGGGAAGAGGCCAGGCCGCACGAGTTCTCGGAAAGGACACAAGAACGTCGAGGCAGGGGCAGAGCTCGCTGGCATTGTTTTGTAACAGGCTTGGTGCCGAGCACTTCGCATATTGTATCTTGTCATTCTCATTAGTCAGGCTCTGTGCTATTATTATCCATATTTGATAGACTGGGAAGTGGAGGCTTGGCAGTTCTCTCGAGGTCCAAAGCTCTTAAATGGCAGCCAGGTTTCTAGCTCACCCAAGTACTGAGAGACGTTCTCAACCCACATGGCAAGTTCTCAGGAAGAGCTCGCTCAGAGCCCATCCTAGACCACCTGTCCCTTGTCTGGGGACTCGGGCATTTGAGGCACTCCCTGCATGGCACGGTGGCAGCCCAGACGCTATGAGCCAGCAGCGAGTACCTTGACCTTTTTGGAGAAGGAAGAGAGCAGAGAGGAGGGTGTTCATTTCGGTACAGAGACAGTTGGGGCAGAGACAGGCAGCAGAGTGACGGCTTTATGTTATTTATCGCGGCAAGGGAAAGAATGGAAGGCTTGTGTCAAAGCCATAAATGCTCTCCTTTGATCTGTACACATCAGAGATAAATGAGTCACTCTTTGGCCGCAGAAATTAATGATTGTCCTAATTATCACCCCAAATGACCTTCTAGCATTGGCGCTTCTCACTGTTCCCTGAGGAGTGACTGTCGGGGTTAGTCTGGGTCCTGGAAGACGGGAAGTGGGCCTGAGTGGGGGAGCACCATAAGTCCCATGGGTGTGGTTTATTTTCCTTTCCCAAACTCTGTTTAGACAGGGATACTGGTTTCCACTCCTCAGGCCAGCCAACGGCTAGAAGCAGACCGCAGCCTTCCAACCCAGGCCCAGAGAGCTCTGTAGATACGACCCGGGCAAGGGAAGCCCCGAGCTGTTCGCTCTGCTGCACAGGGTCTCCTGAAAGCAAATTAGCATCCCTCCTTTCCACAGGCCGGGTCCCAGTCAGGTAAAAACATTTTTGATGTTCCTTTTGTCCTCTTGTTTTTCTAACCCTGCCCCACCCCTGGGAATTTGTCCCCCTGCTACAAAGTATCATAAGCTCCACCCACAGCCTCAAAGATATCACATGGTTTTTCCTTAGACTAACAGAAAGCGAAGGTCACAGAAGCCCACCTCTGGCTGTGGCTGGTTTCTCAGTGGTGGTGGGGTGCTGAGATGGACCTATCAGAGGGTTCACGGTGGAGGACAGGGCTAGGAGAGGGAGGGCGAATCCTTGAAGGTGCTGCCAGCCAGGCTGGGACAGCAGGGCTCTGGGCTCTGGGCCAGCGGGGAGACAGCACTTAGAGGTCCAGATGTCTTGAGTAGAGTGTCCTGCTTTGTGTCTTCCTTTTCAGAGCCTCAGGAAAGATGATACAGTGTCACTTACGTCTACTGAAGGAAGGAAGGAAGGGAATAGAGAAGGAGGAAGGAAGGGGGGAGGAGGAGAAATGGAGGAAGAGGTGAAGGGGAAAAGGACGAAGAGGAGGAGGAGAAGCAGGGAGGAGGACGACAAGGAGGAGGAATCAGAATTTTCTGATACCAGTCTGCTTTCCAGAGTAAAGACTCTGAGCAATGGTGCCATCTCGTGGCTATAGCTCAGATTGCAACCGCATCCCACCCCACCCCACCATGGTGTACTGGCCTATTTTAACGGAAACTGCAAGAGAACGAGTTCTTGCTTTACGCTAGACGACTGTAACTCCACACTGGGCACATTCACTCCCGTAACGATGGAATGGTCTGAGCGGGACCACTGGAGGATCATCACACACTCGTGAGCTTCCCATCTGGAGTGACAGATGCCCTTCCCAGCGTGGTGTGGGCCGCAGCCTGGGCCCTGGCATCCCAACAGCCTCGTGGCCATTTCTCCTCAACCGGCCAGTCAGAGAGATGAGTAAGAGCGAGAAGCACGGTGGGAAGGGGAGCAAATAAAGAGGCCCCATAGCTCCCAAGTCCACTGTGGGGTCCTGACGTGAAGCCCGGGACCAGAAAGCGGACAAGAGGACATTGCGGAGTGGCCCGGGCAAGCGGGGCCCCGCCCAGCAGCGCTCCAGTCTGTCCTGCGAGGCGCGCTGTCGCAGCTGCGCACACTCTCCTTCCCGCCTTCCCCTGCTTTCTCCCAGCGCGAGAGCCTTGGGGTTTCCCGTCCCACAGGACCGTAATTCCAATAGTCTGATAGACAAAGGGGGCCCAGCGTCTCTTTAGAATAGCGTCACTGTCAGGGCGGGAGAAGTGACTCAGCTGTAGGTGCGTGTGGCTGCAGGGGACGCCGGGTTCAGGCCTCAGCACCGCAGAAACTACAAACTGGGGTCAGCGCGCGTGCCCGCAACCCCAGCGCCTTGGAGGTAGAGGCAAGAGGATCAGAAGTTCGAGGTCTTCCTCGACGAGGGGTCTGAAGCTAGCTCGGAACACACGACCCTGTCTCAAAATAAAGACACCGATAGAGCAGAGTAGCCGTGCTCCTGGGGTGTATCAGGCGTAGCCAGTATAAGATGTAACGGGAGCAAGCGCTCGTATGCTATTGGGAGATGAGGCAGGGCAGGGCCTTCAGGTAAGGTAGAGGATCAAACACGGGTTTTCCTGAGAAGGTGGCTTTAGTGCTGAGGCCGGAGTAAAGTGAGGGGGCGGCCAAGAGGACATGTGAGGGAAGGTACCCCCTCTGGGAAGGGACCCCTGGGCGACTTAGCGGCTACAGGAAGCAAGCGACAGCCTCGCTGTCACTAGTACCCTAAGCTTTAAAAACAAAAACAAAAATCCCCCAGCAGAGCTTGTGGGAAGTCGTTCTGGACTCAAGACCTTTGGCCTGCTACCCTCTGACACTGACTTTGGACACGACAAACCTGATGCACGTCACTGAGCCAGCCAAGTTACAAAAAAAATGTTTTTGAACCGATTCTTTCAAAATACAATCCCATGTAGCAATCTAGTTAGTTAGTGGCCAGTTCCTGTTCCTGGCAGACTGCTCCGGGGCCTCGCTCGTTCTGTTTGCTGTCAACAGACATGCTTTCTGGGCATGCTTCCCAAGCCTGACTGGAGGGCCGCACGGGGGCGGGCTGCAGGCTGTCCGCGACGGCGCTGGTTCTGCAGCCGGGAAGCGTGCTGCCCACAGCTGGAACTGTTCCGAGCCAGAGCGCTCCCTCCGCTGTTTGGCACAGGAGCCCAGGAGTGCGCGCCAAGCATTTCCCAGGCTGCCCCTGGGCAGACGAAGGGACTGGTCTCAGCAGGTTACCTGACGTAGGAGGTCAGAAAAACCTGCAACAAGAAATCTGAGAGCTGCTGCCAGACCCATTTCAGTGCTGAGCAGTTGGGCCTGGGCAGCGTGTGTGTGGGCCGGACTTTTCCCAGACGGCACTTGGAAACCCAAACTCAAACGGCCTCTGCTGAACTAATAATAACAATTTGATAATGTTTAAAAAAAATAAAGGAAATTAAGCAAATCCAGAAAGTCCCTTGTGGATCTAACTCTTCTGTTTTCCGGCTGCAGCGGCTACCTTATTTGGGAGTGCTCCTGACAGGAGAGGCTGGGATGTTCCATCCAAGAGGAAGTCGTCCGAGAGAGAGGACAGCTTGTTCCTTGTGGCCTTCAGTGTTGGACAACTTCAGCTGAAGGGCGCTGTCTGCTCCTGCTCCTGACTCTTACAGATGAACCGCCTCTTGCCCAAGGGACTTGTCCTGACTGATGCTATCTTGTGACTTGTGTCCCTGCCTGAGCCTGGGGAGAGGCAGTGTGGGGCATTCTTCTAGCCAGGCCTGGGCCTGGGCCTGCGTGTATGCGTGGAAGGCTGGCTATCCGCTGCCTTGATGTGAATCCAGCCAGGCGTGGCCAGATCAGCAGCCACAGCACACTCACCCAAGAGGCAGGTCATTGGCAGGCAGGGTGTAGAATCACTCCTGTGCCTTGTCCTTGCTGCTGACCTCTAGCAAGGGTTCCCGTGGCCTCAGCCTCGTAGGTTTTCACTTTCTGGAACGTACGTCTTGGGGAGAGCAGCACGGCATGGGGCAGGCTGCGTTGGCAGTGCTCGGTGAAGGATGCGTGGGTGCAGCTGTGGGAGTGGAAACGGCATTTCAAAGATCTGTGCGCTTCGTGCACCCTGCCCAAGCCTTGCTGTCAGCTGCCTGGGGCTAAGGAATACCCCTTTCCATTCCAAGAGTCCTGCCAAGGGCTATAAATAGTACTGTCACCAAACCTCCATGGACTTTTAGGGGATTCACACAAACTCTTTCGTGTGTGTGTGTGTGTGTGTGTGTGTGTGTGCGCGCGCGCGCGCGCGCGCGCGCGTGTGTCAGAAGACAAGTTTCAAGAGTTGGTTTTCTTTTTTATCATGTGGGTCTGGGGGAATCAAACTCAGGTTGTCACGGTTACCTAAACCAACGGAGCCACCCCGCTGTCCCAAGACTTGGCATTTTAGCCGCTGCGGCCTTCTCTGCCTGCAATTCTGACGTCAAGCTTGCTCTGTCGCTCTTGACAGACGTTGGCCTCAGCTCCAGCCAGAGCCAGAGATGCTGGACTCCAGGCATTTGTCTTGCTTGGACTCTATGTGAAGGCCTATCGCTCTTGACAGACGTTGGCCTCAGCTCCAGCCAGAGCCAGAGATGCTGGACTCCAGGCATTTGTCTTGCTTGGACTCTATGTGAAGGCCTATCCCTGAGCTCTCGCCTGAGTAGAAATCTATTCTGGCAAGCACCGCCGTCAGGGAGAAAGGTCAGGCAGCCTAGACCTGGTTTCTAACTGTGTCCAACACGGACTTCACAAGAGGAAAACATTTTCGTGGGAGAACGGGGCAGTCAGTTAACTACCCTTACGCCGGGACAAAACAGGAGTTTGCATCCTTGAACGTACAGTAAAATGTAAACCGAATCCACCATGACCTCCCAGGTGCCACCGAGGCCCTGCTTAACACCCCATGTGACCCCCAGCAGCAACAGCCTCCTCGAACCACTGCCGCTCCATCCCCAAACTGCCCCGCATTGAAAGCCCACCTTCTGCTCTTTAGCCAAAGGACGTGTACGGGAAACGGAACGTGTCTTCCTTCCCCAAAGGCTCGTTACTCGAAACGCCCTTGACCGGGGTCTGGTGGGCGTCCCCACCCAGTGCCTCACCTTGCACTGGAAGCTGTGGGAACTTGTCCCAGGCCCCGGTCCTTTTCCTGGCTGGCTTCTGTGTCAACCTCCTTCCTTTACACACCCTCCTTCCTTTACAGACTTTTCTGCCACAGGGTTTGGCTTTCTGCACAGCAGTCTGTGAGAGAGAGTGAGAGCGAGAGAGAGCGAGCTGCTGGTCACGGCAGACTCTCAGCCACCAGCTTGTCCCCAGAGCCTGTCTGACTGGGCAGCTGAACAGACGGAGCTGCTGTTGGAGCAGGAAGCAGGCAGGCGTGCTCTGGCTGTGGACCTCACTTGCGCACTCTGCCCGCTTGCCAACTTGGCCCAGCTGGAGAGAAAAGTTATCACTGGGCGTCTCAGTTAAGGTTTTATCGCTGTGAATAGACACCATGACCACAGCAACTTAAAAAAAAAATTATTTATTACTTATACAGCATTCTGCCTGCATGTGTGTGCCTGTGCACCAGAAGAGAGCACCAGATCTCACCATGGATGGTTGTGAGCCACCATATGGTTGCTGGGAATCAAACTCAGGACCTTTGGAAGAGCAGACAGTGTTCTTAAGCTCTGAGCCATCTCTTCGGCCCCACCACAACTCTTACAAAGGAAAACATTTAGCTGGGGCTGGCAACAGTTTCAGAGGTTTAGTCCTTTCGCATCATGGCAGGAAGCGTGGTGGGTGGCGTGTAGGCAGCCGTCCTGGGGCAGGAGCTGGAAGTTCCACTTGGGGATCAGCAGGCAGCAGGAAGTGGACAGAGATGCGCTTCCTCCAGCAAGGCCACACCCACTCCCGCAAGGCCACACCCACCCCAGCAAGGCCACACCTACTAATAGTGCCACGCCCTACGAGCAATTTTCTCTTACAGCACCACACTGGGTATCTTTGGCAGTATCTGTTGACGTGTGCACCAGTCTGGACTTTGCTTGGACCAAGACCCTGGCTAGAACCATCAGTTACGGTTCACACCCCAACCCTGTGTGTGTTTCTCTCTCTGATAGAAGAGAGGGGGAGAGAATGTGACAATGTTTTCAGCATATAAAGGACTTCATGGGTAGTCGTTCACAGGCTAGCTGGAGTGGACACTGGTCCCGACTCTGTGTTTCCTTCTCTCTGCTTCCTGTTCCTCATCAAACTGCTCCCCAAGCCACACCCTGTTGCTACCAATGGTGCTCCCCTTACGATGGGCCCAGAAACATAGAACCTCTAAACTGGGAACCAAAATAAATCCTCCCTTACTTGTTTCTGCCCGGTGGTCGGTCATGACTAGGTAAAATTAAGTAATCCAGGCCCCAAGTCTGTCCTGGCTTTAGCCGTGAAAGAAACATTGTGTACAGACTCTGGTAAGGGTTCAGGTAGTGGGGCCCAGCTAGGAGTGAGTAGCCCTGATGTACCCCTGACGGGAGGCTGCCCTCCAACCACAGCATCTGTCTGAGCTTCTCTGGGGAGTCAAGACACTGAGGTGAAGAAGAAGGAGTGGACATGAGGATTGAAGAAAGGTCACTAAGGAAATCCAGTGCTTCCTGTTCCCTCCATGAAGTACATCCCCTGATGGGATTCAGGTCCCGGGGGTGAGGTGAATGATGTTTGACTCAAGCTGAACTCTTGCTGCATGCTAGACACTGTAACCTTAATTTTACTTAATTCCCAGAAGAGCCCTACTATCGGGAACTAGCCTGGCTGGGGTCCTAGGTAATCCCCCCGTCCCGACTCCAGAGATCCAAGAAGGCCAGAACACAGGTTCAAATCCACAGTGCTTCCTCTCGTTCCTGGGGACCAAAGAACCCGACACCAAGAGCCTTCTCAAGAGGACTGGAACAAGCTCCTTTGTACGGGAGAAGGCCGAGACTGAAAACCGCCGCTGTTTCCGGCTCACTCTTGCCCTGGCCAGCTCAGACAGAGTCAGGCTGTCCTGGTCTTCCCCTCATCAGGCTTTGTTAGGCGGCCCCCTTCACTAAGCCTAGACAACCTGCTGGAGTTAGCAGAGCTGCCTCACATGGCCGCGGCCCTTCTTCCTGCTCAGAGGCCACCGCAGTCGCACCGTCCTAGGTAATTCAGAGCTCGTCCTTGTTGATTTGGGTGGCTGTCTCCTGCTGTCGGGCTCTGTCTCTGGGATGCGAGTGTCATGAGGTGCCTCGTCATCCGCAGGAGTCAGCTTGCTGGCACACAGTATACTGCTAGGTGGCCATCTTGGAGCGCTGCGGGGCGGGGCCTTCGGGGAATGTGAGCTCACTGAAGACTAGCCTGGGAGACGGGTTTTAAAGCACAGGAGATTCTATTGCTCTGCATCTGTGGCCCATCTGGTAACGAGGGCCCAGCAGGGCACAAGCACCAGGCACTCCCTCTCCCCTGAGGAGTGGGGGCCTCCTCCATAGCTTTTGACATCCTCCTCCTACTGTGTTAGAGCGGCAGGTCAGAGAACCCTGTGAGGGTTAAATCAAACGTTTACCCTGTAGCCTGTGTTCAGTAGTTAACGACGATGGTTTTGGTGGTGTTGGTGGTGGACGTGTCGGTGGTGATGGTGGTGGTGGACGTGGTGAGCCTGTAGAGGCTCAGGAAATGGATTGTAGTTTTGCTAAATGTGTGTCTTGCATCCCCACTGAGTGTTTGGGGATTGCGCCACTGAAGCTGGCATGTAACAAGTAGGGAAAACGCCAGGCAGCACCCTCCCCCGTCCCAGCTAGCACCTTCTGAATCCACTTGGCACCCCACAGGGCCTCTCTTTTCCTTGCTGTGTGTTGCCACTTTTAAAGCACATTGACACTGTTCTGGCCGCCACCTGTGTGGGAGTCGACTGACCTCTGCTGTGGGAGGTGCTTCTGCATCTGTGTTCCTCCCAGCTCCCAGCTGCTGGGGTGACTGGCTTGCGCCATCCATCCCTCCCCTTTGAGGTTGCACTTCCCGGCTGAGCTCGAGGCTGGTCTCCTGCCCCATCTCCTTGCTGCCCAGGTATGTGTGAGCAGCAGAGGCCTGCATGCTTCTTCGTGACAGTTGAACTTCCAAGAGTCTAAGAACTTCTTTCTCAGGGTCTGGGACACGGCTCAGCGGGGAAAGGGCTTCCTGTGCAAGTGTGAGGACCTGAGTCCCGTCCCCAGTATGCCTAAGTCCTGGAGACACACTTATATTCCCTGCACTTGGGGGGCACAGACGGGGATCCTGGACACAAGCTGGAAGCTTTGGATTCAAGTGACAGTGAAGAGTGACATTAATCTTTGGCCTCCTGTACATACACACATGCACCACCCACACACATTTAATCATGCACACACATTTACAAGCATACCACTCATACACATGCAAAAGAAAAAAAGATTACTGTCAAGCCAACCAGAAAGCAAAGGGAAGAAAAATGTTGGGTGCAACTCTCTTAAGAGTTGCAAAGAAGGAGCCAGGATTTTAACAGTGCCACATTGCTCTGAGTTACACTGCAGACCACAAGGCTGGTGGCTCAGTGGCAAAGCACTTCTCAGCCTGGAGAATAGGCTCTATTCCTAGCACTGCACACAAACACAAATGACAAGAACCAGCCCAGTGGGCCTGGTTAATCCCAGCACTCAGAAGGCAGGAGCAGGAGGATCTCTGAGCTTGAGGCCAGCATGGTCTACAGAGTGAGGTTCAGGATAGCTAGGAGTGTAAAGGTAACTTTTATTTACCTGCCCCAGTTGTCCCGGAGGCTTGCTGCCTCTCTCTGCTAACCTTGGCCTAGTCCTGGAAGCTTCTAGCCTCCGTACACCAGGCCTAGAACACTTTCAGCCTCGGAGACTTATTGCTAAATAAGCTCACCCTTTCTAGTTTGTTCTGAACTCATAGTTGGCTGGTTCAACCCAGATGTTCTGAGTCAAATTGCTCTCCCAGATGACTTACTCAATCATGCTTTTCTCTCAGACTCTGAATTGCCTTGCTTGGCAAAGTAACTCCAGCAATCTGCTCTAATCTTCTGGTTCTTTCTCATTCTCTGGCTTGTTCTGTCTTCACCTCTGTCTAGCTTGTTCTCTCATTCAACCTCTCTATATAAAACTCTCCCAGTAAAACTGCCTCCTCTTGCTCTCTCTCATTTCCCCTTAAGTACCTTCCCTTTCCTCTCTTTTCTCCTGAGAGTTGGGTGTATTCCATTCTGTCAAATCTTTCTCTGATTTGTCACTTTTTCTGCCACTCAATTAGACATCACTTTTAAACATGGGTGCTTCCTTCTACAAACTAACTTTACCTTCATTGTTTGGGATTAAAGGAGCGTACACCACACCTGGACCTAAGCTTTTCTTCACCTGATACTTGTTCTTTATCAGGCTGCCCTTGAACCCAGATCTGCTTGCCTCTGTCTTCTGGATTAAAGGCGTGTTTGTATTCCAGCCAGATCACACAGTCCTAGAAGATCTTTGGATGTGATCGTTTGACAGAGCAGCCATGTCTGAATGAAAATTCCCCTACAACTTCCCCCTTTCTGTTTAAACTAAAGATTGCACACAGTTTAACTTTTACAATAGAAACAATTCTCATTATCACAGATTTAACGGTCCAAATGTCCTTTTGAAGATCCACTCAGCCACTGATGCAATGATCCTCCGTAATTGCAGTCCTGGTCATCTGTCCTCAGCAACAGTCCTTTTCAGCATCAAGCTTTTCCAGTCTGCCAGTCTGATGAACTGTCTGTCTCTCTTCAGCTGGTTTGTGAAGCTGTCTCCATGCAAAGGGGATCTGCTTTCTGTGTCATCTGCATTGTTGTCTTTCTTCATCTCTCCCTTGAGTCATGCCTTTCACTTGAAAGCTTCTCTTATTCGGTCGGATTGGATCTTTATCAATTTTCATGCAACCCAGTCTTTCATCAAGTATGAAAATATAGGCAAAACCTCTTCCCCAATGTAACATATTCCCTGAGTTCTATTCTGATGCTAAAAGTATGCAGGTTGATCTAATTCAGTAGGTTTTTTTCTACAATCCAGTGTCTCCTCCCACCCCAGCCCCCAGAAAGGGTTTCTCTGTGTATCCTTGGCTGTCCTGGACTTACTTTGTAGACCAGGATGGCTTTGAATTCAATTCTCCTGCTTCTGCCTCCATGAATGCTGGGATCAAAGGCATGAGCCACCACCACCCAATTTACAATCCAGTGTTTTAGCTAATCTTAATCCCCCTTCCTGTTTATGAAGGTACAATTAGATCTTTATGAATCCACACATAAAGCAGACAATTAGGCACTCTCATTCCATGCCCAGCTCCATGCCAGTGCTCTGGGCTCCACTCTAAGCAAGTCAGGCTTTTGCCCATTATCAACGGACTGTTTACCTTGACCCTTAGTTTCATTAGGTACCATAGGTTCACAATTCAGCATTTTTTACTCTCTTAGTTTCTCTGTCTCTTGTTTCTCAAGCCTTTGTTTTATCATAGCTATTTTTGTCTTGTTGTACAGCTATTTTTTAATCTTTTTTGAGAAAAAAAATATAAAGATTGCAATTGACAGTAGAGGCAGGACTACACAGAGAAACCCTGTTTCAAAAATAAATAAAGAAAAGAAAAGAAAAAAGAAATGACAAGAACCACCCCCTTTCCAGAGTTTGGAAACAGGATTGCTGTGGTTTGTCCATTCTGAAAACGCATATTGGCCGTGAATCCCCACAGTGAGGGAGCAACAGAAGAATGGTTTGCTTGTAGTGTGTAGAGAATGAGAGGATACATACTTACTGTCTCTAGTGCTGTGATGTCCTGTGCCTCCTCAGGACTCTGCCAGCAGGAAGGCCACGACCAGACATAGGCCCTTGACCATGGACCAGAACATGGAGTCAAAATAAATCAGCATCTTTTCTTGATTAAGTTTTCAAGTCTGCATACAAAGTAAGGGGTTGTATTATGGTGCTTTCATGCTTATATATCTTTATACTTCACTGTTAATGCTCCTGGCCGCCCCCCCCCGGCCCTGCTGCCTCCACCTTTCTCTGTCCTTTCTGCTAATATTCTTCCTCCCCAGGTAGCCCTCCCTTAGATGATTCAGAGGGTCAAGGCACTTGCTGCCAAGCCTGATGGTCTGAGTCTGGTCTACATGAGGAAAGGAGAGAACTGACTCCCACAAGCTGTCATCTGCTCTCCACCTATGTGTCATGGAAGACTCACAACGCATGCGCACATGCACACACATACACACACAAACATGCACACACATACACACACAAACATGCACACACACACACACACACACACACACACACACACACCTTCTTTTTAAAAGCTAGCCAACTGTCTCCTTAGCATGAAAAAAGGGGTGATTCTGTTCCTGCCCACGCTTGGCATTTTGGGAGAGAGTACAGGAGAGGACATGAGAGGTGTGAACTGTGGCCCAGCCCGTGACATCTCCATTTTCGTTTGGTTGGGCTAAGCAGGTGGGTGACTGACACAAGGGAGCTGTCAGGGCCTGTGTTTTATGAACGTTAGAGCGGAAAAAATTGAAGACTGAAGAAAAGAACTTATCCAGGGCCCCAGGCTTCCGGAAGTGGGGCCATCACCTGTGCAGTGACAGGCAGGAGCCTGCGCTGTAGAGGAGGCATTTACTTGTTGAAGGAATTCAAGGAATGTCACCTCCAAATGTAGCACTCTGGCGTGCTGACACTTCCAGGAAAGGCACTCGGGCATCAACAGACGCTGGAAAAGGCCTCACTGTGTAAGTCGCTTCTTACCTAATGGGCAGGCCAGCCAAAAGGGACACAGTGCCTTTCATTTCTTCCCAGGGAGGCCATCGGCCAGGGGAGAGCGGGAAGGGTGTCATCGCGCCTGGCCAGACTGTCACAGGCTACTTATTGCTGAGCCTTTGGCCGGCACCAGTGTTGTAGGTGGTGATTAATATTCACTATTGGTTTATCTTCTGGTAAAGCTGCTGTTAATCCTAAACAGCTGTATAACCAAATCACCACACAGAGACTGGGTTTATTTAGTTAACCTAGAACACAATGCTGGGCAATAGCTACTCCCTCCTAAACCTCCAAGCCTTCAGTTTCCTAACATTTACATTTCCCACATTATACTTGCTTTTGGTGATATATTAGGTCCAGTCCATCTCTCCACGCTGTTCCAAGATCTCTGCTCCAGCTCTGCTCCCCTAGCCTCTCCCACCCTTTTGCCTCTCACTCTTTTCCTGTCCTCTGGCTCCTCCCCTCTCCTCCCTACTTCTTCCTCTCGATTGCTCAACATTGTGGCTGGTTGTTTTATTTTGGATGTTTATACAAAGTTGAGACAGGATGCTTAGAATAAGTATCACAATGCAATATCCGGATTGAAACCAGAGAGTGGGGGTGGGGGGAGAAATCAGCATTTGAATGAACAAGGGTCAGGTGTAATACATTTCAAAAGAACATTATACCAACACACCAGAGAGAACAATTTACCTCTACTGTTTGTCTTTGGGACATTTAGTTACCTTCAAAATCGCTCATCACCTCTCCAGATGACTACCTTCCCGGATTTCCCACGCCTCTGTTCTTGGGTGATCACCTTCTTGAGCTGCTCCTGTCACATATGCATTAGAATGCCAACCTTCCGGCCATAAGTCCTTAGCCAGTGTACCGAACCCTCGGAGGGCAGAGGGGACCTTTCCCCTAGGGACTGAATCTGAGCTGGCCTCAGGACCTTGGCAGACATGGGCTACGCGAGACAATGAGCTCTTGTCCGTCCTCCAGCAGCTTTCTGCTACAGCATCCTTGCTGCTTCGGGGACACCCGAGAAGGCTGGCTGATGCCAGGCAAGAGCTGGGTAGGAAGGGGACAGGGGAATCCCCGGTTGTGTCTCGACTGCTCCAGCTAGACACACTCAGGCATTGCTGTGGACAGGGGTGAGATCCCAGGCTTGCCTTGGAGGAGGCTCAAGCATCGGGCCAGACGTGATATTGCATGAACTGTGGTGCTGTGAGGGACATACTGGCTCCCGGGCGGGCTCTTGCCAAGGTCGGAGGTGGACAGTGTGCAATTCTGTTCTCACGGCTCTCTGGACCAGAAAGGGCAGCATGGAGCCAAGCCCGGTGGCCCAGGCCTGTAATCCCAGACACTCCAGAGCCTGAGGCAGGAGGATGGTTGCTCAGTTCAAGCCCAGCCTAAGCAACTCAATAGTGAGACCCCTGTCTCACGACAAAAACTACAAACAAACAAACAAGCAAGCAAACAAACAAAAAACCTGGGGCTGTAGCTTGACCTTAGAGTGCTTTCCTGATATGTGGTGAGGCCTGGTCTGATTCCCAATACCATGAAAGATAAAATAAAATGAAATTAATAAATTAACTAATAAAATAAGGGTAGCATGACACCTGTGGGGGACTGGTGGGGGAGCCACTGCCGTTGATCTAAAGAAGAGCCGGGTAATTGTCACGAAACCCTTCTCGTTTGGCTTCCTATCCTACTTAACGTTTTTGCAATATTTTTGAAAAGGCTTTATCACTGGGCTCCGTTAAAGAATTGAAGTATAATTTTTAGCCAGTAAGAATGACTTGCTTTGAGGATATTGTGTAATCATCACACGATCTGCATTTAAAGCCCTCACCTGAGACTGGTCCCTTCTGTCCATTGTAGCCATTCCCCATTTCCAGGCTCATCTCTGGCCCTAGGCAACCCCCATCCTTCTGTCTTCTGTCTCTGTGGACTTGCCTGTTCTGGAACAGTGTTTCAGTTGTAGCTCTGGCTGGTCTAGAACCCACAATGCTCCTACCTCTGCTGCTGTTGCTTCCTCTTCTTCTTCCTTCTCCCCCCCCCCCTTTCTTCAACAGGGGTTTCTCTGTGTAACAGCTCTGGCTGTCCTGGAACTCTGTAGACCAGGCTGGTCTGGAACTCACATAGATCCACCTGCCTCTGCTGACACCTGCCTCTGCTGGGATCAAAGGTATGCGCCGCCACCACCCGGCATCTCTGCTTCTTGAGTTCTGGGCCCACAGGTGCCTGCCACCATGCCCAGTTAGGTTTGCATCTTGACCTTTCTTGATAAACGAAATCGTCATCCGCGTGTCCTCTGTGCTAGCTCCCTCCGGCCGGCACGCTGTGGCCCATGCACTCTGTAGGATATTCATGCTCTGTTTCGGCTTGTGGATAGCATTCCACTTGCACGTGCTGCATTTTCATTCACTGTTGATCATGTGAGTTACTTGGGGACATAGCTATTATGTATGACCTGTGTATATATGCACACAGATGGCTTGGATACATGTGTTCAGCTAGCTCAGTTGGATCCCTGGGAGTTATTCCTGGGAATACATTGCCGAGTGATCCGGTTATTCATGCTGTTTTTAAAGAAACCGCCAAGCTGCTTTCCAGGGTGGCTGCGCCACTGCACAGCTCCACAGTGTGTGAAGACCAAACATTTCTCAAAGTCCTCACTGGCGCTCGCCACTGTCTCCTTGACTGAAGCTGTCCCCGAACCTGTCAAGTCTCATCCTGTCTTGTTTTTTCATATCCCTCAGGGTAGTCTTTTATGTGTCCTTGTATTCTCTGCTGTTTGTCAGCTATAGTTTAAAGGCTAGGAGGTGGCAGACAAACTTTCCTGGGGAGGGAGGTGGGGTCTGTCTTGTTCCTTAACTACTTAATCCTAAAATCTGAGTGAAAAGTTAAGCATTAGTTCAATGCTGCTGCTGTTAAAAAACAACAACAACAACAACAAAAAACCCCTACAAACTTGGTACCTAAAACCAGCACACGTTTATTCTCTTAAAGTTCTGGGCAGTTTAAAATTTATTTCCCTGGGTCCACACCAACGAGGCAGCAGAGACTCTGGACGGACCAACCCCTTCCTTCTCTCCTCCCTGCCCTCCTGTAAGGTGGTTTGGCCTCTGTTTGTAGTGAAATATCCCTTCACCGAGGCTTCCCTTTGATGACACACATGATTGCATGAAGAGTGCACCTAAATAATCTAGGCTAATCTCCCAATCTCAAAATCCTTCCTTTAATCACACCCAAGGTCTCTTTTGCCATTTAAGGAAAGCACTGCAGGTTCCTGGGATCAGGACCTGAGCATCTCGGGGACATTTTCAGCTGTCTGCTCTCAGCAACCATCTGTCTGAGTGAGGAGGCCTCGGAGGCCTCGGAGGCCTCGGAGGCTCAGGTTTGGAGTTGGCTGGTGCCTGGCAAGAGTCCAGGTCTTTTGGAGGCACAGTAAGTCCTAGAGGGAGGTCGGAGTCCTTTGGGCTCAGGCCACTTACTTTTCTTCTTTATTCTTCTTCCTAGAAACAAGAGGAGCTGGCAGCACTGGCAGCCGTGGTGGAGCGGCCTCCGACAGTGCTCCAAAGGCCTCTGCCTCACCACCACCTACCACCTCCATTAATTATTCTGTAAATAGCTGGGCACACGCCTGTAATCCCAGCGCTCGGGGGCAGAGGCAGGTGGATCTCTGTGAGTTCCAGGCCAGCCATGTCTACAAAGCGAGTCCAGAACAGCCAGGGCTGCACAGAGAAACCCTGTCTCCCTGTCTCAAAAAATAGATACTATTCTGTAAACAACACGCCACAATATTTCCCAGCGATATTAAATTATTCACAGAGCACTGGGTGATATCTAAAGGAACGCCCAAGACGTTGCTGGCCTTGGTAGCTCAGCCCCTTCCGTTGAGAGTCGGAGAGCCTGGGAGTCGCCACGCTGCAATCTCACAGGCAGCCAGCAGGGGTCAGCATCCCCGCGCAGAGGCTGCAGCGGGCGGCGCAGGGCTGTCCAGCCACCTCTGGTGCGCGGTGCTGCCAGGTCCTGAGCACTGAGTGCACTGCTCACCGGGCTCGCTCTGCTTCTGCGTGCAGACAGGGAAGGGGCTGGGGGTGAGGGTGTGGTGCTGGGGTGTCCGGCTTGGAGGAAGCTGGCCTCGCCCAGGAAGGAGAGCGAAGAGCGCGTGGGTGGGCGTGGCCCGAGGGCCCGAGGCCCCGAAAGCCCAGAGGCCTCCTTCCTGAGAGCAGGGAACTGTGAGATTTAGGCTTGCAATGAGCTTTCTGCCCAGTGTCTCAGATTCTTGGCCAGCGTTGGTCTGACTCTAAAGTCCTGTGGTTCCTTGTCCAGCTTTGGGGTCTACCAGCGTGCAAGGGGCAGAGATGTCCCTTCCTTAGCAGCCCAGCACCTTGGGGCTGTAGAGACAGAGCCTTGGCTATTGGACTCTGGGCAAAGCCGGGGATTAAAGCCTTAGCTCAGGGCTTTTCTTTTCCACGTGTGTCCTTCCTAGCCGAAGGAGGCTCTCTTGATGGAACACTGCAGATAGTTCAGGGAAACTAAATTCTGGTCTTTAAAGCAGATTCATTACTCGTGAACAAAAAGCAGCCACAAACACTTGTGGATGATGGTATGTATGTACGTTTTCATAGCCAGGAGAGTCATGTGTTTTTTCCTGTTTGTAGAATGCTAAACATCTTCAGAACACTTGGAAAGCAGCGTAGGTATTGGGAGTGGGCGATCGTTTTGTGCTGGGGGCGGGGGCTCACCCTTTCACTCTGGCCTTGGGGTGCTGCAGCATGCTAGCTGCAGAAGACAGCCTTGAGCGAGACCCTTGGTGGAGGCCCCTTTCTGTATGGCCGAAACCTTGGTCAGCTCTCACGTGTGCCGAAGTCCCATGTTAGCCCTCTGCTGAGGTGTACAAGGCCCTCTGGGGATCCTTTCTTAGGTCACACTTTCTCAGTGATTACCATGTGCACAGCTGTGGTCTTGTGTATCTTTTCTGGGAGAAACCCCTTCCCGGTTACCAAAATAATAGTTCCGTTCAGGTTTGTTAGATGAGCTAAGATACTCACTCCATTTGAACCTCAGTGGGAAAGCGGAGGCAGTAAGCATTTCCCCTTGTTTCTATTTATGCTTCATCTTTGGGGTTCCTTTAGGTATCACCCAGTGTGGATGCGTGAATAGTTTAATATTGCTGGAAAATATTGTGCTGTGTTATTTACAAAATTTTTTGAGACAGGGAGACAGGGTTTCTCTGTGTAGCCCTGGCTGTTCTGGACTCACTTTGTAGACCAGGCTGGCCTGGAACTCACAGAGATCCACCTGCCTCTGCTCCTCCCCCTCCCCCAGGGCTGGGATTACAGGTGTGCCCAGCTATTTACAGAATAATTAATGGCCTCCAGCAGTCAGGAATGTAGAATCTTGGTGGGTTATATAAGGCAGTAAGCCACACAGTTTTCAGGGCCTTCGTACTGGGTATCTTCTCTCACTCAGCTCCATTTTAAGTTAATGGGGACCTGCTATGTGTCAGACACCTTGTAGATCAAACACAGGCCAGCCCTTCTATTTACCATGCAGAAGATAGGCATTAAAATGGCTAACAAGGCAGCAGAGGAGGAAAGGAGGCCTGGAGAGGTGAGAGGGAGCAGACAGAAAGTGGGACAGAAAGCAGGTCCCACTGAGATTCAGAGTCAAGATTAAGGATTGTGGTTTCTCACAGCGGAGCTAGGTTCTGGGGTATCTGTCTGCCCCTCCCCCCATGATTTCCTGTCTGGACTCCTCTGCTGTTGAACTTACTGGACTTGGGAGAACATCATGTGCTCTGAGCCTGAGCCCTGACTCTGCTCTTTGGTGTAGGCAGGTCTCAAAGGAGTTGAGGTGAACAGGCCAGAGCCCAGGGTGATGATCCAGATGAGCAGACATCGGAAACCTCAGCAGACAGCATGGTTTACCGGGGCTCTCCCACGGTTAGGTCTGCGGTCCATCTCCACCGCGTTTGCCTGTGTTAGCTCTCTCAGGCCCTCCTTTGCCTGCCTGCACCTGGCTGATAGGAGTAGGCAGCCTAGGCTCTTCTACCTCGCTGATGGGAGTAGGCAGCCTAGGCTCTTCTACCTCGTACTAACAGGCAGGGGTTAACTGACAGATGCTCACCTCCCCTCTGCTAGGTCCATGGACTTTTCCTCATCAAGGTAATCTGCGAGAGACCCCAGAGGTAACCAAATCCACTGTTAGGTAAAGTGTCCCTGAGCAGAGAGCGGCCCATTGTTGCGGCATGGTCTGGTGCTTTATGTTTAATTGTTAATTGCTTCCCTCCCTCCCCCTCCCCCCAAATCTTTACTGTTCTGAGAGCAAACCCTCACGTATAGCAAGTACTGCTATGTAACCTTGCCTCCAAATTATCCTTGACTAGCCAGTAAATACCTACACCTGGGCAAGGCAGACGAGAGGTAGGCGGGGCTAAGGCTTGAGGGCTTGGGAGAGCAGAGCCTGCCCTAAGGATTGGTGAATGGAGAGATGCAGCCCAGATGAAAAGCATGTGAAGCATGTGCCAGTATTTATGGGATTGTGGATGGGAGGTAGCCCAGAAAGGAATAATTAAAGCAGAGGACATGTGATGTGGGGCTGGGAAATATTCAGTTAGCATATGGGGATGAGTTCCTGCCCAGTTCCAGTACACAAGCATATTAAAAATCTAACAGGTGTCTGTGACTTTTATTGATATAATAGTGGGTTAAGTACTTAGCCCCTGTAATAAGTATATCGCTTAAGAACAGATATTAATACTCGATTCTATTACAGCCACAGTCATCTGGGCATTTGTTAGCAAAGGCATCCAGGAGCCTCATTGCAGAACTCCTGAAGCCGCTCTCTGGAGTAGACCTGATCCACCGTCTCACTGGCTCTTAGAATAATTCAAACTAGAAACCTGAAACCAGGCATGTGCTCTCACATTGCATTCAGAGAGGCCTGGGGCTTCACAGCAGAACCCTTGACACTGTAATGGCTGAGGTGGAGCAAGAGGACAGGCGCAGTGCTGACCCCTGGTGCAGCATGAGCCAGGCCTCCAGACTGTTTTCCCTGCTTCCCCTTTCCTCTGACTGTGGACACCTGGGGTCCTCATCCTGGCCACTTGACCCTGGCAGCCAGGTAATGGAATGATAATTGCCGTGTGAGTCAAAGCCCTGGGAGTTGGAAATTGAAGTCTGACAGGCCCAGAGGCTGCTCTGTCTTTCCAGGTGTGGCTATCTCCTGAGCCCAGCCCCACTCTCCCACAGGCCCAGTTGCTGTCCTTTAGCCCAAATACTCCCCACAATCCTCCACATGACTCTCCTGTCTCCCTGACACGCCTCTCTGTCATAAGAAGGTCTCAAGCAACTCCATATCAAAATATGGGCAAAAACCATTAGCACATGAAAGTAGGGTCACGGAACCCCATTTCTAGCCCTATAGAACTTCAAAACAAGTCACTAATGCGCTCTGCTCGTCCCTTTGGCTTCACACTCTGTCTCTCCACCACACACTTCTTTTTTTATATTGAAAATAAATATTTTCATACAATATTTCTGATCATGTTTTCCCTTCCCTCATCTCCTCCCAGGTCTTCTCCGCTTTCTTCTTCTTCCAATTCTATGCCTTTCTCTCTCTCCCTCCCTTTCTTTCTTTCTTTTGAAAACAAACCAGAATAAAACCAAATAAACAAAAGAACAAAACAAAGAAAAAGCTTGAGGAACATATGTGTGTTCATAAACATGCGCATGTAAACACATGCCACAGAAATACAAAATCACAAGCCATAACATTAAAAAAGGTCCATACAAAGCAACATGAGACAAAAAAATCTCTAAAAATACCATTGAGTTTGCTTGTGTTGGCTATCGACGACTGGGCATGGGGCATGCCCTTACATTTGGCTTGATTACCCTTCGAGGCACCATTAGAGAAAACTAATTTTTCCTTTACAAAGAGTTGTCAGTTGGAGATAGCATGTGGGTTAGGGAGCTTGTGTCTGCTTCCCCCTCAGTGCTGGTTGGACCTGTGCATGCTGCCACAGTCTCTGAGTTCATATGTGTGTCAGGCCTGCAGTGTCTGGAAGACACGATTTCCTTGCTGTCATCCACCCACTTTGGCTTTTACAAGTCACAGTTCTTGAGCAAGGCCAGTCAGAAAAAAGATAAAAGAAAAGAGAGAGAGAAGAAGGAGAGGGGGAGGAGGAGGAGGAGGAGGAGGAGGAGGAGGAGAAGGAGGAGGAAGAGGAGGAGGAGGAGGAGGAGAAGGAGGAGGAAGAGGAGGAGGAGGAGGAGGAGGAGGAGAAGAAGAAGAAGAAGAAGAAGAAGAAGAAGAAGAAGAAGAAGAAGAAGAAGAAGAAGAAGAAGAAGAAGAAAGAAGAAGAAGCAGCAGCTCTAAGACCAGTCTCTGCCTGCAAGGCCAAAGGAACTCCCGGCCTGGCTCAGTTTCATCCCCAGTGCTGCCTCACAGCAGATGCTAGGTAAATACTTTCTGAATCATGGCTAGGCGTGACTTTAGAGACACCAGTAATGAAGGGAAGCACCGGAGCAGAAAAGGCCCCCAGGCCATGCTTTCTGCCCATGGACTCCAGCCCAGGCCCATCAGTCAATCTACTTTGCACGCAGGGCCTGATGACGATCGATAAGCCTGGAAGGTTGTCATGGCCTCACCTGTGAAATGAGCTGGCTGAGATGTCTCCTCCACCTCCCTTTGCCTCTCTCTCACTTCCTGCTGCTGATTCTGTTCTCCCAAGGCTCAGTGAAGACTCTCCAGATTCTGCTCCTGGTTCATAGGTTTGGGTGTGTGCTTTGTCCCTCCTGACTTTGCAGGCTGGAAGAAGGGGGGGAGGGGAAAGAGTTTCTTTGGCTCTGCTCCCTTCTCTGGACACACATGACCTCTCCAGTCCTCTTAGCTGCTAGGCACCCTGCTGGCAGTTTCGCATCACGGAGTATCCTGGGAAATGAGGCTGGAACGGCGCAGCCTGGAGAGCTCCAGCTGCTGCTGGGATTTGCCACAGTGTGCCTGTGTGGAAAGTGTCTGCTGGACACAGAACATACACAGTTCCTGAACTTCAAAAAGGCCCAACTGCCATGCACTTGGCATTGATAAGGGACAGGGACCTGAGAAAAAGGGATCATTCTGGGAAGGCTTCCAGGAGTGTGAAATGCTGACTTCCATCACTGCGAGCAAAAATTCAGCAGGTGGCATGGCATCCCGGTGGTGCAGGAAGAGCTGTGGTTGGTATTCTGGGTAGCAGAGAAAAGCGGGAAGCTCGGAGGGACCTGCCCTGGATGCTGAGCACCCTGCGTGACCATCCAGGCTGGGTGATTGCTGCTTGCTGGTTTCAGATGCTGAAACACATTAGAGAAAAAGGACTCTTGGTAGTCATCCAGGGATGTTGTCCTTCAATACCACTTTTATTGCGGTGGTCGTGGTCTCTCACTGGCCTTGGGCTTGACAACTGAGGCTGGCTGGCCAGGGAGTCTCAGGGATCCTCCTGTCTCTACCTCTCAAGCTTTGTGCTTACAGGTGTGGGCACTACAATAGCTTTGTTTTTATGTGGGCTCTGGGGATTGAACTCAGGTCATGAAGAGCTGAGCCCCACTCCCCAGCCTTAACCTTCATTTTGAAACCTGCATCCATCTCCACCCTCGCCGTCTGCTGAAACAGTTTTTCACCGTTGACCAGTCCTGTTGCGTCATCAACCATTCCTTAGAGTCCCCTCCCGCCTGCCCCACAGATCACTCTGAAGTCTTCGCAGATGTCACAAGCTCAGAGCATTGTGGCATCCCCAAGTGTTCTCATGTGCACAAAGGTTTCAGACCCAAGGAAACAGGCCAATCCTTTCCTTGTACAGATCAAACAAACCATGGCCCAGAAAAGACGGGACTTGGAGAATCTCCACATGTGTGTCCCTTCTTGTGCCTCACCTAGGCAGCACAGTGGAGCTGGCCCTGGTGGTGGGGATGCAGGTGAGCCGCCCTGAGGGCAACAGCATGGGAGCATGGGAGCACTGGCCCTGCCTTAGCCACACGTCTGCTCAGTGAGGTTGCATGGGAGCAAGGTGATCCCCCTCCACTCATTGTGGTAGTTGGGAGAGCTGGCTCCAAGGTCATGAAAGTGGGAGTGCTGTCTCTGCCCCTCGTTGGCTGGAGAGCAGGCCCTGCCCCTCACCTGGGCAGCGCAGTAGAGCTGGCCCATCCCCTCCCAGGCTGCAGCCTTGGAAGAGTGCCCTGGCTCCTCAACTGGGAGGCACAGGAGAGCTGGCTCTGGGGGCAAGGGTGGGTGAGTTGGCCCTGAGGGCATGAGAGTGGGAGAGCTGACCCTGCCTCCTGCCAGTGGTGGCAGTGGCTGGCCTAATCTAAGCAGTATTGGAGAGCTCACTTTAGTGATATGGAAAAGGGGAGCTGGCAGGCTGACCAGCTCAGCTACTACCCAGGCCCAGATCCAGGGCTTTGAGTTGGCCCACCCCAACATCTACCCCATCAGTGAGCTGCTGGAGCACGTGAAGGGGCCGGTCCTGCAGAATCAAAGCTGCAGGATCTCCATGACACAGTCAACAACAGGATAATCAGGAGGAATCCCAGTGAGGATCCAATATTGATGGTGTCGTAGCAGCCAGAGTCCTTGAGAGACCAAAGGATTAGAAATCAGTGGGTATTACTTTAAAGTTTAAAGCACAAGCCTGAACTAAGGCCAGCTAGGTGGAGACATGTCCAGCCACCTTCAGGGAAGAACTAGCCTCAATGCCCTGAGGGGAAGAACTGGCCTTAATGCCCTGAGGGGAAGAACTAGCCTCAATGCCCTGAGAGGAAGAACTAGCCTTACTGCATTCTTTCTTGCCCACTAGAGATACAGTTGCTAGGAAACAGCTAGGAAGGGAAGCTAGACCATTAATGGTTTGGGGGCCTTTCTATAGCCAATCAATTCAGAATGCAATATTCCCTTTTTTGTTTCGACCAATAGATGCTTGCCAGGCAGGAATCCCCCTGCTTTGGGCGGGCTGGGAGGGACTGGAACCTTTAAATCACCCAACTAACCTGAGCACAGAGCTCTTGGCTCTCACTGCTTCGGCTGTGGGGGTGTGAGCCCAAGCTGCAGCTTGTAATAAAAAGATCCTTGTGTGTTTTGCAATGGACTGGACTCCTGGTGGTGGTCTTTTGGGGCCTCGTGAATTGGGCACAACAACCTGAGCCAGACCAATGAGTCATTGCAATGAACATTTGCAAGTGAAGGTGTGTAGACAGAGGGATATACTGTGGGACACTCTGTGACACGCTACAGCTTCCACACGAGTTTTTTTTCTTCTTTGTTTTGTTTTTTAAAAAATGTCCCTTCCTGCCTTCATGTTACGACTCTGTGAACCTGCAAGCAGTATACTGTCTTCTGGAACCTCCTAGTATGAATACTTCTGTGCCAAGGGCTGCTACGAGCAGTGTGATAAAGGGAGAATTTTTGGAATTTTGGTTTCTTTAAAAACACAGAAATATTATAAGAACATGTTTTTGTTTTAATCGAAGGGGTGGAAATAAGAGGCTGCTTCATAGCAGCTGACTATGATTTGCCTTGTGCTCTAACAGAGGCATGATTTTGCCAGCTGTAGATAGTTTCTATGATTGTGTGATGTCTGAAATTCTGGTGACATATATAAATGCTAGGGCCACAAGAGGCAGATTGGGTTGTTGGTTGCAGTTTGTTAATTAGTCGAGATCAAAGAAGAAACAACAAGAAATTCGATATCCTGACGACAAAGAGCAAACTTGCCCCAGGGAGCTCAACGACCCTAATCAGCAGGAAGTAGTCTAACTCCGTCCCTTTCCCACCCCTGACTTTACTCTCTATCATTTTTTCCCTTATATCTAGTGTTAGGGGGTTGAAAGGGTGGAGAAAGGAAGGAGGAGGATGGCAGAAAGGAGAACCTACGACGCAGCAAACCCCGCTACAGTGTTGTCCTCTGCCTAGGTGCCAACGAAAGTTTCTCCTAGTTTTGTCCTTGCAAGACTGCCCATTGGCAGCCTAAGCTCTGGGGCACAGAGCTGGGGATTAGCCTTCTGTCTTTCAGTGCAGGGCTGGGTGGGGTGACTATCTGAGCCCAGGCTTTCTAACCAGTTGAGTTTTCCCACAGTGAAGCACAAGTCCTGGCTGTCATTGAAGGTCACACTGTTAGGATTTGTCTGCAAAAGTGCCTTGGTGGGTGGAGCCAAGATGTGCTGCAAAGAGGCCACAGTATGCAGCAGATCTCACGGGAGGTTTATTTGGGAGGAGAGTAACAGAGGCTTCCTCTGAGTGATGGAGGAAGGGAAGAGAGGAAGAGAAGGCACCAGGCTTTTATAAAGGAGTAGAGTGCATATGTATAGGGAAATTACTTGACTCCTGGCGATAGTGGAAATGTGTACCATTTTGGCAGCTGATGATGACACCGTTGCTATTGGTAGTTTACTGAGGGTGGGCTTAGGAATGGGATTTTCCAACTTTTTTTTCTCTTATTCATTATAAAAGGTGGGAAAATATTTATGTACGACTGGTGAGGTTGGTATGGGGGTGCTGTGCTTGTGAGATGGCTTCGTGCCTCTGGGGTTGTTGACAGTTTGGGGCACTTTATCCTTACCATCAGGGCACATTTGGTAGCTATGAGTCTCTGGCTCCTCAGTTAACGGTCAGTAAAAGCACAAAAACAAGAATGGCAGAGTACAATTCCGTACGGGGTTCTTAACGGCCCGTCTGGAGACACCGAGGTCTCCTTATGTCTTGGGAGGTTGGTGTGAGGTTGTTGGATTTTGTTTATTTTTACTCTTCCTGATCGGTTGGCACAGAAACAGCAGTTGGAAGAAGAGGCAAAGGACACCCTTCTGCGGCTGGAAGAAGATCTCGTCCCTGTCAGTTTTGGAGTGCTACTGCGGCCAAGGAGTCGATTGTCCTTGAAGGGTGAGTATGCTACCTGTTAGAGGTCCTGGGTGAACTGGGAAGAAAACTGATGATACAAGGTCAGGGAGGTCATTAGCCCTGCTGTCTTGGTGGTGATGCCCACATTTATTCCTCCATAAGGGACCAGATTTGACCCACCCTCTTATTACCTTGAGCAACTGTTCAGACCACAACTGTAATTGGTAGGGGTTCTTCTTCATGTACTACTCCCAACATGGGGAAGAGAAATACTAGTGTGCAAACTCCTGATCAACCAGCAGGTAGCAATGGTAGACTTGAGTACCATAAAGAACTGAGGTATTATGGACGGTAGGGCACTAGGGCTGAGGTGGGGTCCTGAGGGTTAAGGTTTTGTTGCAGCCCAAGAAATTTAACACCCTCACAAAAAATGTTCCAGAGGCCTTAAAGCAGTTTGCCATGCCAAAGAGGATGATATGAAAAAGGGAGGGAGGACTTGGGGCAGTTGTAAGGATATTTGACAAGGTTACGAGAGAAGCTTCAAGTGGCAGTTGTGAGATAGTCCCAAGAGGAACATATCCAGCAATCCCCAAAGCAGCCAGGTTGGGGGACATTAAGGAATCCATGGGCTGAGGTCAGAGTCTGAAGCAGGAGATAAAATGATGGGTCTGTATTGTTTAGGAGAGGGAATATTAAAGAGGTTATGACCTTGGAGGAATGTTGAATCACCTCCCCTACCTCCCCTATCTCCAGGGGTTGAGTAATCAGGATTATTTTCTCTGGATCTTTCCCACCCAGGATCCCATGGGTCCATGATAAAGAGGTAAAGGGCCCCATCTTGTCAAGAGAGGAGGGAGGCACGTACGGCAAATGGTATTGGCCAGACCAGGATGGACAACCTCCATCTCTATCTGGGCATTCTTTACAATAGCCTTCTGTCTGGTCGTAGAGGAAGCTGGCAGAAAGGCCAATAAATGAAGGAGGAGGAGTGGATTTAGGTGGATATAGAAGGATGGAAGCCTGCTACAGAACCATTTCCCAAGCCTATTTGGGGGACTGTTTGCTATAAGTGAGGGTTTCTTGAACCTCAGATTTGCATATGTAAGAGCTACTCTGGACAAAAGCAGAAAGCAGGCAGGAGGGAAAGGAGGAAAAGGACATGTCCAATCCAGTAGAGTCAGACCCGGCTGCTAGAGTGAAGCCTCGTTCTTCTGGGACCTGGGACAAGGTGGCTGATCTCCTCACCCTCTGAAACTCAAGGGAGCAGGGCCCTGTCGGGGTCCATACAGAGGAAGGGAAGTTTTCTTGAGGTGGAGTAGGTGACTCCAATAAGGAAGCTCCTCAAGGTTGGCAGCTGGGAGGGTTACAAGAATTATCTTGAAGGGACCCTGACATTTAGGAGGAAGGCATGAGAGACATTGGTCCAGAGGGAAAGAAGGACCTGATCACTAATGTTGATTGGGGACAGACAGGAGTTCGTGTGTGGCCTGGGTAGGTAGTGTCAGTAAACCTCCATAGGAGTGAGGGAAGATGACAGAGAAGGGGAGTGAGTAGGTGATCATGGATAAACAAGGGTTTAGGTGAATGACAGGGGGTCAGACCAGTCATCCATACATGAGCTCAAATGGTGAGATAGAAAGAGGTTACTTGAGGAGAGCCTATAGCCTGAAAAGGGCGAGCGATACAGCTTTACCCAGTCGAGGTGATGTTTTTGTGACAGTTTGACAAGGTGTTTTTAAAGGAGCGATTAGTTTGTTCTTTCTTGAGGACTGGAGATGGTATGGAATATGAAAACGCCAAGAGATTTTGAGAGCTTTGGCTAGGGTTTGGGAAATCTGGGAGGTAAATTCAGAACCATTGTCTGACTGGAGGAAGGTGGGGATTCCAAAGTGGGGCAATGATCTCCCGGAGGAGGAGGAGGAGGTCAGAGACTGTCTGAGCCCTTTTGCTGGTGGTGGGGAATGCCTTCACCCGCCCTGAAAAGGTGTCTGCCAAGACCAGGAGGAACCTAACCCATTTGACTGTGGGCATGTGGCTAAAGCCAGTTGGTTCTGGAGAGACAGCCTCTGCCCTGGTGGGTAGGAAAAGTAGGGCTGTGATATCTGGAGCTCGAGTCTGACATTTAACAGATTTTATAAGAGGCAGTAATAGCCTTAAGATACACAAATCCTCAGGGATGGACTGCAGTGAGTCTTAACAGCCTTTTTGTTAGGATGAAAGAGCTGGTGTAGATAGGACAGAATTTTATGAGTGTCAGTGGATTATAGAGTAAGGATGTCCTGTGGGTGAAACAGGCCTCCACCTCCAAGGGCCAGAGCTCTAGCTGCCTCATTGGCTCATTTATTTCCCTTAGTGATGATGGAATTATTGGCCTGGTGGGACCAACAGTAGACAATTTCTTTAGCAGCAGGAAGATGGGAGGTTTGTAGCACGGCCATAATTTGGTTTGAGTTGGTTATGGATCCTCCTTTTGTTTTAGATTGTTGGAGAAAGGTCTTGTGTTGTCAGATGCTGGTTTCAGTGCCCTATGATCTGGTTACTGCCTTGCCATGGGCATTGTTATGAATGTTTAACCATCTCCTGTATCCATGTGATTTAAGGAATGTTTCCCAATTATCTCTGATTGGTTAATAAAGATGCTGAAGACTGTGACTGGGCAGAAGAGAGGTAAGTAGGGTTTAGGTTCCTGGGCTGGGGGTCGAGAGGCTGATGAGGCGGGGAAAGAGAGGAGAAGGAGATGTAGCAGGAGAGAAGGAAGGAGCTCTGGGCCTGGACAGGATGGACTAGGAACATGAGGTCAAGGGAAGTGCGTCAGACGGATAAACTGATACAGAAGCCACTCAGGAGTCATCAGATTGCAAGCAATTGAATAGAATAGCTCAAATTCTACCCAGCAGAGCACCTACAGCTTAATAATAAATCACAGTCTCTCTGTACCAGTCATTAGGGAACTAGCTGGTTAAAGAAAGCTGCTGCTGTAATAATTTCCTGTATTAACTAACATGTGCAGAATAATTAATTCATTTTACAATAAGTAGTATACACTCTTTCCAGATGACAGTGTGGGACAGGATATTGGAGTCTGTATAGACATTTAGGGATTGTCCTTGTGCCAATTGAGGCACACAGTAATAACTATTAGTTCAGCCTGTTAATTAGTGGTGTGTGTGTGTGTGGGGGGGGGTGCCTCAACCACCTCGGCATCTGACACTATGGCATGGCTTGCTCTTTGGGCTCCTCGTGTAAAAAGGAGCTGCTCTCAGTGTACCAGGTACACATGGCCTGAGGCAATGTGTCCTCCTGTAAGAGTGAGGGGTGGGACAGTAGTTCCTCTAAGGTTTCAGTACAAGAATGAGATGGGGAATAGTTTGTATTTGGTCAAGAAAGATTTGAGATGTTGAGGGGTGGGCATGAGTGGAAAGTAGGTGTGGCATCTTCTACTAGTGCCACCTGGAGAGACAGCCCAGGAGGGAGGTAGAGTTTGTAAGTCTTTATGTGCTAAGAGGTGGGGCAGGTTGTGGGAGGAGAAGATAGTGGTAGGTGACCCAAAAGTTAGTTTTTTGGGCTCACAAATGAGGAGCTCAGAAGCTGCTAAAGCAAGTATACAGGGTCCGAGTCTCTGGGTGGTCAGAGTTTTTTGAGAGGTATGCCATGGGTGCAAAGGAAGGTTCCAGTTGGTGGCCTAGGAGCCTGAGGACGCATCCCTCTTTTTCTGTTGCATAGAGAAAGAGGGATGGGTTAGTTCTGGAAGGTGTAGTTCTGGGCCGGAAGATGAGCCAACAGAGCTTCTGAAATGGCTTGGTAATGGGTATGAGAAGGGGTTTGTGTGAGGGGCCAAGGGGCTGCCTCATCCAGGGGCTGGGCAAGGAAGGAGAAGGAGGGGATTCGGGAGCATAAGAAGCCAGACATTCCTAGGAATGCTCCAAACCCTCTCTGTGGTAGAGGAGACTGTGAGGGAGCGGATTAGCTGTTTTATATCCTAGCCCACGTAGGTGCCCCGAGGGGTGGACAGTCGGACCTTAGACAGCGAGACTCTGGAGCCCCGGCTGGACAGGAAGTTTAGGAGAGCAGAGGTGACAGTTGGCTGATTTGTAGAAATGAACTGCAGAGAAGGTCATCTGCATAATGCATGAGTTTAGATTTAGGGAGAGATAAAAAGAGGAGATCAGAGGCACTAGATGTAGAGCTGGAGGTTCTCCAAGACACCCCAAAGGAGAGCCTGGCTCCAGGACTTTCAGATGAAGGCAGAAGGAAAAAAACAAAACAAAAAAATCCCGTGCCCCCCCACCAAACCTGCAGCCTCACCCAAAGGAAATGTACGAGTCAAAATAGAGGGTCAACTGTAGCGTTAAGGACCGTGCCCGAGAGTCCCCGTGCCTCCAAGAACGAACACAAGAGGGTGCCAGTACTCAGTGGCCCCTTGCTCAGATCCGGGGGGGGCATTTATTCTGACCTTGGGGAGGCATTTATTCTGACCAAGGAGAACTTGCTAATTGCTGGTGTCAGTGCCCAGTGGTTGGTAAGGTGGAAAGGAAGTCTGTTGCAGGTGGCCAGGGGACAAGGGATAGGGTCCTGGCGTTGCTTAGACCCAGGATGCGAAGCCCACAGGCACCAGGACTTCCGACCAAGTAGAAGCCAAGGTGTGACATAAAGAGGTCAGACCCTGCAAAAGAAGTCGTGAGAAGTTTACTGGCAGGGGGAGGGTGCAGGGAGGGTGGAAGGGTATACAGATGCTGCTCTGAGTGATGGTAGAAGGGAAAAGAGATTTGGAAGAGCCGGCACTGGCAGGAGAATACTTGACTCGTGGCAACAGTGGAAACATTTTGGTGGCTGGTGTTGACATGGCTGCTGTCACTAGCTCACCGATGATGGGCTTAGGGATGGGGTTTCCCATTACACACACTCTGTGTGAGGGCCAGGTGGCAGGACCTCAGAGAAGAGTGGGCTTCTGCCACAGGGGTCTGCAGAAAGGGGCAGGACGGGGGGCGGGGCTTGCTTAAACCACGCCTTTCATCTTTTTGAGTCAGAGAAGGGAGGCTGGTTACGCAGCCATATTCTCGCCTCAGCACCCCATGCTGGCCTTGGGGCCTGGCTGAGAAGGGTAGGGGCTGGCGAGTTCCTTAGTGGTAGCATCGTCCCAGAGCTGAGGGAGAGCCTGGGCCTTCTGTGGCTTTGCAAACGAATAGGAGGCTGGAGTGATGTCCTTTGCTTCCCTGAGGAGTACCAAACGGACCTCACCTGGCATTCTTCCTCCTGCTCCTCAAGGAGCCCACAGCCACTCCCAGCTCTTGAAGAGGCTAAGGCTGGGAACGGGGCTGAGTGAACGGAGGGGTCCTGTGTGTGCCCTGGCTTTGGGAGGGTGAGCAGGCAGGGTGTGCCAACTCATCTCGGGATCAGCCCGGTCCCAGTCAGAGTTTCAGTGGCAGTGGGAGGGGCTGGCTAACATGGAAACAGCAGAGACTCCACATCTGCACTTGACATTTAGCTTGAAATTCAAGAGATAGTAACATTTGTCATCATTAAAATAAAAAAAAGAAGAAGAAAAAAAGACTTTCCGTGGAATTACAAACGGAACCCTGATTTGGGTTGTTGCTGTTTTTGTACATGTTTAATCTGCATTTCTAGACAGAGCTGTGTATCTGGGCATGTGTGGTGGTGATGGTGGGGACGTATGCTGTTAGAAAGCACTGAGTGAGCATCGCCGACAAATTCTGAAATCTCAGGGAAAACTGGCCCTCTGCTGAAGGGGCCTGGAAGACTGTACCCGTGTGCCTACTATGTGTCTCCATCAGTAGACCTGATGGAGGGTCAGTGCCTATCAAGTGCCTGTAGCCCTGGCTGGCCTTGAACTCAATATGTAGCCCTGGCTGGCCTTGAACTCAGTAGGTAGCCCTGGCTGGCCTTGAACTCAGTACGTAGCCCTGGCTGGCCTTGAACTCAATATATAGACCTGGCTGCCTTTAAGTTCAAACTCACAGAGCTCTGTCTCTCTCTCTAGAGTGCTGGGATTAAACACTTGCGCTGTGTGTGCTTGCACGGCTGCAGGGACTGACATACGGGTTTCTCGGGACTGAAGGAAGGATATATAGACACTGAAATGCTGGGATTCGGTGGTCTGGGAGAAACGATTGCTATTGGCTCAGCAGTCCCAAGACCAAGTTCTCAGCACAAAGGAGATTCATTTGCTCCAGAGAGACACTGGGCAGGTAAGAAGAGACAGGACAGAAGACAGAGGAGGGAAAAGGGGAAGGGGTATTCTTTCTAGAGGGCAAAGGACTGTCTCTGGATAGAGAGGAGACAGACATGGCACATAGGAAAATGTCAGTTTATAAAGGTACAAGGGGAAATCTTGTGTTAGGATGAGGTATTTAATTTTGATTGGACATGTTAATTAGGGCAGCTGAAGGGGGCTTTTGATTGCTGGACTTTAATACTCTGATAGCTGGACCTTGATAGTCAGTCTCAGGAGGAGGAAGTGGCTAGCTTCAGGAATGTGATTCAACAGTTTTTGTCGAGGTAGAGGGAATTTGGGAGAAGGGCAAGGCCTGCCTGAGCCATGTTTGTTATGCTAGGGTGCCTTTGGCGGGCTCTGTGGTGGAGAAGCCACAGCAATCCAGAAATGTTCATGTTTATTACATGCTGAGCAGAGAGGTGGGTCATTGGACACAGACAAACAAGGAGGCAGGGGCATTGCCTACAGTTAAACAAGGAGTCAGGTGCAGCTCCTCTTGGTAAGAGCAGTCTGCAGGAAGCAGTTGTCAGGCTGTAAACATTCAGGGAGACAAAGCTGCGGTGGGCATTTTCCACACACACTGTCAACGTTCAAACTCAGACCTGAGGCAGGACTTGCCATCCTTCCGAGCCTCACCTGGAGAAGTCTTTGCCTCTTCCATGGGGCTGACACGGTGGTCCTGACATGGCTGGCCCACACCAACAACACACATTCACTTAGGGCTTATGAGGCCCCCAGTGCATCACTACATTCAGCCCGGAAGGCTGTGTGGTCCTTGGGAACTGCTGTCTCCCTGCTCTTGGTCATCTGGTAGTCTGGGGCTTGTAGGTGGGCTGTGAATGTGCCTCAGATTGCTAGGCTCTCCATTTCCTGATGCCCACAAAGCCCCCACTGATCCTCAAGGTCAACAAGCAGAGGCTCATTCCATTCCCTGATGCCCACAAAGCCCCACTGATCCTTAAGGCCAATGAGCAGAGACTCATTCCATTCCCTGATGCCAAAAAACCCATCCTGATCCTTGAGGCCAGTGAGCAGGTCCCTGGACCTTTAGGAAGCTGGCCACTGTTTTCTTGCTAACATCTGATTATTTGTTTTTGTCTGCCTTCCCACTACATTGATTTTTTTTTGTGTGTGCGTGGTCACCATTTTCTCTATCCTGAGAACTTGTGTCTTTGTTTTTCCAGCCCAAAGCTCTGAGGTTCCTCTCTCCCCTCTGTAGGTGTGGGATTAGCTCTGGGGAGAGAGCTCAAGGAATCATTTAATATATTCACAAAAAACACATAAATCAACAAAAAGCTGCTGATTAGCCTCCTAAAGTCCCCGTGTCCCCAGGAGAGTCCTCAACTCCTGCTTCTTAAGCCATCTCACCACGCCTTCTGGGCGGGGCTGTCGAAAGATGGACAGACACCTAGCTCCATGAGAGAGGCTAATTGAATGGAGGTGACAAATGGAAAATCTAGGACCACACGGGGTCTGGAACTGGACCATGAGAGAAGAGAGAGAAGAGAGGGAGAATTCAGGCAGAGGCATCTGAACTGGGGCATGAGAGAAAAGACGGGGAGAGTAAGAGAAGAGGGCAAGCAAACCAAGAGAGGAGCCAAGGACCAGGGGAAGCATTGAGAGAGACAGAGACACACACAGAGAGACACACAGAGAGACACACAGAGAGAGAACCAAGAAGGCAAGTAGGACAGGAGCAAGCCAGCCAGGAGCCAAAGGCAGTTTTATATAGGAACAAGAAGCTGGGAGAAAGGAAGTAAGCCCAGCCCCTGGGAGGAAGGACGGGTCTGAGTGCTGGGAGGAGCCACAGGTACTGAATGAGCCTTGCCGCGACTTCTTTGGGACCTGGCTTGACGGAAGGCTTTGGGTGGGACAGCTAATGTGCTGTAGTCCCCAGGGATTTGGAGATTGGTTGTGGAAATGAGACCAATCCACATTACAGCAAGAGCGCTTACAACGAGCTGACTGTGACTTCGACAATGCTTGTAACCTCCGTAGCCCGTTAACCCCCCTGAGTGGGGGGTCTTATTAATGAAGGCCAATCCTGTGTGGCCTGGTGCCCACTAGTTGTTGAGCCTTGTAGGTTGGAGTGGCCAGAGGAGGCTTCTGAGACCGAGAGCCCCTTGCAGATAAGGAGTGTGGGGTTCATCTCTGTACCTCCGTTCCTAGCCCGTTCCTGAACTTCAGGAGTGAATGAGAAAAAGAAATCGAAAGGAAAGGAAAGGAAAGGACAGGACTGCTGCTAGGTATGGTGGAGGAGAAAGTTTAGTGCAGATGAAAGGGAGAGCATAGCCAGAGGCAGGACATCTGAGTTCAGAGAGGTCTGGCCGGACTGAGCTGGGCCATGTGGGGCACAGAAGAAGCCAGCTGCAGCAGCCAGGAGACAAGAGGCCTGTAGCCAAAATGTCTGGATTGCATAGGGAAGAGCCTCTGGCGGAAGGGCAGCCCAGCCTCTGGGCTGGAGAGTTCAAGGCCGAGCGCATGTCAGCCGTACTCTGTAACAGGTAAGGCCGGAGCGACGCTGAGAACCCAGAGTTTGCCTCGATAGGTTGACTAGGCACCTCAACCTTTTTGTCCTGGAGTTGAACCTTACCAAGGAGGCATTCGATAAATCCATTTGAAAGGAGTAGATGATGGGGCCTGGAGCTGGGCTTAGTCGTGGAAGGACAGGACTTAGGTGGCTGGGAGAAGGCAGGACCATCAAGACCGGAAAGAAGCATGGCTGACACGTGGGGGCAGGGCTTCCGGCTGTTGGCTGACAACTAGCAAGAAGCAAAGCATTTAACGGCCGGACTCCTTTTTCAAGTGCTGTGTGGTAGAGGGTCTCTCGTCCTCATCAAAATGCCTTTATACCAGAACACAGAGTCCAGGACCGCGGCACTCTCAGAGATGGGAGAGTGAGCGAGTGGGGGTGGGGAAGCCTGACGCCCCAAGGCACTGAAGCAGAGGTCTGCAGGCAGGTTTCAGCTCTAACAGGTAACGCGGGGCATGGATGGGAATACGGATATTTTGTCCAGGGTAGCAGGAGGAATTTAGAGTTCCTTGTAGAAAACAGGATAGCTTGGCTCCTTGGCCACCCGTGCAGGTTTTTCAGGGCAACAGAAAAGCTAACCTATGCGCATGGCAGGCGTGCTGGCTGGAGGCAGAGGCAAACAAGCACTCTGCACATTTCTAACAAAGGTGCTAAACTGTCCGTAGGACCCGAGAGACGCCCCAGACAGTCCCCTCTCCAGTGAAAAGAGGAGGGGCTGTGGAGAGCTGCAACAGAGGTCGGCCACTAATAGCTCCTTCATAGTCCTTGTTCGTTTGTCTCTGCAGACTCAGCTCACCACTAAGGAGGTAAGATCCAGTGAGAGACGGATGTCTGCTTCCCGGGTCTGGCTGGGGTCGTCCCTGCCTGTCTCCTTGCTCCAAGGCTCACAGAGCGGACAGGGCTCCGGTGGAAGGTCTGCAAATTAACCACTCCCTCTCCCATCAGGGACTCTCTAGTCTGCTCTCATGGGCACTGGGCAATGGGGTGGTTAATTTGGGGTTTTGCCACTCTCTGATATGTTGCTCAACTAGTGCCAAGAATTTTCTTAGCCGTCCTGGCAGACTGAGAAAGTGCTCAGGACAGAACTGCTGGTGTCAAGACCCTGACAAGAAGCTCCCAGAGGTATCTAGAGTAACAAAACCCGTTAGGCACACTAAACAGACTGTAGAGGGTAGCAATCTGTTTGCAGTGCCGAGTGTTTTGGTGTTCAAAAAACATCAGAAGACCACCCAAACTTTATAAATTTTGCTTTTGTTTTTTCTTTTCAGACAGGGTTTCTCTGCGTAGTTCTGGCTGTCTTGGAATTCACTTTGTACACCAGGCTGGCCTCAAACTTAGATATCTGCCTGCCTGTGCCTCTCAAGTGCTGGGTAAAGGTGTGTGCCACTACTGCCCAGAGTTTTGATTAGCTAAATTTTGTTCAAGCTGCATCCGACCCCAACTAACAGGGTAGATGGGCTTTTAAAAGCAAAAGCCATAATGTATCCTTACAGATATGCACTTCTGCAGGGGTGAGGTGACATCCGGATCTTTTGCATTACTGTCTTAACAGCCTCAGGTTGCTTACGGGGCCTAAACTCCGCCTTCCTCCTCAGCTGCTTCACCGAGGATCAAGCACTGGGCTAGGTGAATGTCAGTTATTCACTCTTAGCCCCGGACAAGCCCAGGGGCTCAGGGAAACCAACCTTTGCAGAACTTGCCCGTGGCTGGCCTTTTTGAGGCACAATCTAAGCACAGCACAGAAGAACCAGACTCAGATGCAGAAAAACTTCAGCCTGTAGGAGTCGTACAGATCAGGTGGCCCCATCTAGAGATGACTACCCTTCTTCACCAAAAGGACAATTGGCAAAATGGCCATCATTATGACATGTTGGGCGCTGACTGCTTAAACAGGAGTGGAGCCCCTCGGTGGGCTTAGATGCGATCACCGGGTGGCTTTTCTGAAGGAAAACCAAGGCCTGGAAGCCACAGTCACCTTGATACCTAAACCACACAAAGACCCAACAAAAAAAGAGAACTTCAGATCTATCTCTTTTATGAACATTGATGCAAAAATACTCAATAAAATACTGGCAAACCAAATCCAAAAAACACAGCCAGACCCAGGTAGCAGACTCCAGGTTCAGCCTGACCAGGGAACCACCACGTTGCAAATATAGTAGAGACGACAGCACAGGAGAGAGCCAGCACAGGTGGGAATTCTGGAGAGACTTCCCCCAGCGCAGCAGCCGTGTGAGAGAAACCCCTCAAGAGCCATCACCCATCCGCTCTGTCAGCTTCTGGAAGCAGTGCAGCCTTCTGGGGCCTTTTGCTGACTAGGTGTCCGTCCCATACACACACTAGCACATACTAGGTACACATGGGCCTAGTGACGGGATGTGGTGATGAGCAGGTGGACAGGCAATGGCCACCCATTTTGAGACAGTTTCAGGAAGCAGGGGACTGAGGCTGGTGGACAGAGAACACACCAGGAAAGAACCCATTTAATTACTTGATAACGTCCAAAAGGGATCAGAGAGGCATGTTGGGCATCGCTGGAAAGATTCTGCTTGCTTTGGAAACTTCTAGGAAAGGAGAGGTCCAGACTTCGTCTGATCACTTCAGGAAGTAGGAGGAAATTGAAGCAGTCATTAACAGTCTCCCCTCCAAAAAAAGCCCTTGGCCAGATGGTTTCAGTGCAGAATTCTACCAGACCTTCAAAGAAGAGCTAACTCCAATTCTCTCCAAACTATTCCACAAAATAGAAACAGAAGGAACATTACCAAACTCATTCTACGAAGCCACAGTCACCTTGGTACCTAAACCACACAAAGACCCAACAAAAAAAGAGAACTTCAGATCTATCTCTTTTATGAACATTGATGGAAAAATACTCAATAAAATACTGGCAAACCAAATCCAAAAACACATAAAAGATATCATCTACCATGACCAAGTAGGCTTCATCCCAGGCATGCAAGGGTGGTTCAATATATGGAAATCCATCAATGTAATCCACCATATAAACAAACAGAAGAGAAAAACCACATGATCATCTCCTTAGATGCCGAAAAAGCACTTGACAAAATCCAACACCCATTCACATTTAAAGTCTTGGAGAGATCAGGGATTCAAGGAACATATCTAAACATAGTAAAGGCAATATAAAGGGTGGACTTTGACACATCGTGGGGTTTTCAGTGGCCTGGGGTGGCCATGCGGAAGATTGATGGAGAAGGATGGTCTTTTGGAGGAGCCAGCTGTCAGGCCTCAAGAACCCTCAGAAAGACAGAGCATGGCCATGCTTACACAGAGCCTTATTTTACTTCCTGCATGTGAAACTGAAAAAAAAGAAAAGAAAAAGAAAGTCCTGATTTTCCTTTTATAGTGGTCAAAACTTCCAAAATAGTTCTTTTTCCAGTTCAGTTACTTTAAGGATAAGATTATGTGTGCAGGGATATTTAGCCATCACTGCGTTCGGCAAACGCAGCTCTAGGGTGTTTGCAGCCACAGTGTCCTGTGTCCATACCCTTGCAGGCTCCCGAGGCTCCACAGCAGCCTGCCCTTCCGCCCACATGGAGCTGTGTCTCTCCGTCCTTCTCCAGGCTGAGAAGCCGGTGGCATTCCTACAAAGATAGCAGCAGGCAGTTGATTTGGAACTAGACGGTGAGATGGCAGGGGATAAGGCCCCTGTCCCTGCCTCCAGGAAGCTCTGTAGTCCTAGGAACCCCGCTGAGGGCAGACTGGATTGCTGTGGGCCTGGTGGGGTGATGGGCTTGACCAGATTTAGGATTGCAAGTCCCACATCTCAGGACTGCTTCCCCGCACCTCCAGGTTAGTGAGGAGATCCTGGCCGTTCAACCTAGCAGGGACTCCAACTGGGGATTCCTTCCCTCCTCATCTCATCCCTCACCTTCACTCACCACCCAACAGGCCTTTGAAACAATCTAGCATGTCCTACTAGATAACGGTAGTAAAATGAACAATAGCAACCCACTTTATATCATTTCTCCACCATGCTGCTTGTCATAATCACTTGGAAAATTTTAAAAAATGATGAAGGGCTTCGGTCCCACCTTGGTAATGAGGTGTGACGGGCTTTCCACAAGTGTCCTCCTGTGCAGCAGATGGAGAGTCACTACCTAGGCTTGAGGATATCAGAAGGAGGCGGTGGGAAAGGGGCAGCTGAGTCCTCTGTCCCTCAGCGGTTTCTGCTGGTAGCCAGACCCGGGCTCCTTCCTTGTGGCTGGCACAGGACAGGATCCCACAGACTCCACAGCCTGCCTCCAGAGATGCAGTGTGTGTGTGTGGGGGGGCAGCGTAGCAGCAGGCGAGGCTTGGACAGCCAAGGGAAGAGATCCTCTGTAGTGGGTCTGAGGACCCCCGTCTGCCCATTTCCAGCCTCCTGGCCCAGCTTCAACAGTTCCTGGGCTGCAGCTCCCCAGCGAGGTCCTAGGTTTTCCATTTGTCACCTCCATAAGAGAAATTAACAGTTTGCCAGGTCCCGTGTAAACAGGAAGCCAAGCTGTTAACAGGAGCCCCCTGCCCTGCTGCCAGGCTCAGACCCGGTGGTGCCCCCCCCAGCCTGTCAATTGTGAGGCAGAGAAAAGGAAGAGCCGTGGGAGCCGCTTTCTCTGGGCGCTGGCTGGGCTCCCTTGCAGTCACTTGAATGCAAGTGTGTGTGGTGGGGGTGGCTGACAGCTGGGTGGCTCCATCCTTTTTTGTTGTTGTTGGGGGATGGCTGCTGATTAAGTCAGGAGCAAAGCAATGCTATGGTAGTCCTGGCTGTGCGCACCGATGCTGTGAGCTGCCGAGAACAATTAATTGCCGTGTTGTGGGATGCGCACATGGGTCAAGCAGGCAGTGGAAAGCGTAAGCATGCGGGGAACCGTCAAGCAAATCTTGTGCCCACTAGAAGCCGGCTCCCCACAGGACCCAAGACCTCCGTGGTGACAGGGGCCTGGTCACCTCCTGCAGGCCAACGGCCTTCCCAACTGGGGTGCTGTGGCTTGCTGGTAAGCTGCAGGTGGATCACGCTCTGCCAGCAAGGCAGGAGCCTCTCAGCTCTGTGGTGGCGGATTCACCCATTCACTAGAAACTATGGTGCAAAAAGTGCCCATTTTCCCTCTAGGTTGAAGTATGAAAAAGGGGTTCCTTCCCCAAAACAGTTGTAGTTATAGGCCTGGGTCTGTTGGTTGTGGTTTTTTTTTTTTTTTTTTTTTTTTAGATCCATTTTTTGTATTTCATGTATGTGTTTTGCTTACATGTATGAGTGGGATCATGGTGCCAGTGAAGGCCAAAAGGCATCCTCTCATCCCTTGGGGTTAAAGATGGCTGTGAGCCACCATGTGGTGTTGGAAGTCAACCCAGGACCTCCTCAAGAGCAACAAGTGCTCTTCCGCAGTGAGCCGTCTCTCCAGCCCCATACCTAACACAAAAGCATGTGTGTGTGTATGCGCGTGTGTGTGTGCGTGTGTGTGTGTGTGTGTGCGTGCGTGCATGTGTGCATGCGTGTGTGTGTGTGTGTGTGTGTGTATGTGTGTACATGTGCCCACACACCCACATGAACATGGCCAGTGAGTGGGCACACGCGTGTGTGGCAGCCGAAGGACAGCTTCGTTACGCTCAGGAAACCCATCTGCTTCCCTCCACACGTGGTCTCTTAGCAGCCTCGAGCTCACCAGGGAGCCTCGGCGGTGCCCAGCGGTGCCTCTCCAGCGATGGAATCACCATCGGACTCTCTGGAACATCATTGCTGGAGTTCTCTCTCCAGCCTCAGGCTCTGCGCTTATGTCTGGAACCTAATTATTTGCCATAAACCAAGGAAAGTTACGGTAGGGGTTGAGGGGACCCCGCCGGCCCCTTTCCTGTTCCTGGAGTTAAACCACATTGCAGGGTCTCCTGTGACACAGACTCGGGCTACCCCGCCTTGAAGCCAGAGATGCTTCTTTACAGATGTGTTCACATCTGCCCCGGGAGTTCTCAACTTGCCCAGTGCAGCGACCCTCTGCTACGGCGCCTCACGGTGTGGTGACCCCAACCACAGAATTATTTTTATCGCTACTTTACAACTGTAATTTTCTATGGTTACAAATCGTAACGTAAGCACCTGATATGCAGGATATCTTACATGTGACCCCTGGCCGGCTGGCCTGTACCTTTATCACATTGGGCATTTTCTCCATTAATGACTGATGTGGAGGGCCCAGCCCACTAGGATCAAAGGTCCTGGGTGATAGAAGGAAACTAGATGGGAGACTGAGCCAATAAATAGCGTTCCTATATGTGTGTGCTTCTAGGATCCTATCCTGAATTCCCTCAAGGAAGGACTGTGACCTGTAAGGGAAAATAAACACTTCTCAAACTACTTTTTTTTTTCTCTTTGAGACAGGGTTTCTTTGTGTAGCCTTGGCTCTCCTGGAGTTGCTGTAGACCAGGCTGACCTTGAACTCACAGAGATCCTCCAACCTGTCTCCTGAGTGCTGGGATTAGAGCGTGCAGCGCCTCACCCGGCTCCTAAATTGTCTTTGGTCCTGGTGTTTGTTAGGTAGATACCACAGCAAACAGAAAGTGAAGTAAGACAGGATCTGTCTCAGGCCATGTTCTGTTGCTGTGAAGAGACACGGCGACCACAGCCTCTTCTAAGGGAGAGCAGTTAACTGGGCTCACTTCTAAATTTGGAGGTACACATGGTGCTAGAGGGTTCTACTCCAGATCTGTGGGCAGCATGAAGAGAGCCTCTGGGCTCGGGATGGGCTTTTTGGAACCTTGAAGCCCAACCGCCAATGACGCACGACCTCTGAGGAGGCCAGACCACCTAATACTTTCAAATAGCATCACTCCGTGGTGACCAAGTCTTCAGATCTATGGGGTCGTTCTCATTCTGCTTCCTGACCCCGTCTCCCACTGCTGGAGGGCTCTGTTCACGTGAGTCCTGAGTGGGTGCCTATTTCTGCAATGCCGCTGCGGACGCAATAGTGAACACAGGGCAGAGGCCTGGTTTTGAGGCAAGAGTCTGTCAAGGTGAGGGGTCTTCGCTCGTGTTCTCTCACGTCCAGGGGCTTCCTGGTTCATGGCTGCCCTACGTGTCCACTGTAGCAACGGGGTTCACATGAAGGGAGCACCTAGAGCTAGCTCTACCATCCACCCTTAACCCTCTGTCGCCCTGTCGCTTAGGTCTTAAACATGGCTACTCCAGCAGTCCTCCGAACCCCAGTTAAACCTCTCCTTCTTCCAGGGAACAGTTCTACCTACAGCTACAAGGCCGAAATGTATCAAACTATTGACATGGCTGTTGCTTAGGCTCCAGATAAGTGGATCTAGTGGTAGAATTTCAGATGCTCAGGTTCCAGGAGAGATCTGTAGCTGGATCCTAGAAGGAGCTTCAGAGAGCCAGTGCATTTCCAGTCCTGAGAGACACTTCTCCAGGCTAGACTCATGCTCTCTCCTAAATCTCCGAACGTGTGACAGGAGGGGAATACTCCCTTTTTAGGCAGGGTGCCTGTTGTTCCCTTCAGCCAGGGAGAGCAGCATGTACTGCTTCCTGACTAGAAGGGGCAGGAAGAAGGAAATCCAGAGAACATGACTCTGGCAGCTGCCACTGGGGTCCCAGCCAAGACCCTGAGAGCGCAGGGTACGTCCTGTGCAGGATTGGGTGGGGAGATAGGAGCGTTCCTTACCGTTTTGTGGGCACCTGATCAGGCTGAAGAGCGAGAATGCCTGATTTAAGCACTTGTCTTTCCCCCTTGGCCCGAGCATCTTGTTTGCCTCTCTGACCTGGCCAAGGGTGAGCCGGTGCCGGGTCAGTACCAGGAGAGGCTGGACCAGTGCGTCCCAGTCCCTGTTCGAGAAGACAGAAGTGGTTTGGGCCAGAGTTTCTTCCTCTGCTTTATTATTATTTTCAACCTTTTATTGAGCTTGTTCTCTTCTGCGCCTATGACAGGCATTCTGCTTTCCACGCCCTTCCTATCCTCTTTATTTATTTATTTATTTTAGCTTACTAAGTGGAGGGTTGCCATGACTGACTCTGGGTTTTCTCTTACTCTGTACTTACCTTGAAACAATTTCTAAAATGACATTTTGTTCAAAAGGAAGCCCATATTCTGTGGGGAATTTAGAAAAAAAAATTCTGTTTTATCAGTTTGGGACTAAAAAGAGAAATAGAACCACTTAAAGGTCTCTAGCTCTCCCTCTCTCTCTCTCTCTCTCTCTCTCTCTCTCTCTCTCTCTCTCTCTCTCCTTGTTGGGGTAGTGGGGCAAAGAGAGAGAGAGCACTGAACTGGAGATAGGCCTGACCTTTCACAGCCCTCTCTCACAGCTGCTGGCCTGCTTGGGAATCTCCGTGAAGCTGCTAGCTTGTGTCTAGTGCCTCAGGGAAGACAGCTGGAAAAGCAGATGAAAGAGGCGAAGGTCACTTGTAAGCTCCTGAGGACAGACAAGCTGGTGTCCGTGCCCATTGTTCCCTTCCTTGGTGCCAGTGTCCTGCAGGTGCTGTGGGGACTGAACCCAAGGCTGTGGGGACCGTGGGAAGCTGAGGGGAGATCAGGGGAAGGCAGAACTGTGGGTTCACCATTGCCCCACCCGCTGAGAAAGGCGAGCCCTCAGATGAGGGGCCACAAATCAGCTTCTGTTTCACATCCCTCTTCCAGGCCACACACAAGAAACCCCTTTTGACAAGTCCAACTAGAAATGGATTGCTGGGGATTTACTTGAACTTAGCTAAGCTGACACTTTCACACTTGTAAAGCCACACCTGCCTGTGATTTGGGCAGCGTCCTAAAGGAGTTAGTAAGCTCTGTGTTCTTACAATAGTCCCCGTTTTATACGTGAGGGGAACCAAACAGAGCCACTGCGGTGAGCATGGTGGAGTGGGGGTCTGGGGAGGCATACAGCCTCTTCCCATGGGGACCACATTCTGTGCAGTGTGTAAACCCGCCTACCATTAGTCAAAGTGACAAACACCCAGGCATGGCCAACCAGACACTCACCATCCTCTCAGTCACAACGGTTGGCCATGAAGTCACTCAGAAACTTCTCAAACTCTCTGACCTTCATCTTCTGGGAGCTGTGAGGGCTGGGACTTCTGGTCCTTAACCTGCCCCATAGAGCAGGCTTATTCTGAAAGGCAGAGAGAGCATGATATTTTGAGACCCTGGATTCAGCGTTACCCGAGGTTGTGTGACCCTATAAACCCCATGTTTGCTTAAGTGAGTTTGGGTTGGAATTGTAGGCTGCCACCAAAAGAAACCAATAAACAAATTGGTGTTGGAAGAATGTGTTGAGAGAACCTAGAATGTGGGTTTCTTATACGTGGAGAGCACACCCATTGAATATTACGTTTATATATCAATTTTCAATTTCACACCCATTGAATATTTACGTTTATATATCAATTTTCAATCTCTCTAAGAAAATGTGCTTGCAACCAAATGAGTTATGCCTAATAAAAGATCAAATGGCTTGCCTGAGGAGTTTCAGCTCATAGGAAGGTTCTAGAACTCGAGTCCAGGCCTGTCTGGTCCCGAGATGCAGGCCTTCTGCAAATTTTTCAGCCGTGATCATCTGCTGGGCAGGCCCCACGTCTATAGCTTCCAGGGCACATGGAGAGCCTGAAGGGAGTCTGAAGGCAGCCCTTCTAACTCCCCTTGGGAACACGAGAGAGTGTAGGGTGAGGCACTGAGTCTGACTCTGAGACTATTTAGGATCATACAACACAACATTTCATTTCAGCAACTCCAACAGAAGCCTCTGGAATTCACATGGCAGTCCTCACTTGTGTAATTTCCACGAAGGACTTGGACAGATCAAAGCAAGTTGGTAATTAGAGTCCTCTGTTCTAGTTAATCTCCTAATGCTAAATCACAAATATCAAGTTGCCGCCCTGTGGTGGTATAAAGGAGAATGGCCCTCATAGGCTCTTATGTTTGGATGCTCAGTTCCCAGTTTGTTGAAACCTTTGGTAAAAATTAGGGCAGGGCGTGGTGGCACATGCCTGTAATCACAGCGCTCAGGGAGGCAGAGGCAGGCGGATCTCTGTGAGTTCGGGGCCGGCCTGGTCTACAAAGCAAGAGGAGGACAGACAAGGCTACACAGAAAAACACTGTCTTGAAAAAAAAAAAAGACAAAAAAAAAAAAAGTAAAATTAGGAGGTGTAGCCTTGTTGAGGAGATGCTGTTGTGCACAGATCTGAGACCACCAGGAGCTGGACCACTATGCAAGAGCAAAGAGCTTTATTCGGGCTTAAGCTCTGTCTCTCCACCGTCACCAACGCAGTGGATCAGAGAGGACAGCCCTGAGCAGCTGCATGGCAGGGTTTTTATGTGGGGTTTGAGTAAGAACCCAGAATTCCCTGCTTAGCAGTTACAGGATTGGATGACATTCAGCAAGGGCAGGTTTGTTACAGAGTGACTGGTTAACTAATAACTAACATTGAGCGGCTATCTGTAGACCTCAGGTCTCTAAGACCATCAGTGGGCTGCCCAGCACAGGTGCCCCATGCTGAGATAAGATTCCTTCCCATTCTTGTTACCTCCAGGCTGTTCCTTGGGTAGGACATTTTATGGCCTTGTTTCTGGGGCTGATGACCTTTGGGGAGGAGTGTCAGGCCTGATCCTTTCAGTGTGTCACTGAGGGGAGGCTTGAGGTTCAAATGACTTGTGTGAGTCCTAGTTCTCTCTCTGTGTCTGTCTCTCTATCATTCTCTGTCTGTCTTTCTGTCTGTCTGTCTCTTTCTTTCTCTCTGCCTCATGGTTATAGATCCAGATGTGAACTTACTGCTCTCCTTTGTTCTACCATCATATATTCCAACAGGATGTCATAAGCCAAATTAAATGCTTTCTTTTACCAGTTGCCTTGGTCTTGATGTTCTATCACTGCAACAAAAAGTAACTAAGATAGAAATTGATACCAGGAGTGGGGTATTGCTGTGACAGACTTGACCCTATGGTCTTTGGAGGAATGTGGAAGACTCTGGGACTTTGGACTAAGAAAACAGTGTAACACTGTAAATGGGTCTTTTTTTCTCATTCTAGTAGGAGCCTGGAAGACAGTATTGCTCAGAGCAATGTGAGCGATGGAGGTCCAGATCAGGAGATTTCAGAGGGGAACAATATTACCAATGGGGTGGGTTAGAGACCTCCTTTTGGTGATATTTGGCAAAGAATGTGGCTGCTTTGGCCCAGTATTTCCTCACTATACCTCATTCCCCCCTTTTGTAATGGTCATGTATATTCCGTGCTATTGTATGTTGGAAGTTTATGATTTGGAAAGGTGGGTGGTTTGAGACACAATATCTCTGTGTAGCCCTGGCTTTCCTGGAACTTTCCCTGTAGACCAGGCTGTCCTCAAACTCAGTGATAGGCCTGCCTCTGTCACTTCAGCGCTGGGACTGAAGGCAGGCACCACCATACCTGGCAGGAATATGTAATTTGTTTTTTGATTTTACAGACGTTTACACAGCCTTGGGTCTGTGAAGACACTGTAGTATTACATTGTAAAAGACTATGAGGTCTTTTGAAATTGGACTAAATGTATTTTGCATTATGATATGGCCATGAACCTATGGAAGCCAGGGAGTAAAATGTGATGTTTTGAATAAAATGGCCCTCATAGGCTTATTAGTTTGAATATTCAGTCTCCAGTTGGTGGAAATGTTTGGTAAAGATTAGGAGGCGTGGCCTTGTTGGCGTAGGTGTGTCATTGAGGACGGACTGAGAGGCTTCAAAAGACTCCTGATTCCAGTTCTATGTCTCTGTCTCATGGTTGTGGATAAAGATGTGAGCTCTCTGTTCCTTTACCTCCATTATGGACTCTAACCCCCTAATACCATAAGCAAAATGAAACACCTTCTTTTATAAGTTGCCTTGATCATAGTGTTTTATCATAGCATTAGAAAAGTAACTAAGACATAACACTTTTTTAAAAACTTTGTCAGCAAGTATATTTAACAGTATTCTTTCCCTGTTTCAGTATAGTCATTCAGTACAGTACAATGAAAGGGTCTTTATAACCTACTTGTAAACTTCTGGCTTTATCTTTTCAGCAAATAGAAACCATCTATACTTTACCTAGATGTTATCATTGTTTTGTTTTGAGAAAGTCTTTCCATGTAGCCAAGGGTTGTTCCAGAACTGCCTATGTAGACCAGGCTGATCTTGAGATTGCAATCTTCCTGCCTCCAGAGTGCTGGAATTAGAGTGCATGCTGCCATGCCCAAAAGTTATCAAACATTCAACTCTAAAGCTATTCTTCAGCCTTTTCTAAGGTTAATGTTATGGTTTGAGTGTGACATGGCCTCCCTGACTCGTGTGTTTAAATAGCTGGTCCCTATGTGACACCCCAGCTGGTGACAGTGCTCTGGGAGGATGGTAATCCTTTGGACATGGAGCATGACCAGCATAGGTAGGACCATTAGAGCCTGAGGGTTCTATTGACCACACCTGAAATCTCCTCCTGCTTTTTCATCCTCAGAGGTCTAATAAGCTATGATGCCAGCTCGTGTTACCACAGACCCCGTCTGCCCCAGACCCTATGTCCTTCCTGCAATGATGGAGCGAAATTGTGAGCCATATTAACTCTTTCCTCTCTCCCTTAAGTTGATTTTGTCATGGTGGTAAGGAAGGTAACTACTAAACTTAGGTAAGCCCTGGGCCTCCTTCCAAGGTCCCATTCTCCAATGATCCTATGGACACTTCTGGAGACAGTTTGGGGCAGCACCATCCAATAAACTTTCCACAAAGATGGGACCCCACCAGCAGCCACGGGGGGGGGGAAGGGACATGGGGCTTGAAATTTGGCCATTGTGGGATTTAACTTTAAGAAAATCAATGTTACTGGATTTTACTCTGGCTTCCCCTGGCTCCCTGGTGCTTGTGATCTCTGACTGAGTTCAGATGAGACACAGAATTTAGTGTAAAAGACAGTTTATCACAACGTGAGGTACTCCAAAGGGTGAGAGTGGGCAATGCCCAGAGGGGCCACCGCGGAGGAATCCACTCTGTTGACACGAGAGTGACAATGGCTAGAGATACCATTGTGGAGAAAAACCCTCTCCCAAGGTAAGAAGGGGCAGTGGAAAATGGACATGAATCAGCCTTTGGGTTTAGATAGGGTGTAGTATTATTTCTGAAGTCTCTGGAATAAACAAGCGTGCTGAGGGGCATTTTCTCATCCAGGTGATTGACAGGCACATTTGGACATCTTTGGTAGGGCACAATAGTTCATCTTTGTTCTCTACCGGAAGCCTCCTGCTTTAGCCTCATGACCTTTCTTGTAGCTCAGAAAGCTGTGTCTCCACCAAGGCCAAAGAGAGAACTCAAACACCCTTCTGACTAGAAAATCTTTGGGTTTTTTTTTTTTTTTTTTTTTTTTTTTTTGTTTCTTTGTTTTTTGAGACAGGGTTTTTCTGTGTAGCCCTGGCTGTCCTATAAACTCCCTTTGTAGACTAGTCTACAAAAGCTGGCCTTGAACTCACAGAGCTCCACCTGCCCCTGCCACCCTAGTGCTGGGAGCACAGGTGTGTGCCATCATTGCCAGGCTGTTAAAACTCATGTAACAGAGCAGATTTAAAATAAGTGAAGGAAAAAAAGTATACAAAAATAATCACACTTTTCCAAGAGCTACCCTCTCTCTCTTTCAATTTGTGTGTGTGGTGAACGTACCCGGGGTGGGTGCCTGTGAGTACCTGAGTGGAAGACAAGTCAGTTTTAGGGATCCTCCTCTGTTATGCTCCACCTTATTTTTAAAATTACATGGGGTTGGGGCAGGAGTACCTGTGTGGAAGTCAGAGGGTGGCTTTTGGTCCTTGTGGTGATTTGAGTGATAATGGCCCCCATAGATGCATAGATTTGAACGCTTGGCCACCAGGGAGTGACACTATTGGAAAGTGAGGGGACCCTGCAGGTGTCAAGACAGGGAAGTAAATAAAAACTTGGTTCAGACTGACTTCATCAACCTGGATCAGAGTTGGGGAGTCTGACGCCAGGTGGTTCATTACAGCACATTTAGACACAGTGAAGTTGGGAAGAGGTTTCCAGGCAATGATCGTTCCAGTTCAGGGCACACAATAAAGCTTAAGGTGTGACCACAGAAACTCCTTTGCAAGGTACATGTGATCATGAAGATGGGCTCTCTAGCTCAAAGGCCAAGAACCTAGTATGGCCTCTGACTGAGACAGCATAGAGGTCAGCAAGCTGCAAAATAGATGTGACACCCCCCCCTGAAGGTAGGTTCTAGTCACTGGGAGCTAAAGATAAAGATCTAGGAAGAGTGTGGGATAAGCATTCTGGGTGAGGTCTGCCTCTGTGGCACAAGGTGAGTGAGGTAGCTTCCTCAGATAGCAGGAAGTCACAGAGTCCTAACACCCACTCCAGCCTCTGGGCGGAAGGCGTTTCCTCCTCTGAGGGAGGCCCCTGTGGGTTTAACATTCCTGGGTGTCTGGTGCTCTGTGGATGCAAGGACCTTTGTGTCCCCAACAGGAAAGGAGCAGGAGGTGTGGCCTTGTTGGAGGAAGTGTGTCACTGGAGGTGGTCTTTGAGGTTTCAAAAGCCCTTGCCAAGCCCACAGCATCTTTCTCAGCCGATGGATCAGGACTGTAGCTCTTGGGTACCTCTGCAACACCATTATTGCCTGTGTGCCACCATGCTTCCCGCCATGATGATAATGGACTAAACCTCGGACACTATAAGCCAGCCCCAACTAAATGCTGTCCTTTATAAGAGTTGCCCTGGTCATGGTGTCGATTACGCTCACTAAGACAGTTCTCCTTCCTCCGTGTAGGACTTAGAGATAGAACTCAGGTGCTGTGATGGGCCTTCTTGGTGGTCAACTTGACTATGTCTAAAACCTCCAGCAGGTGGCCACTCCTGTGGGGGATTTTCGGTTAATTGGATGATCTGAGGTAAAAGATCCACCTTAACTCTGGCAGCTAATATAAGGGCATGAGAGAAAGCAGCGTTTACTTTTTGCCTACTTGCCTTTACTCTCACCATTCATGTGTCCTGTTGCTGAGACATTCCTTCCCTGGCGTTAGAGCTGACTTTGGCATTCCGGTATATACTGAAGACCACCTGAGACTCCCAGCCTCATAAACTGAACAACTACTGGGTTCTTAGACTTTCCCTTGGAGACAGCCATTGTTGGACCATCCAGCATAATAAATCTCATATCTTACACACACTCACCATACTCACACAAACACACTTACACATGCACCACACGCATGCACACACATAGACACATTTGTTCTATCAGTTCTTTCCCTTAGAGAATCCTGACTAATATAGGTGGTCAGCATGGACACTGAACCATCTTGTGGTCTGTCCAGTTGTTGACAGGATCTTTCCATGAACTTAGGGCTCACTGTTTTGGTTAGGGTGGCTGTCCACTGAGCCTTTGAGACCTGCCTGTCTCTGCAGCATTCCCTAGTGGTGGGGTCTGGGCCGTCACACTTGGCTTTTATTCAGATCTGATTATCCAAGCCCAAGTCCTCATGCTTACAGGACAAGGGCTTTACTCACTGAGCCGTTTCCCCATCTCCAGATGACCCTCTCTCCATGGCCTCAACAAAGCTTCCTAACTCCAAACTCCTCCCTTTCTTGTAGCTTTTAAATAGATGCTTTCTCTCTTCTGTATGTATTTTAAATTCTAGAGAGGTGCTATCATGAAGCTTTACCCGTACCTTTATCCACAACTGTTTTTCACTTATGAAATTAATGTGTTATGTAGGGAAATAGAAAGTGGGGCCTGGAGGGGTCTATGCCCAGTGGCTTTCAAGCCTGCTAATTTCTAACAAGGTGGAGCCTGCAGCTAACTCCCACAGTGGAGAACCCATGCTCCAGTCTCATTTCTAGATTCTGTGTGTGTGTGTGTGTGTGTGTGTGTGTGTGTGTACAAAAGTGCAGGTATCTGAAGAGACCAGAAGAAGGCATCAAATCCTGTGGAGTTGGAGTTACAAGATGCTGTGTGTTGTATTTAAACAAAACCCCAAACTTTTGATTTTACCAATACAGACTCAGGAGCCAGATGACAGAGTGAAAGCCTACTAGCTCAGAGAGGCAGGGACAGCACCCACCTGACCTTCCTCCTCAGCTTTTTCCCAGAAGGAAAAAGCCCCTTCTCCAGGCTGTCTAAAAAAACCCTCAAACTGAATGTCCCTTCTTTCTGCCTCTTGTCCCTCTCTCTATCCTCTCTCTGGACTTCCTATCACTGTCTATGGTTTTCTTTCCCTACGTTCATTTCCTGTCAACTGGTTCCTTGCTCTGCCTTTTGACCCATGGTTGCCTTTATTTAATCCTGTTGGATTAAAGGTGTATGCTAAAACAGGTGTGGTGGTGCAGGCCTGTAATCCCAGCACTCAGGGAGGCCGAGACAGGTGTGGATCTCTGAGTTCAAGACCAGCCTGGTCTACAAAGGGAGTCCAGGACAGTCAAGGCTACACAGAAAAACCCAGTCTCAAAAAAAAAAAAAAAAAGTTAAAAAAAAGGTGTGTGCTAGGGCTAAACCTCACCACAACTACCTATTTACAATAAACACTAAGGTTTTGGATTAAAGGCGTGTGCTAGAGCCGAGCCACACCACAACTAGAAACACGCTTTTCCAGTAGACAGTTTTGGGGTTGGGTGGTGGTGGGTTTCACATGTGATCAAATATCCTGCAGCAGCTGTGGGTGACCTGCTGTGAGTGCTAGGAACTGGGAAGAGCAGTGTATGTTCCCTGCTCTTTACAGATGTGTTTAACGTGTGTGCGTGCGCGTGAATGTGCCCGCTGTACCATTTATCTTATGTAACTCTTTGTTCTTCTCACTGTCTGCATGACACACTGATGTTTTTTCTTGTCCCTGATTTACCACCCCTGAATCCCCTATTCACCTCTGCTTGTCACTCTGTTTGGACTGCTATGACTTTGCAAGGACGGCCATAGCACAGACCACTGAATGAGAGTGACATAGGACGCTTCAGACCAACAGAAGAAAGGATGAAAAGCGGCCACAATTTGCCTCAGTTACCCCAGGGGCTGCCTATTGCGGCAGATATCTGGAACTATGATGGGAATTCTGTGGTTTCCTAATTCCTTTCCTTGAAAAGTACTTCATGGATCTTTCTGCTTTGGGTACAATATCTTATTCCGCTGTCTGGAAAAGTCATATCAAAAACTGGATTTTGTGGTTCTCAGAGGCAAGTTAAAAATCTTCAAGTAGCGCCATGAAAAAGAAGCAGCAGAAAGTCTTTTTCAGCCTCTTCGTCATCACACCCCTTTCCCTTTCTATTTGTCCTTGGCCTATGCTTTTTGAAACAGAGACATGTGCTCCTTCTAACCACTTTGATGTTTAAAACAAGATGGGAAGAGTTGCTGAAAATGCTTGTGTATGCCTCCCTTCTCCCTGTCAGCGGTTGGTCCTCTGAAATATCCCCACCAACCCTAGACCCCCGTCCTCTGAGGGCCAGGGCCTTTGTGCCATCCCCAACAGGTCTGCATGAAATTAACCTACCGAGTTAATGCTTAATCTTGAATGTTGGAGTTTTTCTTTCTACATTGACTTTTAGTCGCCAAACCAATTGCTTCCCCAGATCCACTCCCAGATAATTAACATGGTTTAGTGTCCTGAAATGTGCCCCTGTTGGTTAAAACCTGTTGATTTGTGAAATTGTTCCAGAGTGCGGGTCGGAGCAGACATAGCGAAAAGGCTGAAATGCTCAGCAATGATCCTGCCAGCCTGGCCGGGGTACTCCAGAGCTGGAGAAACTGCAGGAAGAGGGGACTGGCGGGGCAGGACTCCCCCCGCCCCCCTGCCCCAGGACCATGATGGCCGTGGTGGAGAGCTGGGACCTGGAAATCATGGTCAAAATCAGTTTGGTTTTGGTACAGTATTGGAAATTTCTCAAGCTTTTCCTCTTGAACAGACTTTGGGCCAAGACTGAAATAAAACATTAATGCATTAGCCAGAGGAAAACAATTTTAAGAGCTGGCATTTGCCCTGCCTCTCTCCAGAGGCCTTCTGGTGAGACAGATGAAGCAGGAACGATTGTCTCTCATCAGGAAAGAGTAAGGGGGAAGTTTTTGCTTCCTCTCTGCTGCGCCAGACTCAGGAACAGCAGAGAGGAGACTTGCCCTGGCTGCGGACAGCACAGCACTCTTGGCTTCCTGCAGCCCTCATTACCAGGAGAATGAGCTTGGAGCAGGCTGGAAAAGAAGGTAGAGTTACCCAGAGAGGCAAAGTGGGAGCTGCTTGGGGTGGGGGTGGGACAGGGAGGATGCAGGGCCTCACTTTGGTGATAGTGGGGCACTGTAGCAATGAGCCTCTTACTGTTGTCACCACCAAGTTCAGCTTGGGATTCTGGAAGCAGGAACTGTGCCACCCTGCTTGGTCTGGCCCTCTTCTTCTCAGATACTGGAGAAATGCTCCTTGTATGTCACATCATACATGCACAGCATGCCTCACTCCTGGAAGCTCAGTCATTCTAACAATTGTATTATCCCCCAACAGTCATCGACAGACGGTGCAGCCGTTCTTCACATTTGCGGTAGTTCTGGAGACCAGAGGTCCCAAATGTGTGGGGAAATCGCTTAGGTGGCTGCTGCCTCCCCTCCTGGAGCTCCAAGGGAGAAACTACACAGGCAGAGAGCGCACGGCGCAGCCAGGTCAAGCCTGAGGCCTGTGCAAAGCCGTCCAGACTGCAGTGTGCTTTCCTGCTGGGTCAGGCTCTAAAGGAGTCACATTCCTTTGATCATGGTCACAGCTGGTGAGTCTTCCTCACCTCACTTTGTTTTGTCACCCACTCTCCCTCTCCCTCGTTTCAGACCCCTGTAATTGCCCAAATCAGCGACCTTTCATCTTCCCCGGCATTCCGCTTTGCCAGGTAACTTGACATATTCACAGGGTCTGGAGACTGGGATGTGGTATCTCTGGTGTATCATTACCTGGTTTACCACGATAACAAATGCTCGTCTTCCTCCAAGTCTTTTTACAGACTCCTATGACTCTAAAACTGCCTGTGAGGTAGGAGAAGGGAACTTGCTCAGGTCCTACCTACCCTAAGCTACTTTGAAATGGAAGGCAGAACATAGTTGAGATGGAACAGGATTGTGTGTGTGTATGCACGGACACACTAGTTTACACTGTTGGAGCCCTTGTTTATCTTCCAGTCAGCAATAGTAGGAGTGGACTGTTAAGCCAGGAGAGAAACTTGGAACTAACGATGTTTTCCATAGCAGGTTTAGCAGGAGCGGAGGCTGGCAGCGCTAACTGCCACCCCCACGCCGCCCCCAGGTGCCCCCAAGCAGCTTGGCCTCCAGGAGAACACATGAAATGAAGTACACTCGGGGCAGGTTTCTCTCAGGATGAGTGATGACTCTGAGTCTTCCTGCTCCAGCCCCTGAGCATTGCTGCCTCAAATGATCAAAATGACAGGGAGGAATGTTGTTGTTGGAGCGCGGGGCCTTGTTTCCAGCCCATTTTCCACTTGCATAACTTTGCTCTTGGCCCTGAGCAGAGCAGAGGTGGAGTGTTCTCTGCTGAAGTCATAAAAAATCTCTTTCCTGCCGTGTGTATTCAGATCTGCTCCCGATACCGCTTGTGTTATTAACTACAGTTCGGTTTGCTGTGAGCTGAACGTGTTTGTCTTTGGTGAATCTGTGATTGCTGCTCGCTTGACCCCCAAGGGTGGAGTGAGCATTGCTTCTGCTTTTGTTGGGCATTTTTTTTCTTTTTCTTTCTTTCTTCTTTTTTTTTTTTCCCTTTCACTTTTAAATCCATTTGTTGATTTGGGCTTATTTGTAAAAAGGTTTACTCTATCCAGGGGTCTGTTTTTGTAGCCTCACAGAGTGAAGTTTTCAAAATAAGTCTGACACACCTTTGGGGATGGTGAAAATTTGCACGCTACGGAGGCGTGCAGAAACACTAGTAAATGTATTAATGTGTTAACCTCATAAGCAAATATCAGAAACGAAGAGGAAAAGAAAACAAGTCAAGACTTGCTTTAAGATGCAGTTAAAGGATGGAGAGATGGTGGGCGCAGCGGGCAAGAGTGTGCGCTGTGCACTCCTGAAGAGCTGCGTTTAGCTTCCACACCCATAAAAAAGCCTGACGTGCACAGGGCCTGCTCCCCAGGCACTGTGCGGGACAGAGACAGGACAACCACCCAGGCATGCTAGGCCCTAACTGAGCTCTAGGTGGAGAGACCCTGTCTCTAAGGAATAAGGCAAGCAGGACAGCTGATGCCCTCCTATGGCCTTGCCAGGTAAACACAAGGTTCACCCCCCTGCACATGAACCATGGGTGTTCGTGTGCGTGCACACACACACACACACACACACACACACGTACTAAGCAGCCTGTACATTTGAGCTCCATGGTTTTCCAATCCATGAAATGCTGAATCAGTGAGCTTCTTGTTTCTCCAGGACCAAAGACAGATTTCAGAAAATATTTGTCTGGTATTTTGCAAAACTTTATCGTAGACACTGATGAAGACTGGAAGCCTCTCATCTAAGCTTTCCAAATGTAGAAACCCTGAGTCATGGCTTTGTAGGGCTGCGACAGAGCGAAGAAGCTATGAGTATGCGCTAAAACAACTCTCTTATTCTAAACGTCCCAATCCCGTCCTTTGCTGGAGATTTAGGGCGGTGTGTGGGCACCTGAGGTGGCTCAGAGCCGGCGAGGAACTGCTTTCTTCCTTCCCGCTGGCCTGGGCCCTCGTCTTCTCGGCTTGCACTAAGTCAGTGTACATCTGCCGGATTTCTGCTTTATAAAAACCAGCTTTCAGTTTTATTCCAAAGGAGAAGGCAGGTGTGCATGTCAGCTTATTTATTGCAAAAGCCCATCTGCTTCCCGGCTCCAGCAGTGGCCTCATGCTCCAGGCCTCTTGGCTGTTTGAAATAGAAAGAGGTTGGTCCAGGCAGCTCTGGAGTTCCCCACACCCAGCACTCTTCATTTGTTCTGCATTCCAGGTTTAGGCTCATGAGGGCATAAGCACCTTTCTCATCCTAGAATCTCCTGGGCCTGCCAGGGAGCAGGACCTCAATTCTTCTGTAGAACAGAGCTATAGGCAAGTCACTGAATGTCTCAGTTTGGATCCCAGTTCGAGTAGGAACGATGAGTCTTCTTAGGCCTCCCTCCCACTCAGTTTTCTCACTTGCAAAGCAGGAAGCAGCACTGTGATTACAACAGTGACATAACACAATACCGTCAGTCATGTGCTGCACAGTGGCACTCAGTCAGCGGCAGGCAAACACAAAAATCCTGACCGCAGCTGCTCGTGGGAGGGCAGGAGGGAGGGGTTTCAGGTTCTTGTCCTCAAGGACCTGAGCAGATACACAGTGGTAGCAGAAGCAGATAGTTTGTGAAGAGGTGGTGTGCTTCTAAGGAGGAAGTAGGCTAGAGCAGGGAAGAGGGTTGGCAGCACGCTACTGAGAGTGAAGGCTTTTGGGTCACACAGTGGGGGCTTTTTGGGTCATTTGCATAACATGGACTTCTCTGTCCATGCTCTGTCACCTATAATTCTACACATAGCTTCATTCGTATTTCTGACTGGCATCTTAAATCCCTACTCAGGGCTGTCTGTTTTGGAATTTAAAAACTTTTAAAGTTTGTGTGCATATGTGTGTCTATAGATGGGCATGTGGGCGTGTCTAAAGGTCCGAGGGCAACTTTTGTGGTTGGCTCTCACCGTCTACCTTGGTGAGGCAGTTTCTCTCTTTTTGGTTCTTCTACTTTGAAATGTACTGTGGGCTAGCTGTCCTGTGTGTTTCTGGCTGAGTTTCCTAACTCTACCTCTTATTTCACTGGGATTATTTGTGTGTGCCACCACATATAGCTTTTGGAGATTTCTGTGTCTGGAACTCAGGTCATCAGCCATTCTGCCCCCCTCCTGTCCTTCTCCCTGGCCTGTTTACTATTTTACTTTTTTTGTTTTTTTTTTTTTAAATAATACTTTTATATGTGTTTTGCCTACACAGCTGTCAGAGGAGGCCCCAGAGAGCATGTCAGAGCCCCAGAGCTGCAGTTACAGATGTGAGTTGCTGTGTGGGTTCTAGGAACTGAACCCACATTTTCTGCAAGAGCAGCAAGTGCTCTTAACTGCTGAACATCTGCCTCGCGAGCCCCCTGTTTAATATTTTAAAGAGCCATAGGTCACCTTTAGACATTCTGGAGCCCCTCTGTATTTGCCAATGGCTGCTTTTAGTCAGCCTTGCCAAGGATTTTCCAGCCTTCGTCTTTGCCAACTTTTTTAAAGTGCTCATTTTTTAATGCTTTGTGCAAGGCTTTCTGGACCCCTCTCTTCACCCTGTTCTTTCACCTCAGGACTTAAGGCTATATTACCTCGTGATGCTCCAGCTCTCTTGGCTTGATTGGTGTAGCCTATAGTGCCTGCATGCTTCCAAGGTCGCGTTTCTCGGGTATCTTCCCTTCTTGTAACAACCTGGAGCAGTAAATAAGGTTGATAAGAGAACTTAGCATTTCACAAGCACCTGCTTCAGCAAAGGGCAGTCCTTTTACTTAGTCTACCGAAGGGTTTTCCCATTGGCAAACATTAATCAAATATGCATCTCTTTAACTGCCAATCTCCTTTGATCAACATGCAATGGCCCAGGGCGATGCGCCGAGTCAGTGTAGTTCTAACCTAGAGCAAAGCACCCGAGAGTTTGGGTTTGCTTCCTCAGCGTTTGCTTAGGCAAATGTGTTATTAGATGAAAACTAGAGAAACCAACAATGGCGGTGGCTTGTGGACCCATTTTTAACTGCTTTCACTGACACTGGTCTGGGGTCAAGGCTCGTTTCAGTCTACCTGCTTTGGTTTCCGGACCGCATAGACCTACGCCAACCTAAATACATTCTGAGTGCATGTGTGGGGCCAGTGAGGAGGGCGGGGTCAAAGCCACACAGGGTGGCCTTAAATCTCCACTCCCATTTACTTCTGTGGGCCCCAGGCCCCAGTTTGGGCTTTAGAGAAACGGGAATGCCGTGAAAGTCCAGATGCTGAGTAAGTCCCAGCACAGCGTCGGCCGCACGACAGGGTCGGATTATATGGAGGCTGTTATTTATATTGGCATGGGGTACACCATCTACTTGGCATAAGAGGGGCCACTAGGCCTAATATGATGTTTCTTTTTTTATTCCATAGCAGATTCATATGTGAATTCAAGCCACTTGCTTATTCCTTATGCGCGTTCAGCCAGCATTATTAGTGCTTGGGTGTCAACATGACTGAGTGAATACTCTGTCTCCCATGCCAGGGACACCAGGCACTGCAGGGGAGATGGTGACTCAAACTTGCCTTCCGTTTCATCCATGGCCCGCCCTTCAGCGGACCACTCTCCTTTCTGCCCTCCAGTTCCCCATGGTTCTTTGCTCCAGCTGCTCTGTTGATAACCCCTGCACCCTCCATCTTGTTCTCTCTCATGGAATTCTCAATTTGGAATAACAATTGTCCCTCGTCTGAGGGTCCCCAGACCTCAGTTGCACAGCGTGGGGTCCTTGCCACATTCCCGCCCTCCAGCCTAGAGCTGCAATTCACTTCAGTAACTCTTTACCCATCCTTGCTCGCCCTCCCCTTCTCCACAGCTCACGGCCTGAGATGTGTCTCTTGAGCTCCATACTCCATTCTCTACCTATCGGCTCTTGAGCATAGCGTACCCTGCTGGGATCCTGGACACACACATTCCGGCCTTTCTGAAGTTTTCCATGATACTCCCTTGGTCCTAGGCACATTAGAGTCCTTCCTTCCTTCCTTCCTTCCTTCCTTCCTTCCTTCCTTCCTTCTTTCCTTCCTTCCTTCCTTCCTTCTTTTCATGTACATTGGTTTTATTACCTACATGTTTGTCTGTGTGAGGGTGTCAGATCTTGGAGTTACAGAGAGTTTTGAGCTGCCATGTGGGTGTATGGGATTTGAACCTGGGTCCTCAGGAAGAACAGTCAGTGTTCTTAACTGCTGTGCCATCTCTCCAGCCTCCTACAGCCAGTTTCTTAGCAGACACGTGTCTAGAGTAGAGGTGAGTGGCTCAGGTTCCCTTAGGTAGGTGGCAAGATTATCCACTTTACTAAGCAGCTTTAATGATTTTTAAAACTTTTGTCTTTTAAAGCAGACATCCTGCAGGAATGTGGGAAAGGTCATTGTGCTTTGGATTATAAACGGATACATTTGTATTTGGACTGCATATGGGTTAGGTTGTTGTTTTAACAAAAAACCTCAAATGTTTGCTTTTACCAATAAAGACTCAGGAGCCAGATGCTTGGGTGAAAATCTGCTACCTCAGTGAGGCAGAGCAAGTACCCAGCTGACCTTCCTCTTTAGCTGACATCCCAAAAGGCAATCAATTGCTCCTTCCCCATGCTAAAACCCCCAAACTGAATATCCCTCCCTTCTACTTCCTATGCCTCTCTCCATCTGTCTTCCTGACCTCCTCTCACTCTTAATGTTTTATTTTTCACATTCACTCCCTGTCAACTGGTTGCTTGCTCTGCCTCTTGATCTGTGACCCATAGTTGACTTTATTTAATCCTGTTTACAATGTTCAAGCCAAAAGCTCTTGGATTAAAGGTATGTGCTAGGGCTGAGCCACACCACAACTAGAAAGAGATTTTACCAATAAATAATACAATCTCCGTGTTCACAGTGTGATCAAATATCCTGCCACACTGGTCACTGCTGTCACTCCTATTGAGTCTATCGGACAAAACTGAGTTTCTGGAAAAGCTAAGAACCAAACTGTATTAAACCCATGTAGGCAAAGCTCAAAGTAATTAGCTGCCCCTGACATGTGTTCTCTCATGTTCTTCCCCACACGAGTAGTGAGTTCCCAAAGTTTCACACATATGAAGATCAAGACTTTCAAGAAAAAGGGTTAAACTTTGATGTGATAGATTCTAGAAGGAAATGTTCCTGGTGCTTATTTATTTATGTTTTAGCTTGTTAAAAACACCCCCACACCAAGACCTAATCTTGTTCTGCAGCTTCTGTTTTCCACAGTCGTGTCTTGGGATCACCAATGTCACCGTCAGGCACGCCCTTTGCCGTGTCCTCCACCAGCTGTAGCTGCTCTTTTGTAGAATGAGTCTCTAATAACCATTTTGGATGAACAGAATCGAAACCTGACTTAATCAAGCCTCAATCAAGCAAGTTTCTGAGCCCTAAGTGCTAAAGGTGAGTTGAAGGGCTTGGAAGGAAATGAATTGCGTGGAAAATCCAGGATATAAAATTAGAGTAAAAATATCATTTATGGGTGCGCACCGTTCCACGCTAACTCTGCCTTATCCCTGCAAAGCTGTGCTGGCACCCATCTTTAAGGATGAGGAAATTAAAGGTTTGATAATTTGGCCAGACTGATATTACTTGAAACTAGGTCTATCTGCTCCCGAGTCCATACACTGTAGCTCATTGTGGTGCAGTGATTCATTTTTAATAAAGTTCATTTACTCACTCCAAGTTTATCAGTTAAATTGTGTGTCAAGCACTGGAAATATAAGAATAAGTAAGACATTTGTCATGAAGGCCTTATAATTAACGAGTAGGAGTCTGTGGTAAAGAGGTAAAGCACAAGCATAGCAAGCTGTTACGGGTGTTTCATCACAGCTTATCGTAACAATGGTGTGGTCAGAGAAGGGGACGGGTAAGTTCAGGCGGGAAATAAAGAGGGGTTTTTCCAAAGGCTGCGTCAGTTGCCAGCTCTTATGGAAAAAGCAGCCTTACGGGGTGAAGAGGATTCTTTGATGTGGAAAGAGCAGTACAGAGAGAGAAAGTCTTGGGGGAAGGACTCAGAACATGGAGTTGAGCGAGGAGGACTGTGTCACATTGGAGGGGGATGACATCAAGATGACACCAGCTGGGCACAGAGGCCTCCTGAACCGTGCTGGGAATGTGTTCTTACCTCCGGGGAGCGAGCCTGACAGACTTCCAGGGAGTGGTCTCAGACCGGGTTTGACTTCAGCAGCTGATGCGCATGGCGCTGAAGAGACATTCCCAGTGAGACTGTCCACCGTTATCCAGTGCTCATACGTCTGTTAGTACATGCTTGTCATCTCCCCAAACTGCCCGGAGACTGCCCCAGCAGTGTGTGTGTGTGGGGGAGTCACAGAATCATGAAACAATAATGAACTATTTGAAAAACACATGTGTGGATATGTATGGAGGAGGAACATGTATGTTTATACATGCATGCATGTGCACGTTAAGTGTATTTGGACTTAGCAGTTCAGGCTTGTGTCAGTTCTGTGTGTGTGTGTGTGTGTGTGTGTGTGTGTGTGTGTGTGTGTGTGCGTGTGCGTGCGTGTGCACAGCATGCACGTACTGAGGGCCAGAGGTTAAACTCCAGTGTTTTCCTCTATTGCTCTCTTATATTTTGAGGCAGGGTCTCCCACTGAACTTGGAGCTTACTGGTTCAGCTAAACTGGCTGGCCAGCAAGCCAGGGAGCTCTCTGCCCTGACTCACAGCTTTGGGATTATAGGCTCACCCCAACTGTCTTTTACACAGGGCCTGGGGCTCTGAACTCAGGTCTTCACATTTGCACAGCAGGCGTTTTTCTGACCCAATCAACTCCTCAGCCATGAGATTCTTTTGAAATGTGATAATTTCATCTATCAAATCAGCTTTCCCTTGCAACTTTTATTTTCAAAGAGGTCATCAATGCTGTCTAATTCTGTTGAAATATAGGCTTACTGTCCACTGCTTTTGTCCAAATTATTATAGCATGCTGTACATATGACTAGTAACGTTTTGACGCCAATCTTTTGAGTTCATCTTAACCCTTCCTCATCTACATCACCTATGGAACTTTCACGGAATTCCTTTTGCTCTTGCTTTGGCTTTTTATTTTCAGAGGTCTGCTGTTTTGCTTCACTGGTCCTGAAGTCTGTCCTGTCCTGACTGACTTTTCACCCAGGTAATTACCAGAATATCGTAAACTCCAGGCATGAGGCTCTTCCCTGCAGCCCAGCACTGTGAAGGGTGAAGGGTCTCAAGTTTGGGAGTTCAAGGCCGCTCAATCCCGATTATGGTTTTAGTGCTGGTGTGTGACTATGGATACAATGGGACCAACCACGTGAGGTTTACTTTGCAGAACAAGGTTGTAGCTTAGTGAAAATACGAAGACTCCTTAGCAGAAGTGGCTTACTGAGCAGCAGCTAACATTCTACCCTACCTAGGATCACAGACCACTGCTCAACCTTACCTTCAGAAAAGATAAACCATGTTGATTTATTGACCTTTTGGGAGCAGTAATTGTAGAATAGCAAAAATCTTAATTTTGTTTTGTTTGTTTATTTGTTTTGAGAAAGGGACTTACTGTGTGGCCTGGGCTGGCTTGGAAATCTTATATCCCCCAGGTAGCCTTGTACTCACGACTTTTTCTGGATAGTGGAGAGTTTCAGCACAGTAAGCTCTTGTTCCTTTTAGAAAAACCGTTAAGCTCCTAAACATCCACTCCTGTGACCATTTTGGCGCTTTCGGCACTGATGAATCAAGAATCTGTACAATAATTATCAGCTGTGTGTGCACTGAGCGCTGAGCACTCTTCTCTTTGAGGCTGCACTGTTGAGCCGAGCATCTAGCCTCCTCCAATTAGAGTATAAATAACCCAAGACCAGGAACTAAAGAGCCTTTAAAGATGAATCGATAATATCACTCTCCTGTTAGCCGAATGCAGGGCTGTTGCCGTTCTGAAAAATTAAAGACAAGGGCCCTCGTGGCTGCCTGCTTTTAAACGGCTACACTTTTAATGTCTTTGAGTGCTAGCCTGGTGTCCGCCCGGTGCAGGAAGGACAGCGGGGACGTGAACCTGGTGACCGCGTGTGTCAGCGCTCAGCAGCCCCCCCAGACGAGGCTTCAGGGGTGGCGTGCTCGCTTTACATTGGGCATGCTGCAAAGAACAATTTCTTGTCTCTTCGGCTGTCACGGAATGTGTGTTCCAGGCTATCCTCTGGGTTTTATCCTTCTTCAAAGAGCCCTGTCCTTCCTTGACTTTGCTTTAGAACGATCACACACTGATGCCTAACCTCATTTTCAGGAAAACAGAAATCCATTTGTGCTTAACCGGTCTCCTAGGGCCTGAATATTTAAAATGCTTACAGTTGAGGGGTGTGTGGGGGTGTTTTGAAATAATTTTTATAATGCCCAGCATTTTTTTTTTAGGACATAAAGCCTCCAAATAAGAGTCTTTTAAACCTAGAATGAAGATTCACATCCACAACAAGTTAGAGTTAGATGAACTTGAACACAGCAGTGCAGTCTTCTCTGACCTGAGACCCTCACTTTGGGCTAACCTAGGGAGCACGGAGACTTCACAGGTGGCCACTGTTGGCTGTATCATCTCCATCTACTTGGCTATGCAAAAGCTTTATGTCAATTTGCTTTTTGAGCCGTTTAAGACCAAACCAAACATTCCTTCAGCACATTTTAAACAATCCCTTAAAGACCTCTTTTTCTTGGCTCTGTTTCCAATCTAGGCTTATCACAATAATATTTCATGCTCTGTGCTTCTGAAAAAATTCAATATTCAAGAACAAAGTAATCCAGAGCTTTGCTTCATTTCAGGCTTTCTATGTCCTAGGGCCGTCTCGACTCGATGACCCAGTTTTCATTGCCACATCTCACTGTCTGTTGCTGTGCCTGCTTGCCTAATCCTTTTCTCATCCCTTATCAGTTTCCCCTTAATTCAAAAATCTTTTTCTTTTTTAATTCTTTGCGTTTCTCTTTTCTCAGCTTTTAGATTTTCCCCTCCCCAGGAGACCCAGTATTCCTGTGCCAGATCCTCAACAGTACAAAAACAAACACATAACTAAAGTTCTTAAGTCTGTTGTCAAAATCTCATTTACTGTTTTTAAAATTGTGTGTGAATGATGGAAAGTAAACATTAGAAATTGATAACTGTAATGGTTTGTACCTATGGCAAAATGAGTCTAGAGTTAGCAATCTATCTATGAAAGATACAATGCAATATTTTGATGTAGATACATGTGCACCCACCCACCCACACCCACACACACACGGAAGTTGAAAGGGGACTTTTTGGTGGGAAGAGACCTGTGTGAAGAAATCATGGGAAAAATGTTTGAGGGACAAGTGCTAGCAAAGTTCAGGAATTTATATGTTTGAAGATACCAAAATGAAAGTATTATGTGGCAACTAAACAAACTGTTTAAAGAAGATATTTTAAAATGTGCATAATTCTGGAGAAAATAATATTGCTTTTGAGAATCTGGCCTATTAATTACAAAGAACGACCTAATATAAGTAAAAATCTGTTCAGGTAAGATGTTTGTTGTAAGGGTACACAAACACAAGAAAACAATATAAATGTCCAATAGTAGGAAAGAAATGCAATCACAGCCCACTTACTTGATGCAATAGTGTGTAATTATTGGAGGTGTTTGTGAAGTGACTTAGTAATGAGGGTTTCTACTTTTCAGAAGAACAGGGTGCAGGGTTATAAGCTCTTCTTAGTACAACTATTATTTTCCAAGTTAGCAGACGGTGTTTGTTTTTGTGAAAGTGTCTCCCAGGCTGGCTTAGAACTTTCAGTCCTGCTCTGTCTCCCCAATGCGATAGTTTGCAGGCATAACAACCTAGCTTACTTTCTTTTTATCTCTCGAGACAGGGTCTCACTGTATAGCCTGGAAGGCTGAAATTCACAGAGGCCCACCTGTCTCTGTTCTCCTGAGTGCTGGGATTGAAGGCATGCACCATGCTTTTAATCACTTTTATTCCCCCCTGATGTGGAGACTCTCCTCATAAAGCTCAGGTCCTGCAAAGTACTGCGATTGTAGTTACATGCTGCCATGCCTTCTTCACAACCACACTTTTAAATGAAAGAAATTTAAATTGCGTGTCTCTCTCTATCTCTCTCTTTCTCTCTCTGTCTCTGTCTGTCTCTGTGTCTGTGTGTCTGTGTATGTATGTTCCAATTTGTTTGTGACCAAGGCAGAGGACAATCTGGGGAGTCAGTTCGTCAGTTCTCCCCTTCCACCATGTAGGTCCCGGATCTCTCTCTCTCTCTCTCTCTCTCTCTCTCTCTCTCTCTCTCTCTCTCTCTCTCTCTCTCTCTCTCTCTTTCTCTCTCTGTCTCTCTCTCTCTCTCTCTGTCTCTCTCTCTCTGTGTGTGCGTGCGTGCGTGCGTGCGTGCGTGCGTGTGTAGGGCAGGACGTGGATCCTAGGGCTCAAACTCAGGTTGTCCGCCTCAGCTTTGTCTACTGAGTCATCTTTCCCACCCACAACTGCTTCAAAATAGCATTAAAAAACAAAACAAAACAAAAAACAAAACTCAAGGAAACAAGACATTTGGCAACATTTGCTATTTTAGGTTGGGAGAACTGTAGGTAAGTTTTCTTAATTCTCAAACTCTCACAACTCTAAGTTTTAGAAACTTATAGTCTTAAGTAATTCAAATAAGGGATCACTTGGGCGGAAGTTGGAGACAAGGACGCACGCCTCCTTCCTTCTGAATCCGTCCGGGGGCTGGAGGGTGACTTGGCCGCCGTGTGGACACCACCCACGTGTAGCACCACCCCGGAAGAAGACTGGGAGCCAGCTTCTCCTGGGAGTGGGAAGGGTGCCACCTTATAAGGTTGTTTGGGGGCGACTTAGGGTTCCATTGCTGAAAAGAGACACCGCGACCAAGCAACTCTCAGAGCGGAAAACATTCCACTGGGGCTGGCTTCCGGTTCCAGCGGAAGCGCGGCCACGTGCAGGCCAACGAGGCGCTGGAGAGGAGCTGAGGATCCTGATCCCGAGGCAGCCCAGAGGAGACTGTTTTACCTGATGCTCCTGTGGAGGACTGACGGGCAGGCAACTCCCAACCATCCCAGGGCTTCAGCTCCTTTCCGGCCGCCAGTGTGTTTCATCAGCTGCTGTCCGCCTGCCCTGTGTGCCCATGGACCTGCCATGGACCCCTCATCCCGCTGCTTCATCTAGATCTAGTGCGGACGTTCTGCTTCTCCAGCTGACCCGCAGCCGCAGCAGCCTTGCCTGCAGGCCCTCCACTCTCGGTGGCTGCTTTCCGGCTGTGGAGAATTATCAGTTACCTTCTTCCTTGTAGCTCAGTTCATTATTTTATCAACGGGGATTCTATTTGCATTATCATCAGCTTCTCTGGATTTCTTGAAACCTCTAAACCTCTGCCGTGGCTGCTTAACCCTTACAGGCGTAAGTAAACAGATATATTTGCTGTGATGTGAGAGCTGCTGTTAGTATTGTAAAGAGAGAGCCTGAGTTTGCTTTGGAGGGCACTGGGGCGTTTTCAGGGGAAGAGGGTGTGTTAGGCAAATTGCTGCCAGTGAAGCCACTGTATCCTGTGGGTTTATTGTTATTCAATAAATCCTGATTTTGTAGAACAATGTTAAAATGTTCATTTATATTTCTGACATAGTGTTCTCAGAGTGTAAAAGACCATAAAAGATAGAGTTCTCTTTAAATGTAACAACAGCGAGGACACAATACAGCAGTTTGCCATTTTGGTTATCATTGTCATCCTCTCTGAAAAGGTAAATTAGGGTATTATTTTTCTTGAGGCGATATGAACAAATGTCCATTCACCCAGACAGGGAACTCCAGTAAACCAAAGAAATAGTTCTACTCAAGTCCACCTTGGGGAACCAGTAAGCTTACGGGGCGTAGTTACAGGGGCATGGGTGAGGGGTATGAGCTTGTGTGCGTGCGTGCGTATGTGGTGTGAGAGTGTGTGTGCGCGTGTGTGTTGCTGAGGAGTAAACGTAGCATACGCTACCCTGCATTCAGATAACGCAACTCTCTGATGTGAACCACACCACTGCCTTAGTGGCTGGAAGCAGTCTCACCAGCTGAGGCCTGGAAATCAGTATGTAGCCTAGGCTGCTCTCAAATTCTCTGCCTTCCTATGGGTGCTGGGATTATAGCCCTGCACCACCATCCTGCCTTAACATAAAGTTTTAATTATCATTTTAAGATTTATTTATTAACTTTAGTTTTTGTATATGGGTATTTGCCACACTGTCTGCATGTGTAATACACACACGCACACACACAGTCACATACACACTCAGTCACAGACACACACAGTCACACACACACACACACACACAGTCACACACAGAGAATAAAAGCCCTCCAACTGTGTAAACTTTCCTTTATTTTCAAGTTTATTAGCACTTTCCAAGCTTCCCTATCCTGTGCCATTCCTCTTTCTTCCACCACGTTCATCAAACTGTGTCTACAGGCTCATAGGGCAAAGAGCAGAACGCAGGAGCCCCAACAGTCTAGGCTTGACTGCTTGTCCCAGGACCTACTGAGAAGATAAATGACCACGAGAAGCAGAGAGACGCAGTCAATGCAACCAAACCGAGAAGAGGAAGAGATGATGGGAGTTAGCCCATGAGGTACTGACATGGGTGTTGGGGTAAACAGAAGGCGACAGGTGTGCCCAGTGAAGCAGTCTTGGTGAGAGTGCCGTCTCTCCCATCAC